>NW_020653726.1:18165692-18209864 GCF_003589595.1 Hyposmocoma kahamanoa | reverse complement strand
CAGTATAACGATTTTAAGTGTTGTTATCTGGCTCGGTGGTCAAACGGTTACCATGCCGGACCGCCACGCAGAGATGTCGGGTTCGATTCCCGGGCCGGGAGACATAATTGCATGACATACGTTTATTTCCCTCGTGAGTTTGGGTGTAATTTATGGTTGTCTATGTTACTAATCCTTTAAAAAGGTATTTTAGTTTAAGGCCAAGTGCGAAACGCACTTCGAACCGTCGCGTGCCACAATGTGATGTCTTCGTACAACCAATCGAATTCCGTTCACAAGAAGAACTGTCAAAATAACATAATCCTATTGGTGCTTTCACACACCTCCTTCTCGGCTCTTGTGGATTTTGGAACATCCGTCTTAATGCGATAACGAGGTTTGCGGTAATCTTCGACGACATATAGATATTTTCTATAATCATCGTGAACTCCTCCTGTAAATGCTATAATGCTCACGTTACCGCTTGAGAGCAGAAAGATGTTAGTACTTCCCTGGAAGAACTCTTTCACAAGTAGATCTACTGCTACTGAAAAGACTTGGTGGCATTGTTTGCTCCACTCTATCAAAAAATGCTGAGAAAATAGAAACTACGTCACCGTTGTTTTTATTTGACTAAATTATTTAGACATGAAATTCCTTATTCTCGTATTATGACTAAAGCGTATCGATACCAAGTGCATAATTGTGTAGAAACTCCGGATCGCAGTATTGTCGCGCCGGTGGCGCTCCCAAGCAATCAATTAGCGCCCCGCCCTGCTGTTACGCTATACGTTTGCTGTCCTCCCTCATTACTTACTACCCTTCGATTTACCGAGTGTACACACTAACCTTGTTACAGCGTTTGATATTCTGACCTAACTACTCGAATGGCGTATTTTCAAAACCTTACTAAAAACAATGTGTAAAGTCAACTAATTGCTTGGATTAAAAAAAAAGATCTGTACAATGAAAAGCCGGGCTGTGACGTCATCTCCGGGAACAATATCTAGAACACACAGACTGCCAATACACTTAAGACTTCACATAGAATACTATCGGCTATGCCACTAACATCAAGGTCACAGTCAATTAATCTTTATTTCATTGGCAAGCATATTACACTTGAAAGCGTCATATTGATTAAACTCTACTGGTCATTCGTAAGGCAGTTTTTCATGGGGAGAATGAGCAACAAACTCTAGGAGTTGTTCTTTGTAAATAAATATTTGTACATATTTATTATTTAAAATATTTATTTCAAACATTGAGACAATTTGCAGGGTCTGAACGAGTACATAGTTTCTACACTAAACGGTTCCATTGCCAGGTTACTCATGGTAGAATGAATATAATATCCTGCCATACATTAGTGATCCGTCCTACCGGGAATAGAAACTGTAATTGTAGCACCAGAGTGTCTCCCACTAGAACACCAAGATCAACATCATAGCGTGCCATTTTTACTTCTTAAACTCTTTATTAGTTACGTATCTATTATAAAACTGTCTCTGTGCCCTGTGGCCGAACAGTTACCGTACTGGGCTAACACGCAGAGGTCCCGGGTTGGATTCCCGAGCTGCGAGAAATATTTGTTTGGCCTACATTTATTTCTCTCGTGAGTTTGGGTGTAATTTGTAGCTGTCTATGTGTGTGTTCATGGCACCCGTGATACAGGGTCTCCCTAGGCTATGAGTGTGTGCGTTATAAAAAAATGAGGCGCAAATCTTTGACGTGAAAGGTAATCAAATATTCCATTTGGAAATTCTTTATTCATGAAGATTTTTGCGTAAAAATAAGAAATAAATTTGGTCCGCTAAATATCAGAAGAATTACATTGCAATCTAAATATTCCTTTGACATATCAAGCTTGCACGAGCACTATCGAGTGCTAACATTTTACTAAGCAGTTAACGTAAAACTTGGTAAAGTTTCCCAAATCTAAAAACGGATATTGAGCCACAGAATTCCTAGGAATTCTTTCATCTGTACTTATTTCAAAGACTTCAAGCGCCGAGTTTTGAAATGAATCCTGTTAAACACTAAAATTGCTAGGAGCAAACTTAACTCAGTTAAAAGTTTGTCTCAAATTTCCTGGTAACCATGGAGACATTAAATTAGGAAACCAGAGAACTGCCAACTTCGCATTCCTGGGTTTCAACAGATCGGAGATCAAATGTCGCACAAAATTTGTCATTTGGAATGCGTCGAATTTCAGTTTCAATCATGAAGTTGTGAATATAACTTATATTTAACAGAAAGGCAGAATATTTAAAGCGAGGTTCAATAAACAATTATATAATATTAGCCATACGAGGGGTTTATTTTTCTACGAAATCTCCTTTTAACTCTATACACCTTGATCAGTTGTATTCCAAATTATTCAAGTCATCAAAAAATATGATGAATATGCCGCTGTTTTAGCTATCACTTCCTCATTTGATGCAAATCGGTGAAAAAATCAAATAAAAGATATCGAGTTCTTAGGTTTTCGCGATTGTTACACATAGGAAACGTAACTGCTTTTCCGGATTTAAATCGCGTATAAGTAATTGTTTTTTCAAACAAACGACGTTTCGGGCCCCTTACAGGTCCCATGGTCACTGGGTTGACTGACAACCGTCAAACTTGACAGTTCACAGTCAACCGTGACCATGGACATTTCGTTTCAGGTAAAAGAGTCAAATAGGATCACATCGGGCAAATACGGGCGTGTGGCCATATTTCGTATCGCAATTGTACAGGTTTTTATATTCTGATTGCACGTGAGAAACGGAATACTTGAAATTCCGTTTTCTGCGTCTGTGAAAAAAATAGGGACCTCATTATGTTAATTTCACGGTAATTTTAAAAAAAGTAACGTCTGTCGCTTCATCGTCATCATTCAGCCATACGACGCCCACTGCCGAGCATGGGCCTACCCCAACGATCTCAAGTTCTAAATTAAGAATCTAATTCTGAAAAAAGATTTTACTGACCGACTTCAACGGGGAGGTTCTCAGTTCGAATGTGTTTTATTGTGTGTGTTATGCGGTTACTCATTTGGCATTTGATTGCATTTATGAACCGATTTTGATGATTCTTTTTTTGTTGGAAAGAGGGTACCTTAAGGATTATGGGTTCCATTCAAAATGAAAAGTATATTCCACTTGTAAAAGTGGCAAACTAGAGGATGAATCCGATTTCGCACACTTTCCGGTTTCAATAAAACTTGGCAAATAGATGTAACTCCACGTTAAGGTTACGTATTAATCAAACCGCTCTCATAATAGTCGATGACTTTACTATCTCAGTCCGGCGTGACTATGATATAGAAAAAAAGGGGCCGTGATCGTGGGATCCGCATCCCGGAACGTTGGTTTATAGAAAAAAAAAAAACAAAAATACGCGGTTTACATCAGAATGTTATATATATTAGGTTATGTTATGTACCGCCTGTTAATTATTCGGAATCCAGCTCTCCAGCTGACTGGTAGAGAATCCCTAATAGCAAAATATGTGAGGATGTTGATACAATTGACGTGGTGTACAAAAACTCGAAAATTTTGATATTAATACCAATTTGCAGCTTGTCGTCGTCTCGTTTACATTTTACAAATATAAACTAAGTAATTTGAAATTTCTAAATAATAAAATATGGTAAAAACAGTTCACGTATAAATCCATTAGCTACAACCACGAAAAAAGAATTATGTGCAATAGAGTTGAAATAAATAAATAAACACAGCGAGCAAACTACTTATATTTCCTACGTAAAACTATTGTTTTAAATGAATACTCAAGTGAAAAGAGTGATGTAATACAAAATATCTTGGTCATATTTTTGACGGAAACCTATCAGATAATAGAGAACTAGGGCGAGAGAGCCCGCGTATTTGCCAGACGCACAAGACATGTTAATGTTACTCTCTTTAAATCCTTCCGTCAATCAAGTGTTGATGTTCTTGGAGTGTAATATAACATAATACCTATAGGATGTTGAAAGAGCTCCCCCGATTCTGCAGAGTGCGGATTGTTCGCGAGAGCGCATGTCGATCAAACACTTCGACGGATACTGGCGTCACACGGCGTTCTAGAGGACATCAGAGATAAACCTGATTGTCACTTTTCATAGGCATTATATACTAACATAATATTACGGGAGGTACAAATCGTGCGCCTGATGGTAAGCCACACGCCTGTCCAAGATAGTCGCAATGCCACTCAGAGCTTTAAATCGCAAAGATCCGAAGGGCACTGCCTCTGCACCTATCACCCTGAGACATAAGGTGACAAGTCCCATGGGCCTGTTATTTCACCAGCACACTTAGGTACCCTTCAAAACTGGAATACAGTAATTCTGATATTAGCATGGCAGCTGAAATAGGTGAGGTTCTTTCACAAGGAGCTCTACTGCTACTTGAGTTATTGAGTACGAAATAAAAACAAGTAATAATAATAATAATAATAATAATAATAATAATTCATTTATTTGTGAAAACACAGGTTACAGAGCTGACATGTACAAAATAAGTATAGTTTCACTGTGTCCGGCCAAATATTAGACATACAAATGTTGAAAGTTATGTTCACTCACATGCACTTCACTACTTAATTTACTAAACCAGATGTGTCCAATATTATTCATTTTAGTAATAATTTAGTAATAATTTAAATTTGATATAAATGTACATGTTAATTTTAATGTCAAGAAAATGATATAATAGTATGAATGATGTCACAATTAATACATAGATGTCAAAAATTAACTAAAGATTTTAGTGATTTATCATTCAAAAATTCGGACACTGTATAGTACATTTTATTGTGCAATAATTTATTTAACCTTTTTTTAAATCGCATAATGTTTTTCTCAGTTCTTAGTACCTCTGGTAAGGTATTGTAAATTTTTGGAGCCATTACAAAAATACTTTTTTGCATGAATGTAGTTTTACATGCCTTCAAACAAAGATGGTCATACCGTCTTGGCTTCAGATTTCGTATGAACAAGTGTGGGTTCATTCGGACGTACACAGCAGTTTCATATATATAAAGTGATGGAACAGTCAGTAATTGAAGGTCTTTAAAATATGGTTTGCAGCTATCTGTTCTCTTCAGTCGACAAATTGCTCTGATACATCTTTTTTGTGCCTTAAAAACTGAGCTCACATTAGTTGCATTGCCCCAGAATATTATACCGTATCTTAATGTGGAAGCAACATAACCGTGATATGCTTGAAGGACCGATTCTCTATCTACAATTTTGCTAAGCATATATAATGTGTATGCATAAGTGTTTAGTTTAGTGCAAATACTCTCTAGTTGTGTTTTCCAGCTAATTTTCTCATCTATCTGTATACCTAAGAATTTTGTTGTATTGGTGTCTCCGATGTACGTTCCTTTGTATTGTACTTTTATATTACTAGTTATTTTTCTCAACTTAAAATTCATGAGTTTCGTTTTCTCTAAATTGATTTTTAAGTTATTTTCTTCAAGCCACTCTATCAATGAATTTAAACTTGCATTAATTTCGTTTTCTTTAATATATGTCATAGTACAATCATCTGCATAGAGCACCATTGAGTGATGGGATGCTTTAGGCATATCATTAATATATATCAAGAAGAGCAATGGTCCCAAAATACTACCCTGTGGTACTCCATATTGTGTTACTTTAGTATCAGAGTTATATTCCATTTCAGTTCTTGTTTTTACGTTGATTCTATTTATTTTCGTCAACTGAGTCCGTCCTTTTAAATATGATTTTATCATGTTATGTGGGATGCCCCTTACACCATATGAATAAAGTTTGTCAAGCAAAATGTCATGATCTACGTAGTCAAAAGCTTTAGTCATATCCATATACATAGCAAATACCGGTAAACCGTTATCCATTCTCGTATGTATTTTCTCTAAGAATTCATAAATCGCTATATTAATTGAGCTATTTTTTCTAAAACCTTTTTGTTCTTTACAAAAATATTTATTTGTTTCAAAGTAATCATATAAATTCTCATAAATAACTTTCTCAAACACTTTGGAAAAAACTGGCAGTAGAGCAACAGGTCTGTATGATTCCATAAATTGTTTATTACCCTTTTTATACATAGGTTTTATAACTGTAATTTTTAATTGTTCTGGAAATGAACCCTCTTCAATGCACATGTTATTTATGTCACTTAGGATAGGAGAAATTACATCAGCTACATATTTTATTACCTTTGTACATATGTTGTCGTATCCCGTACTGTTTGTATTTCTTAAATTGCGGATTATGTTAAATATATCCTGGGGAACTGTAGGTTTCATAAAAAAAGACTTACATGTAGAACAATTACATAGAGTTTTACTTTTTATTTTAGAGTTCGGCTGTACTTCTTCTATAAAGTAGTTATTAAATTTTTGTGCCATTATTTTAGGATCTGTTACTAATCTGTCATTGAGTTTTAGACCTGATATAGTGTTTTGGGGTATCTTCGGTTTAGTGTTGTTTATTATCTTCCAGGTAGCTTTGCATTTATTTGTAGCTCTGGAAATATAGTACTTGTTTTGAGCCTTTTTTGTTAACTGTATTATTCTTTTTAGCCTTGTAGAAAAAGTTTTATATGCAGTTTTATTCTTAATGTTCTTTGTTACTCTATATTTCCATAACAGTTCCCTTTTCTTTTTGCAGCACAACCTTATTCCATGCGAGAGCCATCTCGGCTTTTCTTTAGCAAAGTTTTTTACTCTTACTTTAGGAAAACATAATTGGTAAAAAAGTTTAAAAGTGTCGTAGAAAGCATTAAAAGCCTCATTGCAGTTCGTGGCCGTTTTTGAGTCGCTAAATTTAAGGTTGCTCAAACATTCTTTAAATTTAAACATATTTTCAAGCGAATAGTCTCGTTTAAAAGAGTACCACTGCTGTAACTTTACGAATTTTTCAACAGGGCACCGAGCAAATTGTGATGTGTGATCGGATAATGCAAACTCAATTACTTCTACCTCACACCCCTTTACATTATGTATAACATTATCGATACACGTACCGCTACTTGGACGGGTTGGTTCATTCAGTGCTATTTTTAGATTAAAGCCCTGTAGTATGGATGTAAATTCCAAAGCTAGTTTGGAGCGCTCCAGAGTATTTATATTAAAATCGCCACAAATAACGATCCGTTTTTTTGTCTGATAACATATTTTGGTCAACATGTCGCGCAGATTTTTATAAAATATTTCAATACCTCCTGTTCCATTTTTCGGAACTCTGTACATGCATACAACTACAAAATTATGATCAATTAGTTCAACTGCACAACATTCAATAATATTTGCAACACTAAATTCAGAAACCGCATCTATTATTCTATAATTAAATCCATGTTTGATGAGAATGCATGTACCTCCATTTCTATTATTTCGTGTGAAGCATGAACCAAGTCTGTAATTAGGGATATTTAGGAATTGTACGTCTTCTAACTTCATGTTGTGTTCTGTGATACAGACGACATCTACCGGTTTACCGTTGTTCATTAGTTCATCTAGTGCCAATGATAGCAGATCTGACTTATTTAGTAATCCATTAATGTTTTGGTGTAAAACATTTATGTTATTAGTCACGAAATAACTCGTTACCACTTGCGTCGTCCGTGTCGCTAAAGCCTTCAGTGTCTTTGTCGTTGTTAGTATCCATTTGTTCATAGTAATAATTATTGTCGATATATGTAATTAAATCATATAGATCATTTATAACAGTTTTCATTCCAATGTTATTTAACATACCTGTCCGTTTCACAAACATCTTAAAGTCATAACTGATATTACGATTAGAATCCAGTATCCATGCATATTCGTGTGTTATCACGTCCAAGTATAATAGATTGTTAAAAAGTTCAACTCTTCTGTTGAACAATGTAGTATAATTACCATTTTTGTAAGTCGGTAAACATAATACGAAATTAGTGTGGGTTAACCTACTAATTTTTTCATTAATGAGGGCAATAAGCTTATGATAATCGCATGTTGTTTTAAAGTCATTATCTCCTATTATTAAAGCACAATAGTCATTACTGGTAAAGTTATCTAGCTTTCCCTCTATATTATTTACTAGTTCTTGAATACCTCCTCCAGGAATTATATAATGACACACGTCCTGGAACATGTCGGGTCTGCCTACTATTAGCGGTAGTATTTTGTTTGTTTTGTTTGTACTTAAGACACACAATTTTTTATTTATTCTCATGTTATAATCATTCTTTTTTAAATTTGTCGTCATAGTTGTCATATCTTGTTTGTCATTATGTGTGTTATTACGCTTATTTACTATTTTGTCATTAGTTTGCCCTGTCTTATCGGTTCCTTTCTCCTTTCTATTCTTCTTCCCCTTATGTTTGATTTCTTGTTGTTTCATAACAGTTTGTTCTTCATTTTGTATTATAGGAGTGGAGGTTCGCCTTCCTGCATTGTTTTTGGGTTTGGGGTCATTTTTAACAAGAATATTATTGTCATTTCGAACATTGAGATCGATGTACGAATATTCAAGTGCACGGGTATCATGTGACTTATCGTTAACGATTTTCTGAAATAAGTTCTTTTTTGTAGGTGTCATTGAGTTGATGTACATGTCTTTGTATCTTCTGGTTTTACTCTCCAAATTTACAATTATCTTTTTAAGTTGGCTATTTTCCAAAAGTAGTTTTTCTATTTCGTGGTCCGCGCCTCTCATTTGCGCTCTAACCTCTTCTATTTCTTCCTTCAGTTGTTCAATTTGAAGATCTCGCTTACGCATTGATATATCCGGAACGCTGCAGAAGGATTCCCTGCTGCGGTTTGTGTCAAACGTGTTATCATGACTGTCAATTGAAGATGGCTTTTTGTTCTGTCTAAGAGTTACGTATTCACTCTCAGCATAGACTACTGTAGATCTAAAACTTTCTTCCTTTTCATCCCCTCTATTCTTTGCCTCGAATTGATCTGAATTATCCTTGCTTGTTATGTCTATATTAGGGATACTTGTTGACTTGTTTTTCTCTTTTGCTTCTGCGCAGACGTCACATCTCCATGTACACTTTCTTTCTTTTGACATCAAATTAAAACGCTGAATGGTCATATTAATGCAATCAATATGATAAGATTTTACGCAGACAGAACATTTCAGATGCTGTTTTCCTATAATCTTTTTTAGGCATTTCGTACACTCATTTATTTTAGGTGCCATGACGTTGTCTCAACTTTTCGTTCCTCTCAGATGCAAATCCAGTAGTCCTCACGTTAATGTCCCTTCTGCGCTGTCAATCAATAGCACTGTTAGATAATGATTCAGTGCTTAGAACAGTTAAACCAGACAGTGATCAACCAAGCACTACAAAGATTGGCCGAATCACTTGTCTGATTGGATAACGTTTCATTTATGTATTTCGCACTTCAAGAAAATATAAATTAATATTGTTCTCAAGAGAATAAAATAATCGCCATGCTACTCGTGCATTCACAAAAGTGTTCGTAAACTAACACAAAGGTCATTCAAATTGGACAGATCGCGACACTTCCGTACAAAAACGTTTTCCGTCCAGTTAATTTAGCTCTCTGTCGCTGTACGAATGTTGCACTAGCGTTGTCGCATGTGAAGGTCGGACGTTGACCTCGAAGCGACTCCGGTCACTGTTCGAACACTCGATGATTCACTGCTATTGCGATTTTTATTTAAAATGTTTTAACGGTTCGAAAGTAAAAATTGTGATTATAAGCAATACTCTCAACCAATGTTGAAAATTATTTATGCACTTTATAGTTTATGAAATGGGCTATCTGGTAACTGTATTATAACTTGATAAATTATCTTTTTATACACTTAAATTCATTTTATTAACAAGAGCGCACATGACTACGTGTTGATCAATTTAAGTTCCGCGAGCGAAAGTCAATTTATTAAAATAATATATAACAACTTTAGCCATAATGCCAAGTTCTAGCAATAGCAACTGCGCTCAATAATTATATTTTAACACTTTTTTTATAAATATGCAAGAATTATTGCCTCGTTAAAAGATGGCAACGAGATACTTTGAGATCAGAATCAAGAGATTAATTACCCTTCTCTCACTCGCATGTTCTTTTTCTTTACCCTTCGGAAATATATATAAAACTACGATTAATATATTCAATTTACAAAAGCATTCGAAACAGAATAAACGCCTTCACGTTTATTTACGTGTTCATATTGACGCGGGTAAAAATAGGCCTCCGGGTCGATGAGGACGATTGACTTTTACACGGTCTTAAAGTACGGCCGAAATATTGCGGGCTGCCCTGTTGGACGCCCATAAATATTCTTTTTGGTGGAAGGTGGTTCATTTCAGGTATATGCTTTGGTTAGTTAGGTATACTGACTCTGCAAACACGTTAGTGTTGTGGTCCAATTATGTCTTAATCAGGAAATTAAGGTCACAAAATGAATGAACATTCTGTATAAGCGTTTGTATAAGTTCTAAATTGAATTTTTCAGAGGATACTGAATTGGCTATTGTCTAATTATTTGATTAAATATCGTATCTAATTATTTAATAAATATCGTATCCAATTATTTAATAAATATCGTATCCAATTATTTAATAAATAAAGTGATAACGGCATGTACAAAAAAGCGCCTGTTAAAAAACTGTAAGCAAATCCATTTGTGTGAATATAAAACTATTTAAATATTTAGGCGTCGTCGCCTTTACATTCTTGAACACAGTTCAAGGTAGACTCTGAATTAGGTACATATGTGAATAACTAATAACAAAAACAAATGAAAGAATGGTTTATTATCTGGTGGATGGAGTTGTAAGGCTGCAAGAGATAACGACATCTCGTTAAACAAGTTAGTAAAATATTGATAACGTACACATTTCGAGTTCTTAGGTTTTCGCGATTGTTCGCGATAGGAATTGAAACTATTTTTCCGGATTTAAAACGCGTATATTTGTTTTTCAAACAAACCGACATTTCGAAACGAGTCAACTGTGACCATGAGGTCTGTAAAGGGCCCGAAACGTCGGTTTGTTTGAAAAAAGCAAATATACGCGATTTAAATCGGGAAAAATAGTTTCATGTCCTACGTATACATTTATATTTGCCTAAACTAAAATTTTTAAAAGAGAAGCCTGTAAAACAAATACTATATCGTTTCATAACAACCACTTCGTTCTAAGTAAATAACTAGTGTACCCTAGAAGAGAAGCATAGTATGCAGGTATTAGGAATGAAGGTCTGTTAGTTTCGGTGTAGAGTGTCAATGCAGGCGGTAAGCGATTCGTCGAGAGAGTTCGTTGTTTTTAATAGGTAATGTAGTATGAAATATTCAAATTGCTTTTTATTATGATACCAAATGACAGGACGAACAAGTCGTGCGCCTGGTATTAAGAAACACGCCTATCCATAACAGTTGCAGTGCCACTCAGAGCTTTATATCGCAAAGATCTGAGGGGCACTCCCGCTGCGCCCGTCACCCTGAAACATAAGTTTACATGTGCCATGTGCCTGTGATTTCACCAGCACTCTTAATGTTCACATTAACGGTTGGCGGCAGAAATAGGTAAGGTGACTACTTCCCTGGACGAGCTTTTTCACAAATAACTCTACTGCTCCTTCACCTGTGCTCCGGAAATTACTTTTATTTATTTTTGAACTGGTTTTAATTTTTCCGATTCCAATACTTGGGCATAATCAACACTTTTTTTTTGTGCCGCTTCGCACTCTTCCGCGGTCTAGACGGAGCTGGTCCTCAGCCGAGGCCCCATTCACCCCTAAGCGGGTACACCACGCGTGCCAGCTCGAGGTTGACAGTACTTCTCTGAGCGAAGTTTTTCACAAGGACCTCTACTGCTACAGCAAGAACTAATGTTTCCAGATTTAGCAGTACGATTGTCATTTGTTTATTTATAAACAATTGCGGGTGTCCCGCTTCGCTCATGAGTTCGCTTAAATAGAGACCGTACCGCTTGGCTCGCTCAGCGCCTAATCCCTACTCGCTAGCTGCAGTCACGTACCAGCTTGGGGTTCTTAGAGGCTTGCAGGCCGATGTTTGCGCATTTATGATTCAGAGGCCTCGTGGTGCCTAAGTGTGTTCGGACATATCAATTAGGGGTCTTTATTTTACAAGTAACTTGGGGTACGCATGAATAATGATGACAGAGTGTTTTTTATAACAGCAAAGTTTAGAAATTAATTACATATGACAGTCAGGGTGGTGACCTGGTTCCAAATGTGCCATTTATGAGGTTTAAAACTATAATAGAACAAAAACTTAATATCAAAGGCTTTGGGTATTACAGCTTTTGAGTACTTGGATGACAAAACCTGGTTTAGCTCTTGCAAGTTGTCCTAGTTTGTGGACAGATATTTATTTACAAGAAGCAACCCCTACAGTTTCTTTCACGTTTCGTATGTCGCTTGTGCACTAAATCCCATTCGAATCCGAGAGAATACGAATATCGGTTATACACTTAAAGATAAAATGATCCCGGTGATATTTCGGACCGTCATTTCTCGGATTTGGAATTAATATAAATCGGGCGTAGTGCGCAAATGCTCTAAGGGGCCGAATCTATGCATTTCCTTTTCGGATTTTGACATTATATGCGTCTATGTACGCGTGTATCTCTGCGTGCGTTTGCACGGGCGCGAGACAAGTTTAGTAAGTAGATTTTGTGCCTGTAGAACTATGTTTTATATTTAACTCATAGCACCACGATTTCGTTTAATTAAGGTAACGATTCTTTTATGGGGAAATGTGTACGTTTTTACAAAAGATTATCATTTCCTAAGGTTAAAACTTACATTAAAAGTATTTTAATTGAAAATTCATGTTACAAAATTGAAGAGTATTTGTTAGATAAAGATGTATGGAAAGACAACATGAATCTAGATTCCACACAAGTATGATTACAAGTGTATTCCATAGCATATGACTTTATTTGAAAAGAACTATCCCTAGAGTTTCTTGCTCGTTCTTTTCAGGGATGTCACGGTAACTTAAAAAATGACGTTTTCCAGCATTGACTTACAATTATATGGACGTCGGGTTCGCGCTAAAAAGTGTCCGAACTTACAGGACGTTAAAATCGTATACAGAGAGTCATTCACGCTTTAGTCTTCGTTTGTTCGGTTGACAGCGAAGCAAGCAAAACTAGACAGTACTGCTTTGACATTACAATTTAAATTCAACGTTTTAGCTTTTTCATATTCCTTTACATGTCACTACGTTTAAATAGGTTGAGTTGGGACATTTTTTTCGTGGTTTTTGTATTAGACCCGTCGTCCATTTATTTGTAAGTCAATGTTTTCCAGTGTAAAAATTTTACTTACGGAATAAATGATTGTTTGACTTTGACTTTGACTATAAACATCATGATAGTAAAAATATCATAATAATAAATGTTATAATTTAATCATTATGTTTAGCAAGTTGTTTCGTTAATATCTTGTAAAATAAAGCCAATGAAAATATTTTATGAAATCCTTTTCCACTGTAATTATCCACCGCTTCAGTATCTATAAGGCTGTAGAATTAAATTATATTAATTCTTTGATGGCATCATTGTCATAAGATATTATGGTTTCATTTTATGTCACAGGCACATTAACGAGGTATTATGATGAAGATCTGGTAGCTCCAAATTTGCTTAATCTCTACAAATTCACGTTGCAAATTTGTGAAAACCATTTTCGTATGAATCACGCAATCACTCTTTTTTCAAGACTCGTGCTCAGGGTTGCCAGTCACGCGAGAATTGCAATTCGTTGGCGCTGTACGGGGGAGTGTTCTCGTCCGCAAAAATCAGAGAATATTTATATACAATATTTTTTATATATATTTGGTCCAGTGCAATGAAACCTATGTTCCTTTGATTTTAAAATGACCGACTGAATAGTCAGCCGAATGACATTGACGATAACGGATACCGCAAATTACTATCTCAGTGGTACGGCCAATTCAGCTGTTACGTATTATTATGATATTAAGCGGGACGAACAAGTCACGCACTTGGTGGTAAGCGACACGCCTGTCCATAGCAGTTGCAGTGCAGGGCATTGCCATTGCGTCCACCATCCTGAGACATTGACAAGTTGACAAGTCCCATGTGCAAGTAATTTCTCCAGCACCATCGGAACTCGGTAATGCTCACATTACTGGTTAACGGCAGAAAAAGATAAGGTCGAAAGGACGAACTCTTACTGCTACTAATTTGCATTCTCTCTGCCAACGTTTTATAAAATTGACATACTATAAATATTTCTTATAAACGATTAGAAATTACCTTCTTTAAAATAATATTCAGACCAAAAACTTATAAAAATCAACGACATAATTTCAAACGATTAACCATTTTTATCTAAGCTATTATGATTCGTTACTGTGACGTTAAGAGAGCCAATAGCCTATTAAGAAAAATATCCGGCCGGTCTTTTGACAACTTTATTAAATTAAAATTGATTTTATTAAGTACATTGTAGCACCTAAACTATGTATAATGCGAAAATGAAAAATTGTATTTCGTCCAATTTAAAAGCTGCTTAAAAAGATTTGGGTTCAGACTATTCCCAGTAAAGCTACTTGTGGAAGAGTTCGACCAAGGAAATACTGCCCCTATACCTCTTTCTGCCACCATCGGATCTTTCAATTTAAAGCTGTCGCTTATCACCAGGCGAACGACTTGCTCGTGCCGTCACTTGCTACTCATAAAAAAACTTGAGCTTCATTAAATACGGAATACCTGCTCCATAATCACAACCCTAACTGTAGACTACCATAATA
Organism: Hyposmocoma kahamanoa; assembly: GCF_003589595.1. Taxonomy (NCBI): domain Eukaryota; kingdom Metazoa; phylum Arthropoda; class Insecta; order Lepidoptera; family Cosmopterigidae; genus Hyposmocoma; species Hyposmocoma kahamanoa. The sequence continues at coordinate 18,195,133 of NW_020653726.1, read as the reverse complement.
TTCGTTCAGACATATTTAACTAAAATAATTATAAGGCTAGAGATGTGAAAAGAGCAACATGTATTTAATTGCAAAAACAGAAAAATGTTCTGATCAGAAAAAGTTTTATATCCATGTACTCAGAGCGAATAACGCTGACACTGGACGTATCGCGTCCGCGGTTCGAGGTCTATAATTATATCTACTAATGTTTATTTCACCAAATAGTTTACAACATAATAACGAAGTTCCTGACTCCTGAGCTAGGTATAACCTAAGTGACAGGAGCCAGTATCCTCTCACAAATTTTGACAAAGCTCACTTGGTCTATTATAAGAGAAAAAAAAGAAAGTGATAGGATCTATTATAATAATAGTAATATATCCAATAATTATTATAAGTTGGATACATTTTAATGTGCAAATTGTGATAAATACGTCTTTGTGAGTGTGTGTGTGTGTGTGTGTGTGTGTGTGTGTGTGTGTGTGTGTGTTACTCATTAATAAGTATAGTGATTCCTTTACAAGACCATTAAACATTATAAACAAAGTACAACACATATGCATCTTTACAAATAATTTTCTTCCATTGAAACTTTTCCTTTCATTTCATGATAGGTTTTCCCAGAAAAGCGGAGGAATATTTTCCTCATTACTGGAGTACAGAGAGTGTTTTAAGGTAGTAGTCAATACCGAAAGCGATCGAACGATCGACCGACGTCGGAAAATAAGTGGTAAAAACTGCTGGACATCGTAAGTCATTGGAGGCAAGCGTTTAAGTACAAATCAGCCAAAGTGATACTTCTATTATCATTATCTTCGTTGAATCGCGTAAAATAAAAAAAATAATGAAGAAAGAAAAACATACTAAACAGAAACTTAAATTAATAGTGAAAACAAACAAACAAAAAAGGAAAAGAAATACAATAACAATACAATTAATACAAACAGCAAATACCTAAGTAATGATAATTCAAAGGCAGTAGAACTCACTGGCCGACGCAACGGGCTACTACCAGAGTTTCCAATATAGCACATCCAAAATTTCTCTCTCTATGATATAGGAGTGGTTTCTTCTGATGTATTTAAGTATATCCCATGACGCGATCATATGAACTACTGTGCTCCTTCCCATCCCAAACCTAACAAAAAATAAACACTTTTCAGACAAAAACTACAACTCCCAACCGGTCACTAATCCATACAAGGCCTAGTGCAACTCGTAATAATATTGAATAATAATATATACCTATAAGATGTGAATGTATTTCTTAAAGATTAAATGAAGTATTTAACATATATGCAAGAGCGATTTCTTAAGCACTGTAATGCAGCTTTAAGTGTTATAGCGTAATATAGAATGGCGAAATATGCAGCAGCAGAAAGTAGAAGTGAAATTACAGGTAGTGGGACTTATCCACTTATATCTCATGATGACGGGCACAGTGGCTAGGCTCTAACTGGTACTGCAACTGTTATGGACAGGCGTGTAACTTACTACCGGGCTCGCAACTTGTTCGTCCCGTCACTACGAATTATTAAAAAAGACACGTTTTTTTAGAAAGAGACTGTCCATTACTGAATTGCCGATGGGCTCGTAGTGTGTATAAAGGGCGGTAAATAAAGAATTACGAACGAGTCTTTATCAGAAGCCCGTAGTCGTAGACGGAATCGAGAATCGTGATTCCTGTACGGCCTATGAAACTTACAATGTTTTCATCACATTTACGAGGAAATACTATGATAAATTTTCAAAGAAACATGTTCTTATTATAGCCATGGTCGTGTCATGAGAAGAAAAGGGGTGTTTAAAACCATCATACCACTGAGATTGACATTAGCATTTACTGTAATAGTGGCTAGTGTTGAATGTATCCAAAAACAGGAAGCAAACTTGCTCATGTCCCGAGAATTCCCGTCGCTTATCCCGTTTATCGCTTTATCGCATACCCAAGACCACAGCCGTAATTGGTTTCATTTTCGAGTAAACAGGTCCAGTTCAACGTGACATGCTGGACGTACGTACAACGATCTCGAAAAAGCGCCAATTATGAACCTTAAGAGTTGGTAATGGGGGTCACTGGAGTGAAGGGTGGCAATTTTTGAGAACGCTCGCAATGTGTGTAAACGTACAAAGAATTGATAGGATCTTTTCAATCCAGTAGCTGAACTGAAATTCGTAAGTGAGTAAAATATTTCGGATTTTATCAATGTGGAGCTTTTTTACCAGAGTTTTACATATCGAGTGCTTGGATTTTGGCAATTACTACACATTAGAAATGAATAAATAAGTTAACCGCGTATATTTGTTGTCAAACAAAGCAACATTTTGGGATCTTTACCCATGTTTACGGCTGACATCAACCTTGACCTTGGTCTTATTTACTAGGAAACGTGAAGTATGTAATTTTTTAACTAGATACCCAAACCGCATAGCTGGCCCCTCCCTTGCTTTTATAGGAATTGCTATAACATGTCCATACAAATTTATAATGCTCTGCCTGCAGCTATCGCAGATTTACCTATAAAAATATTTAAAAAAAAAGTTATTTGATTGTGATTATACGATATCAAAGATTTTTTAATTATAAAAAGAAATTGACATTTTGTTTATATTTCTGCTGTTCTTACTTCTTTGATATTGTTTAATTTATGATTTTGTTGCTGTTGCTATTTATTGGTATTTTTACTTAATTGTATATACATTGCTTATTTGACAAATTGTATAATGTTAATTTATGACATTATTTAACTTCAATTTATTTTAATATTTTCGTACCAGTATCTGGTGCAACACGTGTTCTTGATACCTTGTATAGTAATATCTTTTCTTACCGTGTTTGCTTACGAATAAAAATTCCAATTCATTTCAACCAGTAATGTCTAATTTTCTGAACTATACATACAAAGCCCTATTTTTAATTTACCAAAAAACATATTATTCCAATTTACGCAAGAAATCGAAATAAAATTTTCAGTTCAAATTCCCGGCTACAAATAGGATTATTCGATATGTTCTTCGATGGACGTAGCTCAAAGGGGCTAAGGGATAATTCCAAGAACTGTCAGTCAGCAGCCATTTCGAGTGTATTAGATCGCGGTTTTACTAAGACCGCTACCTCCACTTCTTCGTATCGTATCGATGGCATACGCTATACTGTTGTGGCCCAGATATCAGCCACACCGACTGCGTCCGTGACACCGATGTGAGGTGAGCCATCGTTTGAATCGCACTACTTAAACAATACTGGTTAGAGCTATCCGAAAATCCCCACTTGGACAAATTGTCCTTATTTGAATTCAAAGCCTATTTAAAGATTTGCCAGATGGGCCGTAGCAATTCGTGTCCAGGAGGAAGACTCTCGAACGGTGGAATAAGGAGGTAACAGTGCAGTGACCGGGGTCAATGGTGAGTGCCTCATTGTTATAGTTCGAATATATTTTTTTGAAATTTAGATTTTCATGCCGGGAGCAGCAAACTCAGCTACCCCACCTGCGATTTTTTCATAATATCAAGCGACGAGATGACGAAGTCATGCGTCTAACGGCAAGCGACACGTCTATCCATAACAGTTACAGAGCCACTCAGAGCTTTAAACCGTAAATAATGCACTACCATTTCACCAATACCCTTACCTTTCGATTATGGCATATATTCCGTTGTTGAAGCAGTTGAGGTCTATCCAAAAATCTGATATCGCGGATGTTGCCATCATCATCTACCCATTATACGTCCCACTGCCAGACACAGGTCTCCTGCTAGGAGAACTTATAATAATGATTGGGTCTTCATACGTTATTCAGATTTCATTTCGATGAGTTTTTTTTGAGGTATCGCTACTCAACAATAACAAATGTCCGTAAGGTAGACAATCAAGTCGATGATACTTGTTTTCAATTGAGCTGTTACTTCCACTAGGCTACCCCCTCTGCTGGGTGTAATAACAAGACATGAACTAATTTAGTCTAACAATAAGGACCACATTAAGTGCGGAATTTTCGCCCTCAAGCTACATCCCGTCTACGAGAGTTTGAGTAGGGTAACTAGCGAGCGACATGCTACCTGTATACATGATTAGTCAATTAATTTGCTTGCGTCTAATTGGCATCTATTTGAGGTTACCTCCTCTGACTTTAGACTATTGTATCCGTATAGAATATTACGGAATAGAATTCCCTGTGACGGCAAGTAATTAGGGTTTTAATTTGTAAGTTTCTACCCGGTTCGATATTTCTTATTTTTCCTAAGAGGATACAAAATCAAACTAAGAATTCAGAAAGTTGAAATATTTATAATATAAATAAACAATAATTTACAAATAGGAAATTAAACTATTTTTCCGGATTTAAATCGCGTGTATTTGTTTTTTCAAACAAACCGACGTTTCGGGCCCTTTACAGGTCCCATGGTCACGGTTGACTTTGATGTTGATGGAAAACAAATATACGCGATTTAAATCTGGAAAAATAGTTTCATTTCCTATGTGTAACAATCGCGAAAACCTAAGAACTCAATAATTTACAATTTAAAATTTACATTTTAAAAAAAGGAATTTAAAAAAAAAGGGGTACATAAATTATTTAACACGGGTCGTGGTAACGTGCCCTAAGATTTTTGGTTTTCCGCTTCCGAGTATAGTGCTTCCCTGTATAATCGCCGGCGCAGAAGGAAGGCCACAAGACGAGGAGCAGCTGATAGCCGCGCAGTGAAATGGCGGGAATACTTCGTCCTAGTCCGGATGTAATTTAACTTCCAGCGTAATTCCGAGTCATCTCGTAGTAGAACAAGTCGTGCGCCTGATGGTAAGGTACACGCCTGTCCATAACAGTTGCAGTGCCACTCAGAGCTTCAAAGTAGTAATAACCCGAAGGTGACGCGGTAATTATTATGATCTTTTCAATTTCAGAGTAACAGATTTAATTATTTCATCATGATACACATGTTATAAATGAATCTTGAGTAGCAGATCCGCTTTACAGTGTACATTATGTTACTTTTTACGTATCTGTATATACTTTTCACATCCTATACAATTATCGCAATTATAATTTCATCTGTACCTAACTAATCTTGTTAATTTGGTTTAATATCGGAAACTAAACTATTTTTTAAGATCTAAATCACGTACCTATATTTATTTAAACAATCCGTTTCGGACTGCTTATAAGTTTAATTGTATCAGCTGACCGAGACGGTTTTTTAAACAACAAATATACGCAATTTGAATCTGAAAGCGTATTCCAATGTTTTGCAATCACGAAAACCGAAAAAGTCGATATTGCTTTTAATATCATTTAACATTTGAAAGAAGTAGAATTATTTCAGAACTATTGCGACTTGCGTTTATAATCGTATGGAATTCTGCACACTCAGCATTCACGCACGAAGCACAACTTTAAGTCTAGCTAATAAATTAAGAATTTTCGATATATGCTTCTCTAATAAACCACATAACCACAAGCCAGGCAAATCCTCAAACGAACCTGAATCCAATCAGGTGAAAGTTGCTTAGCAACCAACCAAACTATTCAAGCCAAAGACAAATTTAATTAGCTTTCAAATTGTTGATTCTGCAAGATTATATTATGATATCGTTTATAGTTTCATATTAGAGAAATACTGGTACCGATCGTTGTAGCAAAAGCAGAACATATGCAGCTGACTATTGACCATGAAAAAAGATTCTTCACTGTTAACGATGGAATGGAAGATGGCGCACATGATAGGAAGTCATTAGTTCAATCTATAGACATTTTTAGGTGCTGTCGGTCATGGGACAAAAGTTAGCGTTAGTGTCCTTTCAATGCGGAATATATAAGTACTGTGTCGTGGTATAACTTACTAATACCTACCAGTGGTGAATGATGGATACATGATGATGATCAATCGATGCAGACGGTATGCAACACAATACTGGTGATATTACGGGCACATGTAATTTGTCATCTTTTTTTCAACAACTAGGCTATTGAAAGCTACAGTGCATAGGTATTTACCAGACACACACGTAACATCGTTCGTCGCTGAACATCAAGTGTGACAAGAAAGAAAAACACCAACAGAAAACGACAATTCAAATACAATTAAAAGTCTATTCAAGAGCAACACAACACAGAAGGTACAAATCAAAAGAAATTTTTAATAGCAACAGAGCTCCTTGTGGAAGAGTTCGTCCAGGGAAGTACTGTGCCACCTTGTCTATTTTTTCCGCCAAGGGAAGGGATACGTGCTAGTGAAATTACAGGCATATGGAATTTGTCAACTTTATTTGTGTCTCAATGTGAAGGCGCAGTGGCAGTGCCCCTCTGGTATTTGAGATTTAAAGTGGCACGCAACTGTTACGGTGCTTGTTCGGACTGACGTGATAGGTTTGTCCCGTCACTTCAAATCATAAAAAATATCGTTCAACATGTATGAATTGGAGTACAAATATGGATCGATTCGAGACTTCTTAGAAAAGAAGAAAACAAAATAGTGAATAGGCTCGATGTCATGTCCTGTGTCCTGTGTAATACTTTAAGGCTTACAAAATTAATAGGTACAGTATATTGTCAAATAAAAATAATTATTAACAGGAATATTAGAAGAGAGGATTATCGTGATTGTGAGATGGAGGAAAATCGCAGATATCTGTTTTTTCAAACAAACCAACACTTCGGACTCTTTGCATGTTCCATTATCACGGCTGCTAACGGCAAAAGCATTTATTTACTGCTCGAAATTTGAAAAATATTCACGATGAAAATTTCCGGTAACGAAAAAAAATTTTACAATTTTGTTTGTAACTAATATAACGAGTAGCTGTGGAGTCAACAAATCACGTCTTAAGTCGGGAAAGTGGGAGTTATAATTCAATTCAAGCAATTAAGTCATTACACAGTTGCCGACGACATTTAAGACCTTTAGCATTTATTCAAGGTCACGGACTTGGAGTCAGCTGTTTTACTTGGGGACATCTTTTGTATCTTTCTGCTTAATAAGGTTTAGAGAGCGAAGTTTCCCCTACCTACGTCCCACTATTTTAATAAGTTTTAATTTATTGACATTAGAGTTTTCAGTCAGTAGGTAATATACATAAAACAAAGCTGACACAATTCCGACCTTTAAAAAAATGCATTAAAAAAGTCTCATATACGCATAAGAACATATCTTTACAAAGTTCTGCGACTCTATTAGGAATTGTAATTAACTCTACTATCACTTGGAAGCAACATATACAAACACTGGCTCGCAGATTGTCATCATTCATTTACGGCATACTATGCTTATGCTCATTCAATAATATCATATGGCGTAATTTTGTGGGGCAACTGTTCAGACATTAAAGATATTTTCATATTACAGAAGAAGTGTATTAGAATATTAACAAACGTTGATCAAATGGAATAGTGCAAACCTCTATTTCCAAAACACGGCATCCTCACGTCTGTAAACATTTTCGAATCATGTAAATTTGTAAGAAAGCATAAAAATTTCTATACTGTAATCGACACAAATTAGAAACAACCGTTACCAATCTGAAACCAGTAGCGTCAAATCCTCATTATATGACTATACAATTGTTCAATAATTAATACATAAATGAATACATCTGTGATAAAAATTTGGTGGAATAATATATTGAAAGACATTAGTAGAGTATTTAGAGTAATTTAGAGTAGAGTGTATTTTCAAAATATTTTTTATTATATCACGAAATCTCCTTTGACGTTTATGTAGTTACTAATCTAAAAATTGTATAACCTATTTTTATTTTGTAAGTACGTGGCTCTCTCAAATATTATTATTATTTTGAATGAATTTAATGCACGCATTGGAGTTGTCTGATACATGTATTTTGTTGGTGTAAATTTATTAATCTACATAAAAATCCCTCTGTAGTTTGCCCTTACATTGCGTTACATGATATTTTACAATAATGTAGCAGCTTAACATTGACTTACAATTATATGGACGTCGGGTCCGCGCTAAAAAGTGTCCGAACTTATAGCGCGTTAAAATCGTATACAGAACGTCATTCACGCTTTAGTCTTCGTTTGTTCGACTAACAGCGAAGCAAGCAAAATTAGACAGTACTGCGATGACATTACAATTTAAATTCAACGTTTTAGCGTTTTCATATTCCTTTACATGTCACTACGTTTAAATAGGTTGACTTGGGACATTTTTTTCGTGGTTTTTGTATTAGACCCGTCGTCCATTTATTTGTAAGTCAATGCAGCTTAAAGTGTATTTTGTATGCTTTAATTGTGACATGCAAATAAATTATTTGACTTCTTTAAATCTGTGGTTTGTGTATTGTTCTTGTTTTTGTTAATTTTGTGAATTTCAGATGTTTAATCGTATTTTTTTTATCCGTGTGTTTTTGTTAATATCTATCATTCTTTACTTTTATAAGATGTGACCGATCGACAGCGAGGACAAAGTGATCCATACCCTATTGTAGCTGAGTCATATTATCCATCTGAAATGTTTGTTTTATTATTTATTTTATTGTATTTCTTGAAAAATAAAGTCATTTTGATTTTGAGTTTGGATCACGGTTATAATAATAATAATAACGCACACACTCAACATAGTATAGTTATCATGATAATGCAAATAAATTCTTATTCGCAAATACTAAGTCGACAGAAAATAAAGTAAAAGGTTATCCTTAACTTATAATGAAACGAACAATGGCCCGAGTTTGCTAACCGTTCATTAAATAAGCAGCTTCTGAAACGAGATTGAAAACGATGTAATTTTATTCTGGGTTAGGTAAGCTACAATTTAGCTCATTCCGTTTAAATTTTCCTGAGAGTAATATCTAAAAATATACGTTACCTAATCGTGTAGTAATATGTCACTGGATCATAATAAAATTATCATCTTGGTTTTGCAATGTTTAATAATAAAAAAGAAAACATTTATTTATGCTTTCCACAAGAGAGTGTCAGTCAACGAGTAAAGCTCAAGCTCACATCTTTGGACATAATCTTTAGAATAGAATAGAATAGAATAACGTTTATTGAATGATAGTGGTGAACATTAGATCTTATAAATAATTACAGAACTCACATATCTACCCGCTACGGGTGTACAATAATATAAAAGATTACATTGAAATACATTATATTGAAAAATTAAAAAAAAAAAAAAACTACATGGTATTTATTTGTATTACATATATTGTATTATTATTTGTATTACATTTGGACATCTACTTCAATTACTTATCATAGTATACAATTATTCCTGGATGTCTTTTTGTCAAATTGTTTCAGTATGGGTATTTGATTTATTATTTATAGTATTTTAATTATTAGCAGTAGAGACCCTCGGGAAAGAGTTCGTCCAGAGAAGTATTGCCAACTTACCTATTTCTGCCGCCAAGGTCGACGGGATACAAAGCTCTGAGTGACACTGCAACTGCTGTGGACAGAGGTGTCGCTTGGCGTTGGTGGACGTGTTTTTATGAGTTTTCTTCAACATCAACAACAACAGCTCAATTATTATTTTTCTTTTCCTTTTATGTTAAACCTTGGAATCTTGTGTCATACAATATAACTCGTTATGTGTGTATTTGTGTGTACCCATGTGTACTTATGTAGTAATTATTATTATTATTTTTGTATCAAGGTTTAATTTGTTTAGTATTGTACATAATAACTATTTATTAATTATTTACTCTTCAATAATTTATTAGAAATACATCACCACTTCTCAGTTTTTTGTAGTAACTAGTGGTTAACGGTATTGGTGACACAATCACTACATATTTAATGTAAAAAAATTACATTTAAGTTTTTATTGTGTCTACTGTTTGTTGACCCAAATAAATGAAAAAAAAAAAAAAAAAAACATTACGGGATGTAGCAGAATATAAGCGAAGGCAATGTCCCAAGCAGCACACCCATATCTAAATATATACTATAAGATATCTAATAGAATTTAATTCGATTGAATATTTGAAGAGTTCAAATTCCCTCAAGATATCTCGAAGAAGGTTTCTTGATAATTTAAAGTAAAAGTGGGCACATCTTTATTAGTATATCACAAGAGTGCTTTGAGAAACTGTCTGTAGGTAGTGTTAAGAGTGATTCTGATCTTTTTTCTCAAGTAACCCTTCTAGAATGCTACAAGACCATTTGTAGAATATAGACAGTTTTTATTTAGTCTTGTAGACAGTTTTTAGATAATTTATAGTCTGTAATAGTTTTCTTAGTAATGCTATTTTAAAACCAAAATACTAAAGCGTTACAAACATAAGACGCAATTCTCTTAATCCTAATAGATTTCAAGTTTAATGGCTTACAAAATATAAACTATCAGAATTGCAACATGGCGAAATTAGATATAATATTTCTGACTTTTTCGCGCAATGTGTAATCGGTTAGAAAGCGCAAATTCACGTGCGACTTTAAATACATTTGAAAAGTGATGTAAAACCTGCCATAAAAGTAATGCGCTCGCTAAATTTTAAATATTTATGTATAAAATATAAACTTAATAAAAATTACAATTATCGATTTTCGGTTTTAAATATTTATAGAAAGCTTAAATATACAAAATAACTTACAAAACAAACCATTTTCAAGAAGTTCTAGGCTTCTTCAAGCTAATTTTAACTTAGATTTACTTTTTAAAAAGACAATAAATTTTTCTCGGCTACTTCATAGTCATTCTTTAAAAATAAAAATGGCGATAAGAATTTAAAGCTTTTTTCATAACACAGTTGGGAGCATTATGTCTATAACTTTATCTATAGAAAAACTTTAGAATACGAAAAGATTATTTTTACTTGCTTTAGTGTAGTTGATCTTGTAGAAGAACTTTCACTCCTACGAATTTTTTATGATTGTGTACAAAACGCGATGTTTCTAAGCGATTTTTTCTTTTGACAGTATTACAAAACCTTTATAAAGTTATACGAATAGTGAGCGTATTATGCAATAAAAAACTTTTCAAAACACTAGGTCAAAAAAACAATTGAAAAAATCCAATTTGTCCAAAAAAAGTTATTCTGTATATGGAATATGTTATATATGACTAGGAAGGTGGATAAACTCCCTATCATATAAATATAAGGAATATTTTAATGATATACCTAACTTATGGTGGAAGAAATAAAATTTTCATTACAAAATTGAGGTTATTTCTTCACGCCAACCACGTTCCACACAATGATTTCACTGTATTTTATTGATAGACGGCACAATACACATACACAACTGAAACTGAAGTACAGTAGTTTACGCACTCATTTCAATTGTTTTTATCATTACACAACACGGAATTACTTCACAATGTTTATTTATTTATCACCAAATAAATGTCGGCCATGACCGGCCCGAGCGCGAATTACGACTATTGTATCCAGCGTTGCCAATTTGTGGGGAATTCCCCAAATTGTGGGGAGTTTCAACTAGATTGGGAATTTTGTGGGGATTGGCGCTATGCGAGGAAAATGTGGGATTCTAACATTTTATCATTTTGTTTAATCTATCGATTGATGATGCGTCATTAGTTTGATCGTTACTGTTAGAAACACTGTGATGGACTATATCGACGTGTTTTTCAACATCGCACATCCCTCGTATTATTAACAAGCAGCTTAAATAGAATTATTATTAGAGCACTTGGTTCTGAATTGTAAAATTACCAGTCGCTGCGTGTTGAGTTCGCTATTCTTTCTCCCGCTTAGAACGGTCCCCGCTATGAAGCAAAACGAAATCAGCTATTGATAAACAAAGCCGACCAGTTGGTACTTCCACACCACAACTTACCACTCATTAACTTTAAATATTAAATATAGGTCGAAACTCATTAATTATTTCTAACGTTAACATAGTGTCACCAAATGCACAACAAGTAATCAATTTACTTAATTTTGTAAGGCAAAGAAAAATGATTTTTTGTTTGACTGATTACAGATTAATGTTGAATCTAATTTAATATTATAATTAATATAACTACCTCAGTGGCCGAACGGTTACAATGCCACGCAGAGGTCCCAGGTTCGATTTCCGGGTCGGGAGAAATATTTGTATGGCCTACATTTATTTCTCTCGTGAGTTTGGGTGTAATTTGTGGCTGTCTACGTGTGTGTTCATGGCCCACGCGACACAGGGTTTCCCTAGTGCGGGGCTATGTTGAATGTGTACGTTATTATTATTATTATAAAAATAAATAAACGATTTAAGGTCATCTAATTTTTTTTTTAACGCGCACATAACCCTGTGTCGCGGGTAAATTAAAATTAATAAAAATTAATAAAATTAGTTTTACTTTTTACATTCTGTTTACATTCACAGCAAACGTAATAGATTAGTACATTTTGAGTTTTTTAATTCTTTATTATATTTTTAAGCGATGTATTTCTAATAAATAATGAAAATTCGAGATGTGGGGAATTTGTGGGGAACATGAACTTTAACCGTGATTTTTGGAGATTTTGAACAATTGGTATTTTTGGCAACGCTGATTGTATCGAATGATGTGACTTAATATCCAAGGTTCAGCACCTCCACTAGATCTTTTAATATTCTTTACTTTATCCATTTTGCATGAACTCTTACAACGTCGAATAGAGTAAAGACCCTAATTGTAGTATTTTTTTAAATAAAATCTACTGAAGACGCGCTACAACGTGTTTGCCAATAAGTACAAACACTACAGAATGTCTATAAATTAAATATATCTAGAATAAACTTAAGAACACTAGTTTTTAAAGTATTAATAGACTTTACTGGATGTGTATAGAACAATTTTACTAAAAATAATCAGTTGTTCTACAGACGAACTTAAAATAAGGACTATGAGAGTAAATCTTAAGCGAGATTACACTTAATAAAGTTGTTTGGTATTAAGAAGGTGTTAAAATTTTGACTTAAGTGAAATAAGTCTATAAGAACAATTTGTTTTTCCTAAAACCATTTATAGAGAACTATTATTTAAATCAATACCATATTAAGACTGTTTATAGATATGACAGTTTTAAGGGGTATAAAGTGTGCTCCTTGGGGTGCTTCATTAGGCCCTCTGTAGTTGAGTCGTGTACTCATCTAATATAAGTGTTTGTTATTTATGTGACTTTTTAACGGACTTCAAAAAAGAAGGAGTTTCTTAATTTGATTGTTTTTTTTGTGTGTGTATGTTACGTCATTACTCCACCATTTCTGGACCGATTTCGATGATTATTTTTTGTTGTAAAGGGTGCCTCAGTAATGGTCCCATTCAAAATATTCCTCCTTTAAGTGTGGCAAAATACGATGCCAAACAGATGTAATTCCATAAATTTTTATTTTTTTATAAAAAAAGTAAAATTGTCAATTTCTTGTACTATCTTGCATGTCGAATAATCTCAGTACAGAGTACTAAAAAAACCGACCCGAGTTTTATTGAAATCGGTTACCGGAAAGTGCGCAAACCCGGATTCATCCCCTAGTTCCCCACTATATAATAATAATAACGCACACACTCAACATAGTAGGGAAACCCTGTGTCGCGGGTGCCATGGACACATACATAGACAACCACAAATTACACCCAAACTCACGAGAGAAATAAATGTAGGCCTCGAATGAATCGAACCTGGGACCTCTGCGTCGCAGTCATAGTAACCGTTCGGCCACGGAGGCAGTTGATATATAGTAAATATGGGACACAGGAGATAATAAAAATCGGTTCTCACTACTTACTCAAAGTATATTGAGAGAGAAAAACGCCTTGAATTAAAGAATAGCAAAATTAAACATTAAAATAATTGCTCATTATACTAAAATTTAGGCGCAATTTATAAAAATGAATTTTCATGCGTGAACAGCCACCTTTAGAGGTGGATGATTTTATTCAAAATTAAATGGGACCTCTTTCCAACAAAAAAAGAATCATGAAAATTGGTTCACAAATACCGGAGTTATCGCGTAACAGACATACAAAAATAACATACAGTCGAATTGAGCACCTCCTCCTTTTTTGAAGTCGGTTAAAAACTAATTTTGATTTTGTTTTTTGATAACGATGTACATATGTGCTTGTAGATGAAATGCAACATGGAAACTCACATTATTTACAACAACATAGCAGAGAACATTCGTATCAGTACGAGCCAATTTGTGCGTCCCCCATTTTTTGTATGTTGGTATTTGGATGGCGGAAAATATTGGTACGAGTGCGTCAAAGGGAGCAATATCCGAGTGTCAAAGCTGCCGTTTATTGCCTAGCGTAGGGTAACCTGTGTGGCGTTTATAGAGACATGTTCATGCTTGGAATATATATAAATGATACTTGTTGTTATGTTGTCTTCATATTTTATATGGGAGAATTTACTTTGTGACATTAATAACAAAACTACATAATCTCAGTACAGAGTACTAAAAAAACCGACCTCAAAAGTACGTGGAATTACACGTATTTGCCAAGTTTTATTGAAATATTCCCTAGTTCGCCACTTTACAGGACTTGACACTGGAGATAATAAAAATCTGTTCTCACTACTCAAAGTATATTGAGAGAAAAACGCCTTGAATTGGAAAACAGCAAAACCAACCATTAAAATATTTGCTCCTTAAGTAAAATTTAGACGCTATTTATAAAAATGAATGTTCATGCGTGATCAGCCATCCTTACAGGTGGATGGTTTTCTTCAAAATGAAACGGGACCACTATGGAGGTACCTTCTTTCCAATAAAAAAAGAATCATGAAAATCGGTTTATAAATACCGGAGTTATCGCGTAACATATATACAAAAAACATTCAGTCGAATTGAAAACCTGTTCCTTTTTTTGAAGTCGGTTGAAAAGGCAAAACAGTCGAAAGTTTCTCAGTATTTTAAGGCTGAAGTGAGTAAGTCAGTAAGGCCTGAAATAAGTATATTTCGTATGTATGAAACAGCTTAAACCGTGAAACCGTAATAACCGTAATTTCACACTTTCACTGTTATTAAACAAAGCCATTTGAAGTTGTATAGACTCTTAACAGACAATTTAGTGATTACTCCATCGAGAAGGCCTACACAAGAGAATACACGTTGAGCCATCGATATGTTTAGTGCCTTGTGTATGTCCAAGTACAATGGAACTATACTAATTTTGTTACTGTCAATTTCTACACAATCTTTATTTTAAAAAAAATATGCGATAAGACTACATACTATACTGACTACAGCAAAGCATTCGACAGAATCAATCATAAGACACTTATTTCAAAGCTTGCGCATATCGGTATCTGTGGAGATCTTCTTAGATGGTTTTAGTCGTACATTGATAGCAGATCCCAAGCAGTAGTAGTCAGTAACCACATATCTAGCTGGGTTAAAGTACCCAGTGGTATTCCCCAAGGTTCGCTGCTTGGCCCACTATTATTTGTTATTTTCATTAGTGACATCAACCTATGTTTTAAGCACTCGAATCTACTTTGCTTTGCGGATGACATGAAAATATTTGCCCATGTGAAAACACATGATGAAGCGGTGGCCTTGCAGTCTGACTGTCAAATTAATATTCTGGATCTTAATCCATCAAAATGTTGTTTGGTTACTTTCAGTCGCAAACGTAACTCTGTATCATTTAATTATTCTCTCAAAGGTGTATTACTAAAAGAGCAATCTACTGTACGAGATCTGGGAGTTCTACATGATTGTAAATTGTTATTTGACTCGCATATTGACAGTATAGTGACTAAGGCATCTAGATCCCTAGGATTTATTATGCGCTGTGCCAAAGATTTTACAGAGGTGAAGACAATAAAAATACTGTACTGCTCTTTTGTCCGCAGCATTTTAGAGTATGCCAGCCAAATTTGGAATCCACGTTATCACATTTATATCTCGCGGCTTGCAAATTTACAAAAAAAGTTTATTCGTTTTCTATGCTATCGTACACTGGACTGCTACAATTCGGCAAATTATTACAGTCTCTATAAAAAGCATCATCTTTTACCACTTCAAATGCGTCGTGACATTAGTGACCTAACGTTTTTAATAAAAATAGCATCGGGCTCAGTTGACTGTCCAGACTTATTATCAGAAATATCATTGAGAGTTCCATCTAAATCTTTAAGAAACAATTCACTTTTGTTTCTACCACCCGCTCGTACTAATTATAGGCAAAATGAGTTTATGTGGCGTGCAAGTAACAATTTTAACATTATTTGTAATTCATTCGATCTGGATCTTTTTAATACGAGTGCGATTTCGGCAAGGAGAGCATTGAGTGGGCAATTCTTTAACTTAAAGTGAATTACAACTGCAATTGTCTTTTTTATATTTTATAAATAAGTTATGTTTTGTTATATATCTTAAATAGTGTATCCAAGTGTTTTTTATTATATTTCTATTTGTGAGGATCTATAATTGGCTCTCAGTCGTTACTATTTTCATTTAAGTTAGTTTTAAGCTGTTCATCTTCCTGTTAGATAAATAAAAAATAAAATAAAAAGAAATAAAAAAGATTAGAATTTTTTTTTTCGGATATTATTCGCCTACATTTGTTTTTACAAACAATATTGGTTATATTTCAGACCTATGTTCTATGGTCACGGGTGACAAAAAAACAAATGTACGCGATTTACATAGATCCGAAAAAATAGTTCCATTGTGTAATGATCGCAAGAATCTGAGAACTCAAAATGAGTAATAAATTTAAAACTATTGAGTTCAGGATATTAAGTAGGAAATTTGTTAACATGAAATTACATCATGTTATCCACTAGCTTCGATATCATGTACAAACATTCATGACTTTCATCAGGAAAGTTTAAATTAGTTTGCTCCATGTTGAAAATCGATTTCACAGGTTCGGTTTATCTTTTTCATTGGACATGATTCAGGTTTTGGCAAATATTTTCAAATTTTAATGTTTTGTATTTTATTGCTCATCTAGGTGTATAATTAAAGCGTAAGATGGAATTGAGTTTTTACTTTTGAATTTGAACTTTATGAAAAGTATTCGGAACACCAAACTCAAACTAATTTCGGAACTTAATTTAGTAAATAATTAATGTTCTTGTGTAGTAAGCGTAGTGTCTCAGTCGATTTATATATCGACTCATCCGAAGAACAGATTCCGATGTGATTATACAGCGACAAGAGAATAAGTACGTTACGAGCATAATTTAGTTATTCAAGCTAAGGCCTATGAAAAGGTGTTTCGACAATTTATGTACCTTATTTCGTTTCGGAAATACAAAATCGAACAACGGTCGATCTGACATCCACAGCGAAGAAGGAACGAACGAAATGTACTTTGTCCTGAGAACAAGTAGTCTTGCACATAGATCTTTGTTCTACGGATGTGTCGATATATGACTATTAAACACGAAATCGCGGCATATATTTCTTTTTATTTATTAACAAGTGACGGGACGAACAAGTCGCGCCTGATGGTAAGCATCACGCCTGCCCATGGCAGTTGCAGTGCCACTCAGAGCTTTAAATTGCAACGATCTGAGGTGCACTGCCACTGCGTCCGTCACTCTGAGTCCCATGTACCTTTAGTTTCACCAGCACATTTACTCTTCAAAACCGGAACGCAGTAATGCCCATATTACTGTTTGGCGGTAAAACTTCCCTGGTCAAACTCTTTCACAAAAAGCTATGCTGCTACTAAACTTACGTTACTCTATAATAGAGTAATATTGTCATTGCATCTTTTTTAAATGTTTAGTTAATTCACTCACTTAACCATTAAAGAAACACACACAACATCAGATTAAGTTGACAATCTGAAAGTTGCGAATTTTACCTTTGGAGGTATCGCAGTTGTTAATCGAAGATCTCGTCGATCATGAAGCTTGTTAAAACTTTGATACTAGATAGAAAAAAACTTTTAATGGCCTCTCGGGCTAAATATGATTAAACGACATTTTCCTCTTGTTATTTTATTAGGAGAAGGTGACAGGTAAGGTCTTTAGACTAGGCCTCTACGACACAACAACAGCCCAGACATAGTATAATACGTTAAGTAGTTCAACTCCCGCTTGTTCGTCGTCAGTGCAATGCCTACACGGCTCTCGGAGGGCAGGGTTGTCTCATTGCTATTTTAGTTGTATGAAATGTATGAAAGATGATGTGTGATAAATAGGGGGATTCTTCGATGGTTTGGACATATACAAATAATTAATGTTGATAGATTGACGACACAAGTTTAGAGAGTAAATGTGAGTCTCAATCAGATTGAAGATGTCCTTAAAAAGGCCGGGTTAAAAGAACCAAGAATAAACAGGCATACGTGAAGAGATTTATGGGAGTGGCAGAAACGAAGGAGGTTTGTCGAGGGCGCAGCAGATGGAGGAACAAGAGAAGACAGAGTTGTACCTACAGGTTGTGCATGTAATTCGTAATAATTAAGATATTAAACAAAGTATTCACGCGTAATTTTGAAATAACCTTTGTCAACATAATTGATATTTTTATACCAGTATCGCGGATTGATGTCTCGACTGTGGGAGTATGACTATGAAACAAAATTAAGTGTTGAACAAATCTGAATTTGAGGCACTCTTGTTCAAACAACCATCAACACAACTACTATTTGATGTAATTTTATAAATACCGAGTGAACGACCGACCGAGCGAAAAATAAATGGCGCGTGAGACGAACCACGATATGCAAAGCGAGTGCACCGCTAGATTATGCGAATATGTGCGTCACGGTATACACGGTGGCGCGTGGCAGACGTGCAAGCGGACAAGTCGTGCTGTTACGTTTATATGGAGATATTGGGACTTACATTACTCGTCTTAACAAACTATGCCCTAAACGTCTTAGGACTTAACATAGTATTTTTTTACTTTTGGTACTTATATCTGTTTGGTTTGGTACTTATATTTGCTTCTTATTGCTCCCACTTTCTCTTTCGCACACTGTTGTTGTCTCGTGTGTGGGTGTCCCGGTTATGACTTTTATTCTCGCTGCCTTGATTTGGCTTGAACATCTCTTTTAAAAGTAAGTCCACCTTTCCTCACGTTCTCTCTACTTCTTCACATTCACACAGGGGCGTGTCCCGCGCATGGTGTGTTGTCGTCCATATAAATATTTAGTCCATAGGAATTAGACCCGCCGTGCTCCCGGCTCTCTGTGTGTTTTACGCTTTAATGTTCCATCTTATATTTGTAATGTGATGTGCTTTAATACCTTTTTATTGTTTAGAGTTTGACAATGAATCGGAAATAGGTAAGACTACTGAATGAACTTAGAGTGTCGAGCTAACGTCAAACGAAACCGAGAGCGTCAAAGCAGGGTTGTTGATGATGCATGTTTTTTACACATCAGCGAATGCTGATACGGGTGCTGATATTTCGACTTTAACATCTGCGGAAGCTGAAGCGGATGCTAATGTTATGTATTTAAAAAACAACGCGAGAAATATACATTTCTTTTCTATTTTCTTTGGTATTGTAATAAAATATTTTTTAATGACTTTGGGACATTTATTAGCAAAAGACTCAATCTGCATGAAAACAATCAATCTGCCTAGCTTAATCGTTCTGGAATTTTATCAAAGTTTTAACTTTAAAACATCAGCTGAGTTACTTTTACGGCTTACATTCTGGTTTTGAAAGGTTTGTAAATTGTTCCAGTGTGCCTTTTAGGTAATGTCAGGACTCGAATTCGAACGCGGAAAAATTGCGGATAAAATGATTTCATCGATGCTGATATATACTGATTATTCGCGGATGCGGATGCTGGTATTCGCAACAACCCTGGTTCAATGTAGACGTAGTTATTTAAACAGACAGTCGAATAGACATCTTACAGATACTTTATCTCGGTTCGCAGTACGCTCGCAGAAAATCTGCGCCGCGTGCAAACGAGCAAAGAAGCTCGATTTCGAAATTTAATACGTCATCAGAAAGGTTTCCCTTTGGACGTATAAGTTTTACGTCCCTTTTATTTCTTTTTAAAGCCTAAAGGCATATCAGTTCAGGTGAATTTGTGAAATTCCACAAATGTGAATTGATACTAATGTGCTGTCGCGATCATTTCGTCCTTTTTGATATAATGTTTCAAATAAATTATAGACTCACCACAGTTGAACACGAGCCTTTAGAAAGATGCAGCTCATTCAAATTCGTAACTAATTTATTTGTGGAAACGTAGGCAGGGTTGGTATTGGCAGTAACAAAATTTGAATTCAGCGGACAAATTGTAAATTTTTAGCAATAGCACAAATTTCTTAAGAGGTATTAGCTGTTAATATTTTTTTTTATACAAAGTGGCAGGGCGAACAAGTCATGCGCCTGATGGTAAGCTATTCATAACAGTTGCAGTGTCACTCAGAACTCTAAATCAAAACTGAGGAACACTGCCACTGCGCCCGTCACCCTGAGACATAAGTTGACAAGTCCTATGTGCCTGTAACTTCACCGGCACCCTTACCCTTCCAAACTGGAACGCAGTAATGCTCACATTATTGCTTGGCGGCAGAAATAGGTAAGGTGGCAGTGCTTTCCTGGACCAACTCTTTTACAAGGACCTCTACTGCTACTAAATCTCAAATGAGAAATCGACGGTTCAAATCCTTGCGGCGGCATGTGCCTATGTGTGTGTGTGCTTTGTGAATATTTAGTAGCAATCAATACCTCTAACGCTAAAGGAAGATATCCATTTGATACGCTTGGAAAATGCATGAAATCTCCAACCCACATTTCACCGGGATGGAAGACAATGACCTAAGCAGCAGCAGCAGCAGATTAAGCTCCGCTGCATACGCGGTCCGAAGAATACGTGAGCTTACCGATGTTAGTACTGCTAGACTAGTTTACTTTAGTTACTTCCATAGTATAATGTCCTACGGGATTCTCATGTGGGGTAAAGCGGCAGATATTCAAACCATATTTGTATTGCAAAAACGAGCGATTCGTTCTGTGTACCGTCTAGGCTCTCGGATTTCTCTCAGAGAAAAGTTTAAGTGGACTGGTATCATGACTGTGGCATCACAGTACATTTACTCTAATATTTTATGTGCCCGTAAAAATATACATAATTTCAATAAGAAAGTATCCATAACATAATATCATCCATACTATAACTATAACATCCATAATATTAACCTTAGAGCTAAGTCCAAACTCATGGTACCACGATTTCGTGTAACCAAGGTAAACAGCTCTTTTATGGGGAACTGTATACGTTTTTACAATAAGATTCCGGAGCATATATTAAGTTTATCATTTCCTAAGTTTAAAAACTACATTAAAAATATTTTGATCGAAAAATCATATTAAAAAATTGAAGACTACGTGTTAGATAACGCACTTTTTCATACGAATCAACCAATTTGAAAACATTTACGACACTCCTTGGTGACAATCTCTGAAACATATTTTTGGTACTCTTCGACAGCCTCTTCAGGTGATGAAAATCGTTGACTGAGTAACTGGTTCTTGATTTTTGGAAATAAATAAAAGTCACAAGATGCCAGGTTAAGACTGTACGCGGGATGGCTCATAAGGTCAACGTTGTCCTCCTTGAATCTGGTAAGCATGGCATT
This sequence comes from Hyposmocoma kahamanoa, assembly GCF_003589595.1. Classification (NCBI taxonomy): domain Eukaryota; kingdom Metazoa; phylum Arthropoda; class Insecta; order Lepidoptera; family Cosmopterigidae; genus Hyposmocoma; species Hyposmocoma kahamanoa. The sequence goes on along the minus strand of NW_020653726.1, from coordinate 18,173,676 downwards.
GCACCCAGTGACGCGATCTGTTTTTTGAACCTCAGTTAAATTGTATGGGTTCCATCGAGAGGACAGCTTTTTCACACCCAATGTTTGTGTGATATTGATTATATTTGACTCATGCCTATGCCTAAAGATCTCTCGTGGTATGTCACATGCCTGTCTGTTTTGATGTTACGGCGCACAGCATCGATGTTTTGTTGTTCACAGCAGTGGACGGGCGACCATCACGAAATTCGTCACTGAGATTCACATGACCGCGTTTGAATTCTGCAAACTAGTTACAAATTGTCGTCTTGCATGGTGCTTCATCGCCAAAAGCAGTTTGAAGCCGAGGGAAGCTCCGCTGAGCTGTTAAATTACACTTAAAGTCGTAAAAAATCATACTACGAAAATTTTCACGAGTTAAATCCATGGTGATGCAGACAAACAATTTCTAAAATGACGCCACAATGTAAAAACAAATGACAGTTACATGAAACAAACTATATTCTATAGCCAAAGAATTCCATTTTTAAATGTTGTTATTACTTTTAAATATTGTTTATGTAAGTGGCCAGTTCCGGAAACTTATTATGCGCCCTATGTAAGTACATACATACATACATAAGCTCACGCCCTTGTTCCACAGAGAGATTAGGCCACGGAACGCCACCATACCTACTGGGACATCCTTTTAAAAATCTTCCATTCACATTTATATCATAAATCTGTTTGGTAATTCTTCTTACATCCATCCGCTCTACATGCCCAAACCACCTCAATATTCTTTTTTCTATTCTAGTCACCACATCCTCCTTCAAGCCAGATCTTTCACGTGTTATTGTATATAATAAATCGATTAATGTTTTAAACAGGAGATGTTATTTATAATACCAGATACGAAAAATGTCCACACGCATAATTATACAAGTACCCTTGATCACATGTGACCACAGTCCAAAACTAGGCCATCCATGAAAAACTCCGGTTTGGATATTTTTGACTTCAGATCTAGAATATTTAAAGGAGCAACTCGCTCGGGAACTTACATTGATGTCCACCCAAACTCATGTCGCTTTTGTATTTAATAAACAAGTATATTAATTAAGTACGTAAATTTAGGCAAATTATGAACAGTAGATCTTTCTTGTTACTTTATTGATGTGTCAACATAAGTGGGGTTACAGTCTGGGACAGAACTTATATCATATTTGCATATAAACTACATGAAACAACTATCCTATTTAAGCATAAAAAGTTGTCAACTATTTCGTTCATAGAAAAGTTGTCATGTGGCCTTATTACTTATTATCAAAAATATTTAAATTTTTGACCTCAAATACTATATAATTGGATGGAAATTATCCGTGCAATACTAAATGCTTTTCCAGGTTTAACCACGTAATAGAAAGTCTGTGCCCGTCTTTGGGTTGAATCAAATTGTAAAACTGAGGGAAGCGATGACCCCGTTAAATTAGAAACGACCCTGAATTACGTCCTTTTTCTTGTACCAATATTAAAGAGAAGAGCGCCGTTACTGTATTAAAGCTCAGCCGGTAACATAGAACTGGAATGTTGATTCTTGGATAACAATTATTCCAAATATAATAAATAAATTAAAATAAATACTATACAACATCGCATACGTTGCTTCGGTCTCAATGCTAAAGCGCTTGTGTTATGGAAACCGGAAACAACGACGGTACCACAAACACTTAGACCCGGCTCAGACAATATAGAAAAGTTAGATTTTTTAGTTAGACCCGGCCGAGGATCGAACCTGGGACCTCAGAGACTGTGACCCCATGAAAACCGGTACGCAAGCCATTCGACCACGGAGGTCGTCTAAGTATACTTTTTAATAAGATTATGCTACACAACCACACCAATCACCTGGTCTCAAACTAGGGAATCCCCTGTATCATGAGCACCAGAGCCAATTTAAATAAAGTTCGTTTCCAAATTGATGTCATGAGTGATGCCAAGGAAATATTATTAATGATAAATTACCTTGCCGTCCTTGAATCTCTGCTGGGCATCAGTAGAGCTCTTTGTGAAAGAATTCAGCTAGGGAAGTACTGCAACACAGTTTTGAAGGGTATGACTCCTGGTAAAACTACAGGCCTAAGGGAGTTGCCAACAGTAGCAGTGCATCTCAGATTTTTGCGATTTAAAGCTTTGAGTACCACAGCAACTATTACACGTGTCACTTTAAAAAATGTGTTGGCTGTATCCACCCACTAATATTTATTTCCAAGAAATCGACAAACTGATTAAACATTGCTGCTTATTCTTAAGGCAGATTTCCCTGACGAACGAGTATGAGACTCTAGGGGTTGCTCTTTGTACATAGACATCATTTTGTTCGCATTAACCATTTACAATGACGAAATGGCTCGTGTGGTGATACCTACCTAGTTCTACACAGATATAGAACCCTACAACCAGGATGTGCTGTACTCAATAAATTTCTCACTGAACACAAATGTCTTCCTGAAAGTGGATTAGATTGCTGTCTAACAACCGGCCTGTCTGACGTACTTCGGAAATTTCATAAATCTTTAGATAATCTGGTGTCCTCACAATGTTTCCGCTGTAACATGCTTATCTGGACGTCATAAACTTACTCCAAACCCAAGGTCCCCACAACCCTCAAATAATTCTAATTTGAATATGAGAAGTCTGCTTATTTATTATTCATAGTCACATTGAACTTTTAATTAATAAAATTTAAAGAAATTGGTTACTCGAATACAGTATTAAACATGTAAATGAAACGTAATCAACGTAAAATGGAGCAAGATATATTATTTTTATAATTAAAGTACACAGCACTTAGTGCAAAAACTAATGGTTGCTTATGAATATGCACGTTATGGTTACTCCTTTTACAAAGAAAATAGTCTTCACGTCTGTGAGTAATGTGTATCATTTTTTGCGCTTCCTACCTTTTTATGGTTCGGGCCCTGCGAGCTTTATTAAAATTTATAAACGTATAATATGCTATCAATAACTGAGATGCTGTGCTCTCTCCTATCTGTTGTTTTAGGATCAACCTTGTTTTTATGGATTGCTTCATTTCTGTACTAAATTATTATGTTTATGATATTTACTTAGCTTTGTTTGTTCCCGTATATATAATAATATCAGCCTATACATATTGCTTAAATAAGCCACTTCTCTTCTACAACTTCAATTTTATTACTTTGTATGGCATCAATAGTATTATTAGTTACAATATTCGTTGGTTTCTGGTTCTGATGTCGTGAGTATTTCATCAAATGATCTTTCTATTAACTGATGGTCGCCATTGTGTTCAGTTGTCATTACTACGCTATAGATGTCACCAAGCAGAGGCTATGTATTAGCAAATTCAAAAATAAACTCCACGACCGTCCTTTTACAATTAAAGGGACGCAATAAATAATTCAAACTCCCTCAATTAGTTTAAGTTTAGATTTTGAAAGTCAATCGCATTTCCTTTTCATTTGATCGCGGCATGAATAAAATATGTGTCACCGAAGTAAGACTGCCGGCATCCTTTCTGAAATTTCTGCGAATACTGATTTTATTCGAGTGATATATAATATCATCTAATTTACAATTACGTACGGCTATCTTGTTTCAATTTAAACAAACGAACAGTAATGCTCCTCAACATCCAATTCCATTCTATCATCTGATATTATTGGCTTATTGATTATGTTGATCCTCTTTGTGGTCCAGTGATTACTAAAGGTCTCACATAATTAGTTAACGACAACCGAAAAACATCGAGATTAATATTTTATTTACCTCTACTCCCTGTATCCTGTACGGTAGTTCACAACAGCGGCCTGTTGTTTTGATTGGAAACAAGCAACAAGTTGACGCGTCACTTCGTCGGATGTTCGCAAATCATGGGAAGATTTATTTACTTTAGTTATTATCTCTATCATCACAGTTTTACTAACATTGCTTTGAGTTTTATTAATATTTGATTCAATGGATAGAAATAACAATTTATATGTTCAGTGAATTCTTTAAATATCCATTGACGTTTTGAATTTAATAACTTTGTCTTGGCACTTATAGTATTTTAAAGACTTCAATTTAATTTATCATTAAAACAATTAAAAACGTTATTAAGGCTTTTATAAAAATAACTAGGCATATAATGTCAATGACTTATGTGTAGAACCACTGATGATTAATGTCTTTATAGTAGTTTATTTTTACGTATACCCAATCTGTCTGTCCGACTTGTGCACGCGTGACGTTAAGCGCCAGCTAGACACGCTTTTAAATGGATATAATCTTTTTTATTTGCCTATCAGTTTACATGAAATAGATACTAAATGTTAATCCAAATTTGTTATAATGCACCCCCTAAAAGGAAATTCGAATTGATTCAACTATTGTGGAAATTAGCGAACACAAACACACAGGCAAAAACTTTTAAAACTGATGTTTTAAGTTTAGTAGCGTGTCTTCAGTAAATAGCACTATTATACTTTTAAGTGTTAAAAGCACAGATTCAGATTATTTACGATTTTATCATTATGTATTAATTGCATTATTTCTTGTTTTGTGTAATAAAGATCACATCACTTTATTAATGAGTTCTCAGAGGTACATACAACTCAAAACTGATATTCGCCTATTATGGGCGAATCGCGTCAGCGTTGGTAGTCATTGTCATAGATCGCCGTTGCGTCACTCCTGTCGTAGTTAAATCGGGGCTTCATTTAAAATGGTTTTCCGGCAACAATCACTTCGAAGTTATAAATCGCGATCTTGAAAGAAAATAAATATTGATGATACGGAGGAAGAAGAGGTTGTGACAAGGATAGAGAAAAGGATACTAAGGTAGCTCGGACATGTAGTGAGGATGAATAAAAGACGAATTGACGAAACATGTTATAAGGCGAGTGTAAACTGACAAGTTGGTAAAGGCCGATGAAAACGAATTTGCCACGAATAAACTGAAGACGTCTTAGGGAAAGGGAAGGTCAAAAGTACCCTTAACCGACAAGAGCGTATATTTATGCATGCTGATAAGGCGAAATATGTGATCGGCAAGTAGAAATGTGAGGAAAAATGCGTGAATGTTCATGTTTTTTCAGTATACATTTGAAAAGTTTATTCATCTGTAATACAAATCTTACCTTCAACACGAAAACAAGTCAATTTTCAATCAACAGTACTGAAATTAGATCTCAGTTTTATGAGTCCCAGCTAAATCGGTCAAGGTTAATGAGTCTCCATTTCCATCAATCAGAGAACTGGAGCCCTTGTAAAGGGCAAGGTGGGAAAAGCTGTTAAAATGGGGGGACGCTACCTGGAGAAAATCTATTTAATCGAGATCGGCTTACAGTGTAGGTTAAATGGAAGATGATAGTTTATTATTAAGTGAGAATAAGAGCCATTGTAGCCAAGTTAGAGAATCGTTGCTTTTATTTGAAAAGTCGATGATTCGAATCTTTATTTTGGAGAATGGGGTGTCTAGTGATATGCTACCTGTCTACATAATTAGGTCAATTAATTTACTGGCGCCTAATTCGAATATATTTGAAGTTACCTCCTCTGACTTTAGGCCTATGTATCTGCATAGAATACGAGCCCTGTACTCCACCTACGGTGGCGCGTGGTCGGGTTTAGACTGCGGAGCGTACTTTTGCTCTTCGGTGGCACAACGGTTAGTACTGTGGGCGCTTAATGAGTAGGGTCTGGGTTCGAAGTTGGTTTGGGTCTGGGTATTCTGGGTATTTCCCGCAGAATTATCGTTATTCAGGTGTTCATTGTACAGGGAATTCCCTTATTTGAGACCAGAAATTTTGTGTGAATGTCTGGCCTTATTTCTTTTGCCTAATTACTTCTCTTTGGTATAGGTTCCAAGAAAAAGTAATCTAGCAGAGAGACGGTCGATATACAACAACGCTATAGGTATCTCATTTCCACTACATCGGGAAGTATGCCTTACATTTTGAACAATTGTGAGATCTAGTATTCATAATAGAGCCTCTTCGCAACGTTTCGGGCTTCGCCCTCCGCTGTCACTTTGTTTAAAAAATTAAAATACCTCTTTAATGGCGGCCATATTTAGAAATTGCAAAAACACATTTTGACCACAAATTATTATCAGACTATCCTAGAAATCCTTTCGTATCAATTTTTATCCAAGTTAAGCAAGTTTTTTCAACTGCCATTTACGTAAAAAAAAAGAACGCTTATTCTGCATGGAATATTACGCAATTCCCTGTGACGGTATGTGCCTATGACTTTAATTTCTATGTTACGAACGTTTCTGAACGTTTACCTCTAATACCTCTCGCTAGCTGTGAAGGGAAATACAAATTCGTTATCGTTATTTCAGCCGAAAGACGTCAACTCAACGATAGCAATAACTATCGGTATCGCGCTGCTAGCATCTAAAGGATTCCCAGAACCTTCACCAGGTCATTAGTCTATTGTGTGGGTTGTCTACCCACGCGTATTGGTGTTTAAATTTACATTCGATCTAAATTCGATGTTTTTGAGGGTCGCAAGATATTAAAAATATATTTACGTACATCTCAATATTCTTGGATTTGATCCGTCGGCACAGTAGACGTGGAAATTTTAAAGCTTCAAAGGGTGTATCGGATATCATCGGGAAGATTTTCTAGGAACGATATTGACGCTTTTTCGATTTTACTTGGAGTTATAACAGATTTAGGTGGAGCGTGAGTAGAAACCATGGACCAAGGAATACACTGACAAGTATTAAATATATCGTTGTAATAATACTTTTAAACCTCCAATGGACATAGAAAGTGACTTTAAATTATGGTTATAATTGGTCGTCGATGGACTGTTTGGTCTGTCTAATCTCCGCAAGAGACCACCGATTATATGCGAACAGTGTACTAGTAACAGTCATCCGTGAACCATAAGGTCGATCAACACAGGAAGTCACGGATTATTTTTAATAATTGTGCATTACCATTCGTCCACTAACCGTATGGTCGGTCACCAACGCAAGCAACTTAGTTGGAGGTCGAGCCAAATGACATTAGACAATTTCAGCAACCAAGTAACCTTTGTTTCAAACCCTGTGTAAACTAACGGTAACATTTTAATGAGTACATCTAGCCGTGGATTATCGTATGTGGTCGTCTACGTCTTGGAGAATTTATTATAGGGACACGTTGAGATGGGGAACATCTTTCAATAGCGTATATATACTTAGAGCGTAGCGTTCAAAATAATGATTCTGGGTCTGTTTATAGATTGTGTTTCAAAAATAATAATATCAATTATAATAATAAACCTGGTGACCGTTGGTCGTCTAAATTAAAACGACTAATCGTAACCGAGAATTCACTGCGGTCACCAATCTGTGTACCTAACCTGGCTATTCACAATCAAAACTTTCTAAATTTATGTACGATAAGGATCATCAGAGAGTCGTGCTTGCGATCCAAGGGGATAGTAAGCAACGCACACGCTAGCGTTAAGTTTCACTGTCATATGACCCGCTGCGATAAGAGTGCGTTGCCGCTTATAAGAAGAAAATATGAAAAAGAAGGGATGCTTAGATAGTTCGGATATGTAGAGAGGACGAATGAAAGAAGATGGACCAAACCAATTTATAAAACGAATGTGAGCGTGCACGTTGGCAAGGCGAACTTACCGTTACCAAATTGAGAACATCTTAAAGAAAGGCCTTGTATAGAGTGCCATCAACTGACTACCGTGTATGAAGGCATTAATATGTGTTAATGAGACGAAAGATGTGTGTCATGAACGTGGCAAGCGGAAAGTCGTGGTCTCTACCTACTCAAAAAAATAAAGAAAAAGTGCGTTAACACTTTATACCTGAATTTATTTACACATTACCACGCCCCATAGTTTAGGTGTAATTTTTTCGTCTAATCCATCCTTTGCATTCGTATTCAACAGTGACCGCTGACCAACACCTGCAACCTACGACCACCTGTTTATGTTATAAATCGCTAGTGTTGGGTAACTGTTTGAAAATTTTCAATTG
>NW_020653726.1:18082174-18165292 GCF_003589595.1 Hyposmocoma kahamanoa | reverse complement strand
AAAATTTAAAGTTCAAATAACAACTTTTCAATATCATCAATTGCAAACTATAAGTTTGTTATATAAGTTTCTGTAAAATTGTTGAACAGCTGAATATCATGTTACCACCCTTATTATCAACTCTAAGTAAAAAGTTGAAATGCTTCCAAAAAATAAATCATTTCCGTGTGTCTTCGCTACTCCCACGCATTCAGAATACGCCACCTAACTTAGATACGCCACTTAACTTAGAAATATATTCTGTCTACATTTTACCATTCCAAATATATGCATCGGAAACATATTTTTAGTTACAAAACAAACATGAAATAGATATTACCCTCTAGAATAAACAAAATATAAATAAAAACAATGGATAAGGAAAGGTGGCGCGGCGTGACAACGTAAATAATGCGTTATCAGACCCCAAACACGCAGCCAGCCGCACACGTAACGGCAACAAGAACAGAACGGCACGGACAGAAGTGGCCGGAGATACGATGATTTATTTAAACTTACGTGGAAGATCCGTTATCTGCCACCTCGCGTTATCTTATTGCGTGTTTCCTAAATAATTAATGCAATATAGGGCATCGATTGTGAGGTGACGGGCGGGTGCGGGGCGGGGAAAAGGGCGCGGGGGTGCGCGCGGCGCACGCACGCGATTGGCTGTCAAGCCTGCGTGAGTGCGTACCTCCGCCCCCGCGTGCGTGTCTCGCTCGCTGTGATCAGTCGCCGTCCGACCGTCGCCGGATTGAGACGTACTGCCTTGTGCCCCGAGTCACGTCCGATTACCGCGACCGCGCGCCCGTCCGCTCCCTCCCGTCAATAGGTCCGCACCAAAAGTTTCGTAAAACTGAGTATAGTTTATCTGTCCATATGGTTCATCTGGTAGATATATTTCGCTCAGCGAGTGTTGACTACCCGCCGCCCATTATTGTGAGTAAACAACAATTAAATTATAAACAAAATAATGTTATGAAGTGCTACTTTTTTGTTTGGTCACGTATTTTTGTTTTATTTTTTGTTTGTTTTTCTTTCAGATTAAAATTCGAGGGGCTTATCAATTTGATTTCACACAAATTGTGCGACCACTGCGTAGGACTTGGTTGTACGAAGATGAAGTCACATGTTCCTTATGTACCTCGGTAATATTTATGTTTATACTTTTGTTTACATACTGGCTCAATATAAATGAATACATAAGTCATTACTTGTGTAAAAATAAACTATTGTCGCTTTGATGAGCAATTTATTGAAGTTTATAAAAGTTTCGAAGGTACATGTCTGGCGTAAATTAATTAATGTAATGAGCTACTGTCAATAATTATAATGTATCGATAAATTACAGTCCAACTTTGTTTAATAAAATATTTGTTTAATTTTTGTTTTTTTTATTTTTTTTCTTTGGGTTTTTTGCACTTCTCCTTTTTTTTGCGAGTGTAAAAAGTTTCAGCATATGATAAAGTATACCCGGAGTGCCTAATCAGCTGTTTCTCGGCAACACCCAGAACGAAATAAGAATGACGTGGAAAGAAAAACACGTACAAGTAAAAAAGTAAGGAAAACACGTACGTAAACCAACCGACTTATTATAAGTAGGTTGATTGCTACAGACGGAAGCATCGGTGGCGTCACGCTCAGAATTGCAGCGATGACGTCACAACTTAAAATGTGTCACAATATGAAACTTGTTAACGTCTCATAAAAAATATATAGCATACATAAATGAGAAAGAAAAACAAAAGACGCTACAAAGTTTTCAAATCGTTGCGCGAAGTTGAGGATGGGAATACTCGCGAAAGAAATCGGATTCCACTTAAGCGTCCAAGTAATCAAATATGTTTCTAAAAATGAAATGAAAACGACTTAATTACAAATATTTAGGACTTAATTTATCGCAAATGCATATAGAAAATATACAAAACAAACCTATGAACTATTTAGATTTCTAATATGAATATTTTAATGAAAAGTATAGCCTCAGCGTATTGCTGTTTTCCAGTTTCTGCCCGTGTTCTCTGTCGAAACATGACCACTAATATACACAACACAAATGTTTTATCTCAATCTATTTAATGATTATAAATGAAGAGTAATAGAAATGTAATGATAATACGGACGTACCTTTACCAACATAAAACAAACTTGGTATTAGAATTTCAAATTTTCATAACTGAACTTAGACGAAAATATTCCCAAATGAGAATCAAAATTCATTCAAACAAGGAAACAAAAATAAGGTACAAGTTAAAGAAGAACATACCGCGGTTATTTTTTTCGGATTCAGAAATGTTTTATCTTGTATTTTTGTAAAAATAATTTTCATTTACAATGCAAATCAGAAACAAAACTTTAAAGTCAGAAGTTATAACCATAAGATCTTAACTGATGGCGACAGTGTTCATGGTTTTCATTAAATTACAAAATACAAATGCAACCATGATCAATCTCGATAATAAATAGAAGAAAATAGAGTAATGCGATATTTGTAGAATATTTAAGTATTCATTTACTCAATATTCTCGATTTTTCTTCTTATAAAATAAATGTTCATTTCACACCTGCTTAGGATGTTAGAGAACTCTGCGCGTCAGTAGAGAGCAGATATATGTCATTGTGTTACCTCGGAATTTATGGCCACTTCATACGCAACTGCTTCTTGCATCACTATATAGAACGAATGTTGGCGTTTAAGTTCTGTTACGACAGCATGTACATACCTTAGCGCGTAACTGTATAACAGCGATCAATATTCATACATTCACAATATAACTTTTTAATCATTTTACAAAAAAAAACAGACAATTTAATAATAATTTAGTGAATAAAAATTAATGTCATAAAATTTATATTATAAACATTGCGTCTGTCGAGTTTTTAAATACCTTCGAATTTTACCACTGTATGATTTTTTGTTTTCATTCAGATGCTCCATATTGCGGTTAGAAAACTGTTAACTTTAGAATAATTTAATGCATCACCAATTATCTTAAAATTTACATTGGTAAATATAGTGTCTGTGGAGTTTTTTAATACTCATGAATATGAAGTATTTTTCTTAGTGTGTACAGAATTACAATATTAAAGAATACTCAAAAATAGGTTGTAAGTACTGCTCGTAATATAACCATTTGTGCTAAATAAAAGTGATACCCAACACGGCAATCATGGCGAATTTAAAAAACCTGTAGCATCATTGGCCTATTTTAATACCGTGCTTTTGTCATCGTAGCAAGTGTTAGTGTTAAGTAGGACTTTTTGCATAAAAAAAATCCTAATTCCGTAGTGACAAAAAAGTGTTATTGTAATCGTAACTAACAATTGGTTGTTATTAAATATACGGTGTCCAACCAACACAGAAAACGGCATATTTTCTTTTTTAAAATTTGTATAGCTACGTCGAATTACTTTCGTAATTTATTTTCTATCGTCTGTGACGACAAAGTGTATTACAGTTTGGACAAAAATGAATTATTTAAACAACATAGAATGCAAAATTGTGAATCGAAATGTATAAATAATCAAAAAAGCTATAAAGAGTTCGGAACGTTGGTTTGTCTTAAAGGTAATAATAATAAACCATTTATTTCAGGCCATAGCCCATAAAATAATGGTCTTACTTACAAAACAATACTTTAAAACTATGTTAGTATGATTGGAATTAATTGGCAAATTTTATACAAAAATTAAAACATGGAACTACAAAAATTAAAATATTAAAGTGAAGAAAATTCACAAATCATTACTTAATTTGAATAGTGAGCTTTACCCTAAATTTTAAAATTGTACAGTCAAAACGATGGACAAACATCTTCAGGACGCAATTGCCTCTGTCACAATAATTTTAGTTTCATATTCAATGTATAGCAATCGTGAAAATCTACGAACTCGATATAAAAATATGTTTTTTTTTGTGACAAAATTATCACATATAACAATAAGTCAGATAAATAGATAAATAATGACAGAGTACACTATAATGCTTGCCACAGTGGTGAAAGGATTTGACAATCGGCTTCAAGTTCTCGTCGATTGTTGCCCAGGTTGCGCCAGACGTCGTGCGGGAAGGTTAGTTTCTTGTACCTCAACCTATCTAATTCCTGGGACTAAAATTAAAATCTTTGCTTATAAGATTTTGGTACTTTACTACCTTACATAATGTACAACTTACCTTTTCCAGGTTATCATACAATATTTATTACAGAACATAAATATAGTCACAATTGATACGTACTATGTTTTGTGCATACATGGTCCCTGGTTTTTGTATAGATCGAAAAAAAAATCATTTACAATGCAAATCAGGTACAAAACTTTGAAGTTCAGAGCTATAACGACGGTATTCATGGTTTTTATTAAATTACAAAATTCAAATGAAACCATGATCAATCTCGAAAATAAATAGAAGAAAATAGAGTAATGCGATATTTGTAGAATATTTAAGTATTCATTTACTCAAGATTCTTGATTTTTCTTCTTAATAAAATAAATGTAAATTTCACACCTACGAAAATAAATAGAAGAAAATAGAGTAATGCGATATTTGTAGAATATTTAAGTATTCATTTACTCAATATTCTCGATTTTTCTTCTTAATAAAATAAATGTTAATTTCACACCTACTTAGGACGTTACAGACCTCTGCGCCTCAGTAGAGAATATACGCAACTGCTTCTTGCATCGCTATATAGTAGCATTCTAATGCTAACGTTTAAGTTCGAGGAATGAAAAAATAGATCGAAGAAAAACATCGTTGTATTACGTTTTTAGCCCACTTTAAAGCAGCAACGGTCTCCTTTGAGATGGCCAGTATCGAGAAGTAGGATGTTAGGTCTCCTTTGAGATGGCCAGTATCCAGAAGAAGGATGCTTAATGGGTAGATTTTATGTATTTATTTATATACTCACGCCGTTAGATTCCCATTGGGGTAGGCAGTGACTATCGGTTGCCATTTAGCACGATCCTGCCTCACTTACATGAATAAATCTTTTAAATCGTGAAAGAGTTCGTCCAAGGAAGTACTGCCACCATACTTATTTCTGCCGCCATTCATTACTGGGTGCTGATGAAATTACAGGCACATAGGACTTGTCAACTTATATCTCAGGGTGATAGACGTAATGGCTATGCCCATATGAGACAACCTCAGATCTTTGCGATTTAAAGCTCTGGGTGACACTGTAGCTGTTATGGACAGGCTAACTATCAGTCTACTCTTGATTTTATAAAAAAAAATCAATTTTATCTGAGAATGTTCTTCATGGCCGTCCTCTTCCAATGTTAGCTCTATTTATTTCTTTCGTTAATCTACATTCGTTCATCCGCTCCATATGCCCAAACCACCTCGTCCTCTTTCAAACCACATCGTTCATCATCAATGGGTAGATGATGGTGAAATAGAGAAATGTGCAAAAAAACTCGCGTCGTAGTAAATTGACAGCTGTCTGCATCAAATCCTTGTTAACATTTTCAACATCGGTCAGCTTTATTTTCTTTATGTCAATCACAATTTAGACGCTGCGCGAGCTAATGAGGGTGGAATAAGTAAAAGAAATAATGGTATTGTTAATTTTCTTGAATTAAAATTACAATAACACCGTTTTCATTTTACGGTAGGCAATTAACTAAAGATTTAATCGTTAAACCTAGAGAGAGAAAATCGATTATAATGAAAAAAAAAATATTGATAAAAATTTTTTTAAACACTTGAAATCTATTTTACATGATATTTTACCCCTGTGATATTTAAGTTCTAATCGTGCAACGAAAATCTAAAATCATTAGCAATATCAATTCTATAGCTATTTAATTAAATTTTAATACCCATTACTTTCTAATACTTCTCAAAACTCTTATCGAGTAAATCATAATGGAATCAATCACCAACAATCATTTGAGCTTCAATTTAAGCCTACACAATTAACGCAATTAATATAATCATGTTGTTTTTGATTCAATCAAGAAATGTGATTGATTCCATTAAAATCCACGTGATAGGAATGGTTTTATTTTTAACCGTCTTCAAAAAAAGGAGGAGGTTATACGTTCGGCTGTATGCATGTTTTCAGATTTCTCCGTCGATTGTACCGTTTTCGTAATTTTGTTTTTGTTTGAAAGGATCTCGGCACTCTTGTGGTAGTCCCATCGACACAAAGTCACAATCTGATGAGAGGATCCATGGAAATCGAGAAAATTCCTCAAATTTTAAAACATGTACACAACTGATTTCTCTTTAAATTGTGGACTCGAGGTGTTCCCTGATGCTAACGATGCCGTTCCGTATTCATTTTGGCTATCACAAATGAAAATATATTTTCCGCAAATAGAAGTCGACTTTTCGCTTGACACAATACAGTAAACAACAAATCGCCGTCACTATGACAACCAGAAGAAAGTTTAAAATGTACAAAGAAGTCTGTAATAGTCCAATTGTCACTAAGAAGTCGCAATCTGATGATGGGATGCCATGTAAATCGAAAAAATCCGATAAGCAAACTTTTGAGGACGGTTTTTTTTTTCAATGAAAAAGTTGAATTATTCAATGTAGAATCGCGAGTTTATCTTGTCAAAGAAAATAATAACAAAAATATTCAACCTTAAGGACGGTGTCTCAAAAAATATCTAAGGCCTAATACCCTTATCATATTAACCCTCACCTCTATTTCACTCTACGATCCAGGATACCACATAACCCGTTATGGATTCCTCAACCGTCTCATAAGCACGACATAAAAAGTATTATCAAGCTGCCACGGCTACCGCCCGAATTGAGAGAAAACGTTCGATGGCTGTCTTGTTAGATGTACATTACTTGGTTAAATAGTTTTTTTTTTGTCATCTTGTAAAAGAGAATTTGTTCTTATAGAAACTCGTTGAAATTCTTCTGTCACGCGACATGGTTTAATTTTTTTTTTAATTTATTCAATTTCAAAACATTAACTATTTTATTACATTAACGCTAGTTAAAAACTTAATGGTTTAACCACCTAGCGATGAGCTAACAAGCTCGGTACTTAAATTAGCTTACTACTTACTAAAATACAAATAATATATTACAATCAAGAGAGCTAAATACAAATAAAATGAAAAATTACATTACGACTCAAGATAGTACTTCTTTAAAATGCTTTGCATTTCCTGACATCGCCCTCAATTGCATCTAGTACTGTGCCTGGAAGATCGTTTAAAGTTTTTGGCAGCATGTAGTTCGACCTGCGCATTCCATAAACGTTATTGTAACCCGGCAACGAAAATGTTATGTGATATATGAAAGCGAGCGCAACTGTTCAGCGCGCATTCGTTTTCGCAGATTGTGCTTAATTACTCTATAGACTCTTGTCGTGTAAGGTTCCTACGGGATAGACTTATCAAATTAAATCTATGAATAAATACACCAGAAAAACCACTGACATAAATGCACGATGAGCTCTATCAGCCCCTGAAAAGCATACTTCGTTATGATAAAGATCGCTTTGCTAAGAGTGCTACGAAAAACAAGAAGAAGAATAGAATCTTTGTGCATTATGATAATATAATAATAATAATAATAACGCACACACTCAATATAGCCCCGCACTAGGGAAGCCCTGTGTCGCGGGTGCCATGGACACACACATAGACAACCACAATTTACACCCAAACTCACGAGAGAAATAAGTGTAGGCCATACGAATATTTCTCCCGGCCCGGGAATCGAACCTGGGGCCTCTGCGTGGCAGTCCGGCATGGTAACCGTTCGGCTACGGAGGCAGTTAAAAAATGATGGGTGGTATTTGTGATTTGTAACTGTTTATAAAATTCACTGTGTACCTTGATCTAGCACAACTTCTTTTATTAAAAAAAAGATCTCAAAAATTCGTGGAATTACATATAATTGCCAAGTGTTATTGTAATCGGTTACCGGAAAGTGCGCAAAACCGATTTCATCCCCTAGTTTGCCATTCGTACATTGGAACATTTTCTTCAAATTTATACCCTATTTCCAACAAAAAAGTGTCATCAAAATCGCTTAACAAATTATAAGCCAGAGTTATCGCGTAACATACATATAAAAAAAATACAGTCGGATTGTGAACCTCCTCCTTTTTTTGAAGTCGGCTAAAAACATAACAATCTTTCTATTCAACTTCTAATTTGAACCGACTTGCTTTAGGGACTTTTAATAACATATATTCAGTCACTCCTTAAAGATAGTCGGATTGTATGAGCTCGGAAACACAGTCGAAGGCAGGGAATTCCATTCCTGGGCTATGCGCATAATAAAAGATGATGAAAAGCGCTTAGTACGCCTGAAGGGAATATCGACCAAGTAAGGATGGTATCCCGCTGTACGTCTGGATGTCCGATGATAAAAGGGGGCGGGTGGGATGAGCTGATAGAGCTCATGGGCGCACTCACCCAAATATACCTTACAGATAAATATTATAAACTCTATAGTAAAGTTATAATTATTAATACAAAGATCGAACACTCGGAAAAAACACTCAGAAAAAATTCCTTCGATCCGGTCGGATTCGAACCGACGTCTTCTTGCATACCGTGCCAGACGCTATACCAACTAAGCCACGGAACGAACCAACGGACCTCACGAATTTTTCTATGTGCTTGCGTTGTGTCTTTGTACTTGGTTTTTCAACGACTTTTTAGTCGTAGCGCCATCTATGATTTTTTCTGAGTGTTTTTTCCGAGTGTTCGATCTTTGTATTAATAATTATAACAAACTAGTGGAGTAATTTCACAAAACATAATTGAATATCAATTCAATAAAAATTTAATCTATAGTAAAGTACAATTCGTTTAATCATTTGATTTTGCACCCAGTTGACGTATACAGAAGTCCACTATCACTGCAATGTATACTGTCAAGCCGGTCTCCCATTGGGGTAGACCTATACTCGCCATGCTCCTGTCATACCTATCGAGCTTCTTTATTTTTTTATTCTTGGTAATTTTGACTTGACCTTTTTGAAGGACATCCTCAATCTGATTGAGATACGTACGCCGAAGTTTTCCCCACGTTTTCCTCCACGTACCCTCTATTAATTTGTTTCTTGTTGAAGCATCCCCTTTTCTACTAGTATGGTGACTACACCATCTTTTACACGACAATGCTCTCTTATAGGACTGTTCCTCATTGTTGTTAAGAATAACACTACTTTAAGTTAAATGTAATGTAGTATTTATTGAAAGAAAGAACACACATCTACTTACATACCACAAATGACACCACACAAGAAAAAAATAAGAAAACTCAAAATATAAAAGTAACAAAACTATATAAAAACATATTGAATCGACTTCTTAGGTTTTCGCGATTATTACACTTTTGGTAATAAAAGCATTTTTTCGGATCTCAATACAAATTTTTTTTCAAACAAACCAAAGTTTCGGACCTTTACAGGTTCTACGGTCATTTTTGAAAAAACATTAACAACACAATAATAATATCGCACGCACTAATAGCCCCGCACTGTGGAAACCCTGTATCGCAAGTATATACACACATAGACAACCACAAATTACACCCAAATAATAATACACACTACATTATTAAAACTAACTCTGAAAAGTGGATTTTAATGTTCTATAACAAATTTAGAAAGTTGAAATATCAACTTAGTCATAGTGAGCAACAATTTGAACTTGAAACTTTGTAAATTAACTGCACTTCCAAGAATAGTAATCCCAATCAAAATAGTTCAATCTTGTACTTATGAAACAACTGTATTTAAATTGT
The DNA here is from genome assembly GCF_003589595.1 of Hyposmocoma kahamanoa. Taxonomy (NCBI): domain Eukaryota; kingdom Metazoa; phylum Arthropoda; class Insecta; order Lepidoptera; family Cosmopterigidae; genus Hyposmocoma; species Hyposmocoma kahamanoa. Next base: position 18,155,574 of record NW_020653726.1, on the reverse strand, counting down.
GGTGAATTTTATAATAATAATAATGCACACACTCATTATCACCGCACTACGGAAACCCTGTCTCTCAAGCCACCTCTGGAACATACATTATATTATAACCACAAATTACAACCAAACTTACGAGAGAAATAAAAGTAGGCCATACCAAAAACATTAAGTTTTCTGCAAGAATCTTATACCGAAAAACGATACAGCAGTCGTCTTTGATCGCCAAATGCGCTTTCGTTTGTTTTAAATCATCTTCCTGATGAATTAGGTATTTTTGAGATATGCAAATATTACAGAAAGCAGTCGATATGTAATTTTTTTCTGACACCAGAAGTATGTACATGCATTAAAATGTATTAAATATTATTACATGCTTCAAGCCCAAACTAGTATGTCCTTGGTTTAGTAAGAAAAACGTATTTTTCTAGATGTCGTAACAATGTTTTTTATTAAACCATAATGGTCTGGTACAATTCCGTACAAAAAATTTAAAAAAAAATGAAAATAGTAAAATGAACTCCTCTTTAACCGACTTCAAAAAAAGAGGAGGTTCTCAAGTCGACTGTATGTTCTTTTTTTTCTTTTTTTTTGTATGTATGTTACGCGATAACTCCGGTATTTGTGAACCGATGTTCATGATTATTTTTTTGTTCTTTTTTTTTTTTTTTATACTCAACATAGCCCCGCACTAGGGAAACCCTGTGTCGCGGGTGCCATGGACACACACATAGACAACCACAAATTACACCCAAACTCACGAGAGAAATAAATGTAAGCCATACAAACATTTCTCCCGGCCCGGGAATCGAACCTGGGACCTCTGCGTGGCAGTCCGGCATGGTAACCGTTCGGCCACAGAGGCAGTTAAAAAGTTGTTGGAAAGGGAGTACTTCCATAGTCGTCCCATTTCACTTTGAAGAAAATCATCCACGTCGAAGGGTGGCTGTTCACGCATGAAGATTCATTTTCATAAATAGCGCCTAACATTAATTTAGGAGCAATTACTTTAATGGTTGATTTTGCTATTTCTCCAATTCAAGGCGTTTTTCTCTCAATATACTTTGACTAGTGAGAACCGATTTTTATTATCTCCAGTGTCAAGTAATAGTGGTGAACTAGGGGATATTTCAATAAAACTTAGTAAATAGACGTAATTCCACGTACATTTTTGAGGTCGGTTTTTTTAGTACTCTGTACTGAGATTTGGAATACAAATGTGTTTTCTCAATTCCACAACTTTGAGTTATGCCAGTTGATTGTGACTTTGAGTTATGTGAGTTGATTTTGTGTGCGAATTATTTCAGAACCCATTTTAAGTAATGAATTTAATCATAATGTGATTGATTCCACTAAATATCTCTGAGGGTTAACTTAATTAACTTAAAACCTACATGTTCTGTTTAACAATATTTCAATATAAAACTTCCAACCCACTCAGCGAACAGTGTATTCGAAACAAACTTAAACGGTAAACGTCCGGCTAACTAAAACGTTATGGGGTTGAATACACCCGAGCTACTCCGTGAAAACTTATAAAATAATATTCTTTCAACGGACCTTTACGCCACTCACCACCAGGGAGCAAACTTAACTTTTTACACGATTGCGTCGACAATAAAATGGAGGTAGTGTTTTATAAACAATATTTAAGGCAAATTTAGACAAAACAAAATGGATAAACATAGATTTAGTAGCTGTAGGAAAAGGAGGAAGTACTGCCACCACCGCGAAGCAGCATTGTGAACATTACTGCGTTCCGGTGCTGGTGAAATTTACAGGCACTTGTCAATTTATGTCTCTGAGTGGCACTGCAACTGTCACGGACAGACGTGTCGCGCTTAAGAGGGAGCATGCCAAAAAAGTTTTGACGTTGGCTCCGCCCAAATTTGTGAAACAAATATATGCCTGAAGTTCGCGTGGCATGCGACAGGAGATGTTGAATTTTGCGCATTAAAAGTACCAAATTCGTTTTAGCGGAATAACTCTAAAACTAAAGGGATTAAAAAAAATCAGTAGTGACAGTTCTCGATCATGCATAAATATAATTAATAATCTAATTTTTGTCCTAATAACCTATAGCATTTCGAGGATAAATCGAAAAAATGTGAAAATTAGAGGTCATTTCGTGATTTTTATCTGTCGAGGAAACTTTATTGTTTTATGTTTCTGATTAGTGTCTATGCTTGAATATATCGTGTAGTTACTCATACAATATTTTATTTTTAACTTTAAAGTGGATATACACCTCTAAAATCAAATCGCAGATTAGGAATTTTTACTCTGCTCCCTCTTAACCAGGCGCACAATTTAGTCGTCCATTCACTTGGTATTATAAAGAAAATTAAGAATACATATATCGAATTGGCATAAGTGGACATGGTCACCATTTAAAAATATGTGATAACAATATTGTGCCAAGCAACCACACAAATGACCTGTTCTCGCTAGAGTTATTCTTAGTAAATGTTTACAAATATTACTTAGAAATATTATTATTATTTTTATATAGTATCAGAATACTACCAACCTCGCAGGTCTATGTTACTAACGTCATAAATAACAACTATTGTTCCGTGACTTTTTATAATGCATCAGATTTTACTTTGGTACAAAAATAGATTTATGGTCTATCCACACATATCCGGCCCGTGGCCGGGACGTGGACGGGCCGTGCTCCGTCAGGGGCTCAAAAAAATATCGTTGCGTATATTTTATTATATTATGTTTGTATGTATTCGTTCACACATGTCCGTGTCCGGGCCGGCGCCGGGACGGGCCCGCAGTTCATACAAACTAGCACGCCCCGGCCACGTCCCGGGCACGGCCCTGCTGTGTGTGGATAGTCCTTTAAATGGATCGCTCCAAACGGTAATAACTCTGTGCAATATGGGAGTCGTTACGGGGGAAGCTTCCGCGTTTGAACTTATTCTACCTAAATATCAAATAGTACAACAAAAACTTTGAATTTTTATTGAATTGATATTCAATTTTTTTTTTGTGAAATTACTCCACTAGTTTGTTACTATTATTAATACAAAGATCGAACGGTTAGAAAAGTTTCCTTCGATCCGGCCGGATTCGAACCGATGTCTTCTAACAAACCGTGCCAGACGCTATGCCAACTGAGCCACGGAAGTAAACTTGGTAAATCTATTATTTTGTAAAAAGGCATGGAACAAAAGTGATTGTTTATGGTGTTAGTAATGTAGTCCTGTGGGATAGTTAGTATGTTAAAAGTGACGCTATATATATATAATCAACGATCACCAAGTTAAGAAGCAACTGTTAATCCACTAGGCTACCATAACTTATCTGTAAAGATTACATAATCATATAGATGTACACAACGTCTATGAATCCCAAAGCAATGTAGTTCACTCCAAGGCACTGCACAGAACACCAATACTCACAGACAGTCCGGCGACTGCCACGCATAGAAATATTTATATAGCGTTCAATATTTATATTTATATATTTATATTTATATATAAGAAATATTTGTATAGCGTTCATTAAGCGAGTTAGGGCTAGTGTGGGACTATGTTGAGTGTGTGCGTTATTATTATTTATTACTAGTTAAGAAAATTTAATTTCCCAATTAGATCCTACCTGGAATCCAATCCGGAACTTTCTCATTTAGCGCTCATAGTCCAAACCCTTGGTCCACCGAGGACAATAACAAAAATTGAATAAATATAAAGGTTAACTAGAAGAGCGATTAAAGTAACGGAGACTTCATTTTGCAAATTTCGCACGCAAAGACGTTTATTTCTATCTATTGTATTAATTACTACAACGATTAACAAAGAATGTTTATTGCTTCAACAAATTCACGTCAAGATGATCAAAATTAAACTAGAATATATTTTACGATATTTCAATTGAGAATGCCGAGTTAGTAGATCTCGTTACAAAGCTAAACATTAACGGCTAAACTAAAGTCCACACTGTTGGCTCGAATATTTATAAAAATTGTTTGTGACAAGAGCCTATCTTGAACAGGCCCATTTCTTCGTGATAGACGACGCACAGGAACGAAGAAAGCAACGTAATCTCGTTTCGGAGATCATAATCGTGGCAGTAGAGCTTGTGGAAGAGTTCGTCCAGGGAATTACTAGCTAACCTTAGCTAATTCTGCCACCAAGTAGTAAAGTGAATAATTTTGCGTTACAGTTTTGAAGGGTAAGGGTGCTGATGAAATTAATGGGACTTGACTATGACTCAGGATGACGGGCGCGGTGGCAGTGCCCCCCAAATCTTTGCGATTTAAAGATATAAATGACACTGCAACTGTTAAGGACATGCGTGTTTCTTACCATCAGGCGCACTATTTATTCGTTCCGTCACTTGATATTATAAATTAATTAATTTAATAATGCACTAATGGACGACTTAATGCCATTGGCTTTCTCTACCAGTCAACCATAGGCCCAATCTGAAAACATTCCACGAACTTTTGAGATGATTTTTTTTCCAATAAAAAATTTTACTTAACTGCCTCCGTGGCCGAACGGTTACCATGCCGGGCTGCCACGCAGAGGACTCAGGTTCGATTCCGGGGCCGGGAGAAACTTTTGTATGGCCTACATTTATTTCTCTCGTGAGTTTGGGTGTAATTTGTGGTTGTCTATGTGTGTGTCCATGGCACCCGCGACACAGGGTTTCCCTAGTGCGGGGCTATATTGAGTGTGTGCGTTATTATTATTATTATTATTATAAATAAGTATATAGGAAATGAAACTATTTTTCCGGATTTAAATCGCGTATATGATAGATTAGTGGTTTGCATTAATGTTAGACATAACTGGTTGATGACTGCACCACCTCAGTCAACCGTGACCATGGGACCTGTAAAGGGCCCGAAACGTTGGTTTGTTTGAAGAAACAAATATACGCAATTTAAATCCGGAAAAATAGTTTCATTTCCTATGTGTAACAATCGCAAAAATCCAAGAACGCGTTAACTGCCTCCGTAGCCGAACGGATACGGTCGGGCCGGGAGAAATATTTGTATAGCCTACATTTATTTCTCTCGTGAGTTTGGGTGTAATTTGTGGTTGTCTATGTGTGTGTCCATGGCACCCGCGACACAGGGTTTCCCTAGTGCGGGGCTATGTTGAGTGTGTACGTTAAAAAAAAATTATAAATATAGTTAATTACCTAAACCATTATACTATAGCCCCGATCGAAATTCAAGTCTGTAGTCATCTACTACGGATTTCGTGCTTCGAGACTAGGGCCCCAGGACCGAAGAAAATGGCGTAATCCGATTTTGAAGACTAAGACAAATTCTAGGTCGTTGAGCCAACAGTGTAGTATACTCAATTAAGGCCAGAGATATTAATGCTCGAAGTCCTTGATGAAGGGATGATACGTGCCTTTTGTGGCAAAAAGATTGAAATGTAGCTTGTATGGCGACATTAGGATGATGTTTGCACAGCCTCGTTCTTGCAATGCATCGGGGATGTTTTCAGAATATGAGATGGATGGTTTTGATGCCATCCTCCGGAAAAAGACAGCATCCCTGATGTGCAGAGTGCAAGGGAGCCCCAACAGCCTCCTACAAATTGTAGCTGGTAGGATTATTTCTCCCATGTGGCAGTGGTTTCTAAAGGTGATTTGGTTTATAATAAAACATCTACTAACACTAATTTATAAGCTCTTTTGCTATAATTATTACTAACAGGTTATGGGACTTGTTGTGTGAAATAATATAATTTATTTATTTATTGCTATACATGTACAATTGTTGTAAACTGATCTTTAAAAATATCACAGTGACTGTAGGTACATGAACCCTGTTAGGGCATTGCAATATATTATATTTAATTTTGTTCAATTAAGGGTGGTTCTATGCAAATAATATTTACAATATAACAAAACAAACGAAGTATATCACATTATATAATATATGGTTTAAAAAAATAGCTAAAAATAATTCAATGTCAAGTAATATAAGTAATTAAATATAAAGCTTTATTAGACATACACAGGTTAGACCGTAAAATAAAAAATAGAAGACATGTACGAGTATAAATTGGTAATGTCAATTTATATCTTTGTCGTCTAGGAATTCATTAATAATAACATTTTTCAGTTAGAAAATATTTTAATTTAACTATGAAAGATTTATCAGTTTGGTCATTTTTAATATTTGAAGGAATCTTATTAAATGTTTTAAAGGCTCTGTAATAAAGACTATTTCTTAATAATTTTAACCTTGGCTTAGGTTCGGTTAGTTATTTGTTGCGGCATGAGCTACGTGTAAATTCAAAGTCGGTGATTATATTCCTTACAAACTTCGCAACTTCGAGTATGTACGAGTATATGCAGGGAACGGTCATCATTTTATGTTTTTTAAAAAATTACTTGCAATTTTAATTCTTAATTAGTGTTATGACGTCACAAACTTGTGTTGCCATTTGTTGCAATAGTTTAATTTGTCAAGGAATTTCAATTCTATATTTTATTTTAACTACCTTCGTGGCCGAACGGTCACCATGCTGGTTTGCCACGCAGAAGTCTCGGATTCGGAGAAATATTTGTATAGCGTTCATTAAGTGAGTTAGGGTGTAATTTGTGGTTGTCTATGTAGTGTCCATGGCACTCGCGATACAAGGTTTACCTAGTGCTGGGCTTTGAGTACGTGGGTATTTATTTATTATATATTAATAAAAATATCGGACACAAATAAATTCCTGCATCACGAGCTCAAAAGCTATTGTGGCCTTGGAACTACTGACAGCTACAGATAATTCTTTAATGCTATTATTCCTAAGTTTTTTTTTAATTATATTAAGTGACGGGACGAAAAAGTGCATATATATCCAAAAAATTAATTGACTGTCTGGAAACCCAAGCGCCGGCAGCTGCCATTCCCAACGCATTAGCATAGCACTGGCTCTAACAGTGGCATTTACTTAGCTGCCTATTTACATAGCTATACATTCATATTTACATAATCTCGCAAATCTACAATTTTCTAGGTTCTCTGTCGTCGATTTGTCGAACATTGGTTGAAATAGGTATACTATTGATTTGAAATATAATGTACCCTTTTTATCTTTAAATAAATTGGTATACAAAATCTCAACTTTTCGTTGTCTTACACAATAAAAGTTATTTTCATTTTTTTATAATATCAAGTGACGGGATTCGTCCCGTGCAAAACCGTGCACTTGATAGTAAGCTACATGCCTGTCCATAACAGTTGCAGTGCCATTCAGAGATTTAAATCGCAAAGATCTGACGGGCACTGCCAATGTGCCTGTTACCCTGAGACATAAGTTCACAAGTCCCATGTCCCTGTGATTTCACCAGCAATTTTTCCCTTCAAAACCGGAACACAGTAATGCTGACATTACTGCTTGGCAGCAGAAATAGGTAAGGTGGCAGTACTCCCCGGACGAACTCTTTCACAAGGAGCTCTACTGCTACTAAAAAGTCTGTACGTAACGTCCTCAGTCGGTAGAGCTAGCACGACAGTGAGCGACATACGCGAGAGCGACATACTTTATTATGTCACTCTCGCGCAAGTAGCGCCCTGTCATGCTATATGCAAAAATACCAAAAATAAACGAGCATGTAATAAGAGTGATACGGTTGCAGGAGGCGAAAGATTGTCAGATGCGAAGCAAGTGGAGTTATTATCTATCTGCCCACTTGAATGGGAGATATGGGCGTTATGCTAACCATTAATGTATTTTACATTAATTTAGTAAAGCGAAAAAGTAACTTCGAGAAGTCGCATAACACATTAACATCCTGGTACGTGGGTTAACTAAAACTTAACCATTTCAAAACTTATCTCTTAGTTAAGTAATCATTCATCACTTCCCTATATGTTACAACTATGTATATGAATAATGTTGTGTACATGTAATGGTTATGTGTTTATCAATATATGCCGTCATTGATTGTATGTATAATCTACCTTTATTTGTCTTTCTTTTTTGGGACAAAAAACATTCCTTTGTTTCAACCTACAGACATATTTATTTTTCTAGACCATTGAGTTTCACGTCTATGATTTTCGAACTTCCTTGTCGTAGTGAACAAAAATAATAAAAGGAGGGTAAGTGATAAAAAGTAATCACAGTTTTGTGACGTAAATAGCCGTTCTAGATTTGTAAGTAAGTATTTTGTTGGCATTTTCTTGGTCGAAGGTGTATTAGAAACGAAAGTGGTTTTTCGGAACTAAATAGCGTATCGCTCCTGTGGTGTAGAAAGGTCACTTATGCAAAATAATAACTTTTCAGGAGAGTTATACAATTTCGCATATGTGTCATAATTATGTCTTATTATATGTCGGCTTATGCTGAATGAAGTCCTTTTGTGTACGCCACAACCGCATAAATGACAGTACAAACTTTTGTAGTCGTCATATTTTGTTTTTTGCTTTTTGTCAGTTTTATCTTATTTTATGTTGTTTTTACTTTTTGGGTTTAATTATATTTTTTTACTTTATTTTGCTTGTCTGTTTTATTTTGTTTTGTTGTCTCTACGTGTTGTGGCGTTGTAATAAATGTCTATTGTATTCTATATATTATAAGTTTCATGTAGTTCGTATTATTTTTATAACATTATTGTGATAAAATGGCGCTGTAAATCAGGAGAGCACTACAAATTATTAATTACAAATATAACAAATTACTAAAAAGAAATCCTATTTTCGTGTAACATAAAATTAAATAACATTTATTTATTTTTTAAGAGCTTGACTATTTTAGGACTAGGAAAATGATAATTAAATTTTTACTAAATATTTCGTTTTCTAATTTATAAAATGCGTTATTGTTAAGGTACTTTTTAGATGGACAATAAAAAATGTCGATAATTTTGCATGGTTTTTTTATTTCATTTGGTACGCTATTATAAATTTGTATTGCCATTAAGAGTGGGCCGGATCTGTACAGACTGTACAGATCTATACAGCCTTATTTAGGTTACAATTTGTTCTTTATAAACGTCAGTTACTCGTGATCAAAAATGCATTTCGGTATTTTATATTAAAATTATATTTGCGATACAAAATTTATTTCTTAATTATCAAGACCAGTTAATTAGAGGACCTCCCTATTTTTTCATTAGCAGTAGAGCTCCTTGTGAAAGAGTTCGTCCAGGGAAATACTGCCACCTTATCTATTTCTGCCACCAAGCAGTAATGTGAGCATTACTGTGTTACGGTTTTGACGGGTAATGGTGCTGGTGAAATCACAGACTTTTTAACTTATGTCTCAGGGTGACGGGCGCAGTGGCAGTGTCCCTCCGATCTTCATTACTGCAACTGTTATGGACAGGCGTGTCGCTTACCACCAGGCCCACGACTTGTTCGTCCCGTCACCTGGTATTTTATAAAAAAAATATACCTTGCACCTTCATAATTATCCCCGAAACCCCCAAACAGCATATATAAAATGTTTGGGACATTTGTACCCAAAAAATCAACCTTGGCAACTTGTTTTATAAAATCACCTACTTAAATTTCTGTTTAAGTTCGAGATTGGATAACGGAATACTAATTTATGATCGGTTTTACTTGGGAACAAAAGCTAATAATTTTGTTAGGGAATTTTCGACTTGTTCCCTCATAGTGAACTTTGCTAATTTAATATAATGTGCTCGAATTAATTAATGTGTTCAAGTTTTATATATTGTTTACTTATTGTAATAGACGCTTACCACAATCCAAACATATCGTACATATGCGAGACATACCAGCAAGCCAAGTCCAGGACAGCCTTGAAGTGTAAGTCAAGTAGCTTTAAATTGGATCGTGAAAATTTGAAAGAAAATCTCGTGTTACTGTTTAAGATTTACAAGAAAAAATTAAAGTCACGTGTCGCCGTATACATATGGTTGACAGTAAATAGTTGTCACGTACATGTACTAGGTGACATGGGGGAAACCGATGTAAACACCACAACAATGGAATCGAGAAATAATTCAAATAATTGATTTTCTTTTTTCGTTACAACAGTTTTAATTGTTTTGCGGTAATTTTAAAAACGCCATTTTGAATTAAAATCGTTTTGTAGGCGACTGTTTTTTGGGATAAGCGAATTGTTGTCGAAAATTTTAAGTCCAATTTTAATTAATTAAATCCAAACTCCAGTACATCGTAGATTTCATATTTAACAACAGCTACAGTCAGAGGCGACTCGCGGAAAATTTCAGTGGGAGTTCACTTACCTATATGTACCAGTTTTAAATAAAAAATGAAACACATGTTATGTACATATTGTTCCATTTTAAACAATGCCACTAAATTTGCCAGTTTGCTTATTTGACAAATAAAACTGGCAACATCGCGCGGAGACGGGTGCAGTCGTCACATCGGGTATGCACGGCACGGCAACGTAGCACGGAGCGCCGCGTGCTAATTTTCTCTTTCGCACTCATTGAATTCAGTATTGGACTTTATAAACAACTTCGGTCCACAGGAGCGCATCGCGAAACCCTCCATTTCCAGGGATAGTAAAGCTATATATATGTGTATATGTAAATATATGTATATGTATAGGTACTATATCAAAGAGAAAGATAAAAATCTAATTGTACGTGTATCGTTCATTAATAATAAAGAAAATACTGCGCTTACTAACATAATATGAAAGCTTAATTAATAATTTCATTTTGGGTTGGATAGGAGTGGGAGTTCACTGCACCAGCGCTCCTTAGGACGAGCCGCCTCTGACTACAATCATATAATAATAAATGAACAGTGTTTATTGAACAGACCACTCATGAAGTTGAATTTCATTTGTTACGAATACCTGTCACTGTCACATTGACAGTCCATTACTGCTGTCACACCCGAATTACAAGGTCCACGACTACCATACGTATGAAGCAAAATTATCTATTAAGTCCACGAAAATACTATTATCGAATGATGTATTAGAAATGCAGGAAGGGAACTTTAGCTACGAATTTTTGCTAACCGCATTGATAAATTTGTAGCTGTAAACATCCACGTCCTTTACACTGCTATTAAGTAAGGTTTGTTATCACAATATTGTTGTGGTCAACACAAGTTTCCGAGTATTTTCTTAGGAGGCTTTGAAGGTTGTCAGTTTTTATTTTCGAAGTGTTTATTTTGGGGGACCCGAGTGGAAACGTTAGTATAAGGTGGCAGTTATTGTTTTTATATTTTCATTTTTGACGAGTTTAGTGGCACAGCTTTTTTTATTACTCAAACAAAGGTTAATATTTTCGTCCATTGTAATTTTTAATTTTGTCGGTTAAGAGCATCTTTCGTTCTTGGTATTAGTGTTTTGAGGATAAAACAAATTTTATGGGTCCATATAATCAACTGTCTGGAAATACATCAAGTTTTGTCTACAGGTACTAAGAGATACTAAATTTTCTCTAATAGTTGCTCTTATATTTTTATTGAGTTATGATACCTAAATTTCACTTTTATTTCTACGAAAAAATAATATGGATATACTTTTCTAAATAAAAATAAATATAAATCAGTTTAGTCAATACCAGGATATCGAATTCAGTAATTAATATTAATTACTAAATAACTACAAATTAAATTAAAAAAATTACAAAACAATATGAAATTATGTGCATAAATATTATTCTGCGATAACGGACCAAAGGCATAGTAATACATATATTTATTCAAAAAGGCATGGCCATATTATTTGTTCGTAGGCGATAAAAACCAGGAAGTTTAGGCAAATAACCGTCCGAATTGCCGATAAGCTAAAATACATTAGCAATCGTTGTTTGTTTCCTCCGTTTTGTTCGTTTTTAATTTGCTGTTATAAGCAATGTTTATTTTAATTCGTTTTCATTATTATAATATTTACTATTATCAGATTTTTTATCAGGAACATCTAGAGGCCTACGTATGGCAATTTTCAGCTGCATCAGAAGAAGTCTTTTTCGGCATCCATTTTTATCAAAAAATATGTGGCGGCCATATTAAAAATGACGATAAAGACTTTTGATCCCAAATTATGATAAAAAAACTCCTAAAGACCTCACCATGCATGCAATTTTCAGCCGGATCGAAACAAGTTTTATTATCTATTCTAAATATTTGACTTAAAAAAGTAAAAATGTTTGGATTAAAAAATAATTACTGTTTAAAGTATCTCATATATTCATGCGTTGCTTTATTGGTTATGTGATAATAATTATAATAGCAATGAAAGCTAGTTACTTTACTGATCCAGTGAACTTCATTGCATGAAAAAAATATTCGACACAAGCACAGCCATTTTGCACAATATAACCTTCACTTGTTTCACGAAGAAGCAAATATATTTTCAAATTCAAATCATAAAATTGACGAAATAATCGACCGGTGTTAAAAAAAATTATTAAAGAAACTGATTTTCAGTATTAATTGGCTAAACGTGCTTGATCCCTAGATACTTTTGATGTGTGTTATTTTCCATTTTTTATTGTATAAACTGCTAAAGAATCTAAATTTCCAAGCAACATGTTCAATAATTTTCAATTTAAGCTTATCTTAATGATATAATCCTAAGTTCATTTATATGTATTCATCAGCTTTTCAAGGGAAAATGCCCCCTCCGTCCAAGTCGCTTGACGTATCCATTTTTATGGGTACGTCATGACGACGAGTTTGCATGACTTGAGCAAGTGTACTCGCGGTAAAGTACGACCATTTAGACAGACTATTAGGGATTCATCCTGACTGACCTTCTCTTATAACAGTACACTTTCCGTCTGCAATTGTAGACATAGATACTCAAATTTCACAGTCAGCCGCAAAAACTAGGAAAACTCGAACGCTCGTTAGGGACACATTAACGCCGTATTGTAATAGTGATAAATTATTCTCTGGACCCAGTGTTAGTATTATAAACAGTGACTTTAATGAAACTTTTCGTAACACTCTGTTTGAGTGTCACTCAAACTAATTACAGGCACACGACTTGTTCGTTCTGACGCTTAATATCATAAAAAATATTTGGAATTTGTTGTTCGCAATTAGACAAAAATGTTTACAAAGGCTATATGACTAGCAATCCGGGATGCAAGTTTCTTTCAATTTGTGACATAAGTGCCGTGATGTTTGCATTTAACCCACTTTAAAAAAAAACGGCTTTATGTGACAAATCACGAGATTATAGGTTCAAAAAAATTGTTTCATTTCCAATTTGTATCCGTCGCTAAACCCTAAGAACTCGTAATTTATTTAGATTTTTAATTGTATTTAAATCATAAATTTTGCTATGGGAATGTGTTTATTGATTTTAAGTGTGTTATTAACCATTGCGGGTTGTGGCAGAGATCAGCAACGGCTATGTATTCCATAGCTGAATCATAGACTCATTTGAATTTTTTAATGATTCGTATCTCTCGTTTTATCATTGTATTTTAAAATGGATTTTATCAATAATCCATCCGGGAAACATAACAAGCAAAGACCTATTAACGGAGCTTTGTACGTAAACATTGATTGATCCAAAAGCCCATAACGCAGCTTTGTGGGCTTTCGTACGATATGCAACTCCGAAAATGTTTTTTGTGTGCACGCTCTCGTGAGGAATTACAATATGAACTATAAATTCAATTATGGGTTTTGCTTTAAATAACTTTTTGTCTAGATATAAAAAAATAACATGTTAATAAACGGATATAAATCCTATCTACGCATAATAACAATATACTAGTTCGCTAGATACATGTTTGACAACATTCCAAACACGAACAACAATTCTGATCCCAAACTAAGTAACCAAAGCACTTGTGTTATGGAAATCGGAAACAACGACGGTAAAAGTTAGTTTTTCTACATTGACCCGGTTGGGGGACCAAACCATTTATTTTTAATACTACTTCAGACTAATCTTACTGATAGCTTTATTATACTGTGGCAATATTAGACGAAGGTAATGTCGCTCAACGTTGCGTGCAACGACAAGTCTGTCATCAAAGTTAACTGGGCTAGGGTTCGTTAACTATTGTCTTTTAGTTTTTACTGAACAGCAGTTTAGTCGGTGTGGCCGTTATCACCCGAGAACAGCAGGGCGATTGAAGGGGCGATGCTTTCCATGCGGAACTTGCGTAAATGTTGACAAAAGGTAACATTTCGTTTGAGAAACAAATCTTATCAGAAAATTGAAAACAATGGCAAGTTTGAACAAAAAAAACCAGTCAAATAAAATTGATCATTATCAATCTTTTATACAGCTGGGCACAGGTCTTTTATATTGTATTAAGTGAAGGGACGAACAAGTCGTGTGCTTGGTGGTATGCGACAAGCCTGTCCACGACAATTGCAATGTGTGCCTGTAATTTTACCAACACCCTTACCCTTCCAAACGGGAACACAGTATTGCTCATATTACAGCTTGGCGGCAGAAATAGATAAGGTGGCAGTGCTTCCCTGAACGAGCTCTTTTACAAGGAGCTTTACTTAAGTGAAAATGAAATCAAGTTGTACTCTCTCAAAGCTACCGCTACTTAAAATATTGTAAACGAAAAGTAAGCTATGTGACAAAATTGCATAACCAGATCTTTTCTATGGGTAATAGAGCAACGGAATTCACTCCGGGACACTTGAACAGAAATAATCTAGAAAGTTCTATTCCCGAATTGATTCTTCCGAAAATCGCACTCGGAATTTTCTTCCAACTTTCACAGGGCAAACTGTTGAACCACCGAGATCATCTATTTATATACGTGCCTAAAATACTTCTCCATACACCAAAATACTAACCCAACCTAATATTATTCTATCAATTTCATCGTCCCCAAACGTAATTTCTTAGCTTATCGATCTGTAATGTAAAATTAATAACACCACCGTATTGGATACCGCATGCATATTCAGGTTTAATAAGCACTCGGCATTTTTTCATTCCACACAATGGAAGCTCACTTAATTTGAGTGTTTTGAACTATAACTACAGAATGGTAGATACAAGAGCTATATTCTATTGTATTCAAAAATAAAGATATTGAAGAAAGGAAATTGTCAGCTTTTAATTACTCTAGACAATTTCATCGACGACTACATTTTGATTCGGCCATTTTGAAAAAATATGACAGCCGGTTGGCTCCCGTCGTCCCTTACGATTCTAGTTAGAGCACTATCCTAATCCTCCAAAATTTATTTGGCGGCCATTTTGTTTTTCCAATATCGGTTTTTTTTTCAATCCCAGTAGAAATTGCTCAAAGTGCAAATCATTCTTTTTAACTTCGGGGTCAAGACGTATAATTTTTCCGGGCAACTGGGGTCCTACCTAGTCAGTATGTTAGTGACAAAATACAGCATATTATAGTATTGACTATCGGTACGTACACATCATCCATCAGCCAATTGTAGTCCACTGCTGGACAATGTAACTAGAAACTATCTAGTTATCCCTTAAATAATCAGAACTATAGCATTTTAAGTGACGAACCAGTCGTGCACCAGGTAGTTAGCGACACGCCTACCCAAAACCGATACAATGCCATTCAGAACTTCACAAAAACCTTAGCGTACTGCCACTGCGCCCGTGATCTTCAGATACAAAGTTAACAAGTCCCATGTACCTGTGTCTGCTCTCTTACCTTTCGAAACCGGAGCGCAGTAAATACTCACATTGTGACGGTACTTCCCAGTCTTCTATAAGTAAATTGTAATATCGCACTGTTAATTCAATAGTGTATTCACTCAAAAAGTGTATTTTTTTTAGAATCGATGAAAAACTAATTATTCGCTTCTTGTGAAAGGTTATTAAAATGTATGTATAAGTTAAAGTTTATTACAGACATCTAAATAATTTCCTACTTGCCAAATATATTTACAAATAAACAGAAAAAAATAATTTGTATTTTTAAGGACTGTTTTGTCCTCACGAAAAGTTTGTCTCAATTCGAGTTTAGTAGATATTATGTTTTAATTGTTTCTTACAATATTCTAACGACGGTTTTATTGACACGTAGAAAATCAAATGTTACGTTCAGCAATAGTATAATATTGAATTTCACATATGTTGAGTTACAACACTATAGTAATGGCAGTGGGATATGTAAGAATTCAGTTCACACTATAGACAAATTTGGTGCTATTTCAATAAATATATAAATAATAGTAGTAATTTTTATATTAGTATTGTACAATTGAAAAATAACAAATACTTTACCTCAAAGGAACAATTTTCCTCGTAAACATTTACCGTGTGTTGAAGATAAAATAAAATAATTCAAAGTGCACCATTAACTAATGTCGTTACGGTTTACGACACTCCGCTGTTCGTCTGTTCGTTAGCTGTTAGTGCTGATAACATCTCACCATTCGTATGGCGTAACACAAAAGACTTATTATTTAAAAATACACATGACCAGTCTTCCTGCAATAATAACCAGATCGTCAGTACACCTTCAAGGTGGTCTGTCCACATAAAAGAGTTATTCTTTAAAAGTCACACTCAATTTAATTAAACGTACACTTCCCTGTAAGACGACCAGTCTTCCCGCAATCATTACCAAGTCGTCGGTAGGCCTTCAGGGTGGTCTGCCCACACAAAAGAGTTATTCTTTAAAAATCATACAGTTTTCAGTTTAATTAAACGTACACCTCCCTGTACGATCGCCACAACGACCAGTCTTCCCGCAATCATTACCAGGTCGTCGGTAGGCCGTCAGAGTGGTCTACTCACACAAAATAGTTATTCTGTGTTTAACTGCCTCCGTGGCCGAACGGTTACCATGCCGGACTGCCACGCAGAGGCCCCAAGTTCGATTCCCGGGCCGGGAGAAATATTTGTATGGCCTACATTTATTTCTCTCGTGAGTTTGGGTGTAATTTGTGGTTGTCTATGTGTGTGTCCATGGCACCCGCGACACAGGGTTTCCCTATTGCGGGGCTATGTTGAGTGTGTGCGTTATTATTATTATTCTTTAAAAATCACACAGTTTTCAATTTAATTAAACGTACACCTCCCTGTAAGATCGCCAGAACGACCAGTCTTACCACATCGTTACCAGGTCATCGGTAGGCCTTCAGGGTAGTCTGGCCGCGCTGCGCCACCCATACGCAGTCGCCTTTCGTGAACACTTTGGTCTCATAACAGTAGAGCTACTTGTAACAGAGTTCATCCAGCGACCTACCTCTTTACCAATTTTTGCCGCCATGTAGTAATGCGAGCATTACTGCATTCCAGGTTAGAAGAATTAGGATACTGGTGAAGTTACAGACACATGGGACTTGTCAATTTATGTCTAAGAGTAAGAGGCGCAGTGGCAATGCCCTTCAGATCTTTGCGATTTAAAGCTCTGAGTGACACTGCAACTGCACTGGACTGGCGTGTCGCTCACCACCAGGCGCACGAATTTTTCTCTTGGTATCATAAGGTTCTGCTTCTGATTTGACTTTATTGGCTTGTAATTTTGAAGTTTATTAAATATCATGTGGTATTACCGTGATATTCAATGATTTTTTTTTATGAAATTACTCCACTACAGTACCGGAACGCTATGATGTTTCGATAGATTACAATAGTGAGACCAAATCTAATTCATTATCGAAAAAAATATAATCAAATGCGAGTCGCATCTATAAGTATTTAGATTTAAAGCTAGTATTGCAAGGGGTAGTTTATTTAAAAAAATTTTATAAGACTAAAATGAAAATGTTTACTTAATATATCGTCAATTCGAAACTGCTTTGTTTTGCTTTGACGCGAGTTTGCCGGAAGTAGAAGTTGTGCTGAACAGCGATCCTATGTGACGACCGTATTTTTTAAAATTTGGAATTTCGAAAAACAAATGCCGAGTTGTGTCGTAAAATTCTACATTCCAGTAGGTCAATGACATTCCATAACTTTTTCTTCACGTCACTGTTGACAACAATGCACATCAATTAACTCCTTCAACGTAGTTATGAATTAATACGAAACTGATCATAGCGTGCCGGTGCTCTTTAATTTGTTATAATTATAATAACAAAGATCAAAACATTAAGAAAATTCATTCGATTGGGATTGGCTGTATTCGAACCATGACAGACCCTGAATCTTTCCATGCGTTTATTCCAGATTCTTGTTTTTGGTTTTAACATTATTGATGTAAAACTAGGATTTTTAAATTATAAAGACGGAAAAGAAGACGGTATCTCCCGGCAAGCAGCCCTCAACGACTTTATCCGCCGGGCCCTTGCAACTGGTAACGTGCCCTCTATACTCCAGCCAAGCGGCATGTTGCGAACAGATGGCAAGCGCCCGGACGGAATGACTCTCATCCCTTGGAGTATGAGCCGAGCACTGGTGTGGGAAGCCACATGTGCCGACGCACTTGCCCCATCCCATCTCCAGCATACCAGCAAGAGGGCTGGCTCCGCAGCTGAGCTGGCGGAAAGAATAAAAAGTAACAAGTACCAGGATCTCGGCTCCGACTACCTATTTACAGCCCTTGGAGTCGAAACCCTTGGCCCGTGGGGTCCCAGTACCCTTCACCTGTACAAAATTTTATCCAGAAAATTAATTGACTGTCTGGGAAACCCAAGGGCCGGCTACCTTTCCCAACGAATTAGCATAGCACTGGCTCTAACCGTAGCATTTACTTAGCTGCCTATTTACATAGCTATACATTCATATTTACATAATCTCGCAAATCTACACATTTCTAGGTTCTCTGTCGTCGATTTGTCGAACATTGGTTGAGATAGGTATACTATTGATTTGAAATATAATGTACCCTTTTTGTCTTTAAATAAAGATATAAAAATATTTTGTTTTTAACTACCTCCGTGGCCGAACGGTTACCATACCGGACTGCCACGCAGAGGTCCCCGGGTTCGATTCCCGGGCCGGGAGAAATATTTGTATGGCCTACATTTATTTCTCTCGTGAGTTTGGGTGTAATTTGTGGTTGTCTATGTGTGTGTCCATGGTACCCGCGACACAGGGCTTACCTAGTGCGGGGCTATGTTGAGTATGTGCGTTATAAAGACAAACTCGAAAATGTTCTTATGTGGTATGCAAAATCTCAACTTTTCGTTGTCCTACACAATAAAAGTTATTTTCATTTTTTATAATATCAAATGACGGGATTCGTCCCGTGCGAAGCCGTGCGCCTGATGGTAAGCTACATGCCTGTCCATAACAGTTGCAGTGCCACTCAGCTCTTTAAATCGCAAAGATCTGAGGCACACTGCCATTGTGCCCGTCACCCTGAGACATAAGTTGAAAAGTCCCATGTGCACAGGCACACCTGTAAATTCACCAGCACTTTTACCATTCAAAACCAGAACACAGTAGTGTTAACATTGCAGCTTGGCGGCATAAATAGATAAGGTGGCAGTACTTGCCTGGACGAACTCGATTACAAGGAGCTCTACTGCTATATTATGTTTTTATGTTAGAACCATGATATAAATAAAATTCGTGTTACCTGGTGTTAACATTATTATTGTCCATTATATATTTGGCTTTAGAAATACACGGTGAACAGTTGTAAGTAGAATAATATCAAAACAAAGCTACTTTGATTGTTTTAACGCATCGAGTATATAACCAGAAATAGAAACGAAATGTCACTTAATTTGTTTGAAAACTATTTTGCCATATCATTACTGTGACAACTGCGCTCCGATTGGCCAGCCAGAGTTCGAAACAATTGACGGGTGTCGTCAACTGTTTCACTTCAAATCGACCAGTTAACTTGAGCTTTACTATAATGGACGAAAATTGCAAAATTACATATTTATGATGAAATGTGATTCCGTTTGTTTTGTAGTTAGATGTTTTGCTGTTTTTCCCACACCATCGAACAGAACAGCACGGTATTGTTAGAGATATTATGTTTAGTATATAAAATAAATAAATAAAATAGTACAATAAATACAGAATATTTTTTGGAATATACGGAGACGTACACACAGTTCAGTAGTTGGCCTGGCTACATTTCAGTGCAAACGGGAGTTGACATTTATAAGAGCTGTATCGCTAATGTATTACCAGGATTATATGGCCCTTACTTCGTCTTTATTTCTGGTTATATACTCGATGTTTTAAGGTAATTGTCAGAAGTTTAAAGTTTAAAGCCGATTGGTCTAAAACTATATTCCTCCTGTAGTGTACCTGAAATGTTATATAAAACTTGGCTCCGCCCACTGCAAGACGCAAAGTAGCCGTCCCGCTCGCACATACTAATTCCAAATAATTGAGACACCGAATACCAGCAGATTTAAAACATATTTTTGTTATTGAAAATACGCTTGCGGGCATGAATTCGGGCTGTTCGCACAATGTGAAATAAGTCCAGTATTCAGAAATCTGGAATATTAAAATTTGTACATGAGTATTTTGTAAAGAATTTAATAACGCAGCATTAAAACAAAAAAATATATAATTAAAAAAAACTGTGTGTTTACTGGAATTTTTTTCTTAAAAATATACCTTGAATGAAAAAACCACAAAGTAATTAAAAAATATATTACCTCAAACCATTTTAATTTTGCACAATAATTCCGTGTGTTTTAAATGCAGTTTTGCACGCAAAGAAAAAACAGATACAATACAAAAACATAGGGACGGGTATTATCGGCGATCGTATCGCTAAACAGCGATCTCCACTACGCAATCTTACAATTTATTAGGGCGTTACAAACGCTGGTGAAAGGCAGTTAATGGTGCCAACAGTTAAACTGTACATGAATTGAATTGAATATACCTTACACAAACTTCATATGACATATATGCATATGTAAATATATGTTTTTTATATATATAATATATATAGAATATATATAGAATATTCTTGTGGTACATGCATTGTTTTTTATTGCAAACTTCCGGAAAAGATGTACAAAGAAGTAGAATGCAGGAGAATTTCCCGCTTCAAGATCTCCGATAATCGCAAGACACGAGAGTGAAAATCATGACGGATTAAAACTTGTTAAAATTACTAAAAGAGCAGTAATTTAATTTAAGTTTAAGTGTGTTCTTAATCGTTACGGTATGGCAAATTATCATAAAGAGCTTTTTACTCTATTGTAGTTGAGTCATTAATTAATATTTATGTTGTATTATCTGCTTTCGTATTTTTTGTTGCATATCAAATTAATAAATTAAGACTTTGTTTTTTTAATGGAAAATAATGTAAGTGTAACTACACGGAATTTAAATTAATTAAAAGGGAATGGGATATAAAGAAATACTTGAAATTTTAATACAAAGTGATTATGTCATTACTCTATAAATCGTGTTATAAGTCGTGGAGAAATAAATTTTTAATTTAATTTCTTATAAGTGTATGATCAGGAATCTTTTAGAGAAACATGATAATAAAATAGTATCATCAAACTTTCAAAAATGGCCTCTGATTGGTGCAAATGCTCGCGTTGTGGTGCTTTGGTACGGTGTGCAGCTGCGAAGTTAGTTTTATAGGCGCGTTTTAACTTTAAATTTAAACTATGAACTACAAATTCACTGGTTGATTGTTTTTAAATTCACTTCTATGAAAAAATAAAACAAATCAATTTTGATTTTTTTTGTAATTTTTTTGTGATGACAACAAATCGTGCGCCTAGTGGTACGCGACACGCCTGTCCATAGCAGCTTCAGTGCCACTCAGAGCTTTAGATCGCAAAGATCTGAGGGGCACTGCCACTGTACCCGTCACCCTGAGACAGAAGTAGACAAATCCCACGTGCCTGTGATTGTAAACTTTCGACGTTTTTAAATATTGATTAAAATTTTGGCCCAAATTTATTGCCCATTAGTATATGATCGTATCCATAATGCTTTTATAAAGGACGATTATGTTGTAAAATGGAATCAATTTTAAGATATTAATGTTTATTGGAATAATATTTATTTAACGAGGTAAAATTCGATCTAACTGAATGCCAGTTAATTGATTACCATATTAATTAAATTTTCAAAATAGAACGCATATATTTTGTTTAGTTACGCAATAGCGTAACTAAAAAAATAAGACACGAATTTTGGATGGTGACATTTTTAACGTCTACGTACGTAACGTACGTAACGTAGCTTTAAGAATTACGACTAGACTTTGACTGACATATTTCGGAACAGTTTGATAAGAGAACGTTGCAGCATATATGCAAAATATAATGACAAAGACAGAGAAAGAGATGTTTAGGTGATTCGGACATAATATAGAAGGGATGAAGGAAATAAGATTGAAGATGAAGAAGGTTCTAAAATCTCTCAGCAAATGTCACTAGTGGCTCAGAATGTCGAAAAATTCAGTACAAAGATTGTTAACAAAAACACATAGGAGAATTTCGTTAACTTGACCCGTGGTTCAGTTGGTAAGAGCAACGAGTTCCAAGCCGTGAGTTCAAATCCCATCGGGTCGAAAAAGTTTTCTATGTGTTCGATCTTTTTATTAATGGTCCTTGAATCCTTGTGAAAGAATTCGTCCAGAGAAATACTGCCTAACTTACCAGTTCCTATCGCCAGGAGGTAATGTGAGCATTACTGCGTTCCAGTTTTGAATGGTAACGCTGCTAGTGAAATTACAGACACATGAGACTTGTCAACTTATTATAATCTCAGGATGACTGGCGTAGTGGCAGTGCCCTTCAGATGTTTGCGATTAAAAGCTCTGAGCGGCTCTGCAACTGCTATGGACAGGCGTGCGCTTACACTTAGAACCATAAAAAATGGCGGTAGAAATAAATAAGGTGGCAGTACTTCCTTGGACGAACACTGTTACAATGAATTCTCCCGCTTCTAAACTTTATATCTCCAAGCATAAACCTATATTAAATAATAGTAAGGTCCTATTTTCCTACCAACTTCCTTCACTTATATACAATACCTTCCTATTGTGTGACTAACTATCTTCAAGGAGACAAAGAAACTAATGTCCATATAGATTTAAAGTCAAGATTCGTCCAGGAAAACGTGACCCAAATACAAACGACACTTGAGTTCGACAACCCTGAATAACTTATTACTTACAATGTATTTTCGGAACTTTCCAATTACTGGTGAACTAGAATTTTACCGCTTTTGGTACCAAAAGTTATTTTTCCCATCACTCAATAATTGTTGTAACTGATATTTTGTAAAGAACTAGATCGAACACTTGCACTGAACTTAAGTATGTCTTAAACCAATGCTTAAATTGATAAGACACTCTTAACACAATGTATTAAGAGTGTCTTTTGCATTGCAATTATTGGTTTAAGACGTACCTAGGTTTAGTGCAAGTGGACATAAGAGATTTTTTTCGATCCAGCCAGCTGGATCAAATTCAAACCAGCGCTTTCAGAATACCTGACGCTCTCGAAGTACAAACGCATCAGACCTTACGAATTTTTCTATGTGCTTGTTGTAGATCTTTCTTTTTATGTTTTTAACGACTTTTTGCCGTAACGCCATCTGTGAGAAATGCATGAAAGTTCTCACTCAGCCAGGTACCTTTTTAGCTATCAGCGGCTGACTTGAGATGTCGCTTTAGTAATAGTAATATTAAGTCTATTGAATATCTAGATGTTTTCCTACCATAATATTCAATTAGTGATATTTGCTAACATATTGACTGCATGTTTTCAGTTAATACGTGAAGTCGTAATCAACTTCATGCAGCCGAGACCAGTCGTTATCCGAGACCTCGGCTGCATGAAGTTGATAACGACTTAACTGCATGCAGTCGAAACCGACTTAATGCAGCCGAGATCGACTGCTTGCAGTTAATGCGCGAAGTCGTTCCCAACGTCATGCAGTCGTCGTCTCGCCTACATAAAGCATGCAGTCAATCTGTTACCAGCCTTAAGGATTACGAAACTTGTTGGTGGGTTTTTTCTT
This sequence comes from Hyposmocoma kahamanoa, assembly GCF_003589595.1. NCBI lineage: Eukaryota > Metazoa > Arthropoda > Insecta > Lepidoptera > Cosmopterigidae > Hyposmocoma > Hyposmocoma kahamanoa. Next base: position 18,131,818 of record NW_020653726.1, on the reverse strand, counting down.
TTTCCACAATGCACGCCTAGTTACTATCGGATGGACGCTTCTAGATTTTATGGTGGAAATTGTTGTGGCTTTCGAGGCCAGCTGAGGGGATTAGGTGGCCGTATAGAGGACGTCCACCGTCACTTTCTTGTTTATGCTTCTCTGTGCACAAGCATGTGACGTGCTTAACCAAAAATACTAATTACGGCAGTTAGAAAAAGTACAGTATGAGTAAAATTAAAATTTCGTTTTACAGTACACTTTGTTTTAGGTATAACTTTAAGGGTTAATACTACCTCAGCTGGAATTCACATTTTTCCCGTATCGTATCTTATTTTCTCAAATGACATCTCGAGAAAGAAACTACCATCTCTATACGAAGCAACGTAGAATAGTTAGTGATTTTTCCTTCATGTTCAAAATTTTCACTCATAAAATCGACTGCCCCCAGTTAGTAAAATTTGACATACGTGTCCCAGTTAAATACGCTTGGAATAAAGTAACTCCTCTGTTTCCAATACCACGAAAAACAGTTTTTAGAATTTTCCCGTCTCAAGTCTAAGCAAATTCTTTTTCACCTAGCAGGATACATTCCATCATACTTACTCCCAATTAATTAAGTATGTATTTCTTATCGAGTTCTTAGGTTTTCGCAATTGTTACACATAGGAAATGAAACAATTTTTCGGATTTAAATCGCGTATATTTGTTTTTTCAAACAAACCGACGTTTCGGGACCTTTACAGGTCCCATGGTCACGGTTGACTGAGGTGATACAGTCTTCAATCAGTTATGTCTAATATTAATGCAAATCACCCTATTTTTTTCACTATAGTTACAATAGTTATTAATTAAATACCTTATTTTTAATTTTACAAAGAAAACATTTCAAGTTACGCTACATTAAGTTTTACAAATTATTTTATTGAATGAATTTTTATTAAGTTCAATTTATTATTAATTAATAATAGAAATTATAATAAACTAAAACATATTAATTAGTACTGCAGTCTTATATTTGTTTGGGATTTTTCATCAGAGGAAATACTGGATCCCAAACTGGTGGTACGGAGAAACCATCTTCCCCGTTGAAATTAGGATGTTTTTTAATTTCAATGGCCTCTCGCATCGGTTTGTTTGAAAAAACAAATATACGCGATTGAAATCCGAAATACTGAAATAAAACTGTAATAATGTAATCAAATATTGATAAATCTTAAATAAATAAACTATTAATAATAATAATAATAACGCACATACTCAACATAGCCCCGCGCTAGGGAAACCCTGTGTCGCGGGTGCTATGGACACACACATAGACAACCACAAATTACACCCAAACTCACGAGAGAAATAAATGTAGGTCATATAAATATTTCTCCCGGCCCGGGAATCGAACCTGGGACCTCTGCGTGGCAGTCCGGCATGGTAACCGTTCGGCCACGGAGGCAGTCTTATATGTATGTATGTAGTATTATATGATCCGCTGCTGAGCGTGGGTCTCTTCTAAGACGAAGTTTGACCATAGTCCGCCTAATTGGCCCAATTCATGTTAAGATAGTCTCTTGGATACACAGGAAGTGCATTACTAATAACCAGTGCAAACACAGGGACCTTGTAAGTTCAGGTCTTGATCCCAGATTGGCCCGTGGACAGGGTTATCTCAGATAGTTGTCACGGACTTCATCCGGTTCTCAAAAGCTAGTGCCTCAGGTAACTTTATTTGCCAGCCAAGTTGAAGGTAAAACTATGAACACATGAACGAAGTGTAAGAACGTTATCATGCTGGACTGCCAAGCAGAGGTCTCGGGTTCGATTCCCGGGCCGGGAGAAATATTTGGACCTGGGACCTCTGTATGGCAGTCCGGTATGGTAACCGTACTGCCATGGAAGCAGTTGTATATTTCTTTATATAAGCTACTTACTTGTATACTAGAAAATTATAATATATTCAAATTGCTTATTAATCTTGTAAAATGGCGAGATTGTAATTAGTTATAAGATTATGTTTTGCTTTATAACAAAAAAAATTGCGTGTCAAGTTGAAAATAATTTTCTTTCCCCGTTAGCGAAAAGTATTGCGATTAAAAATTCACTAATGTACTAAGCTTTCAATTTACTTGTATGGCTCCACCGTCCACAGCGTCCACCGCTCAATGCTTCACGTTTACAAATACGTTTACGTTCAAAGTTAACGTAATTTCTCAATACGTTACTTAATTTAATTACTCTTCATCAATTATAGAAACAATACCACTTAAATTGATAATCATCTTTTACAAGCCTCCGCGGAGTCGCGTGTCTAAAAAAATTCATTCGCATCGTGGTCATTGTGTTATTTCATGCAATAAATAATTGCACGAAATAACTAGTTACACCTCATGGCTATATTTACATTTGTTGCTATAACGAAGTATATGAATGTGAGTCTGGATAATGACAATTGAGCAAGAATAAATGAATTATACTACTAGTAATAATCATTAAAGAAAATTACATCATTCTTCAGGCCTACCGGTTAACTGAGTCGGTTCCTGAGGTTGCTGCGCGGTACAAGATAATACCATCAAGATTTTTCTGAAGATATTCAATAACAAGTTGATGAAAAATTGCCCAATGACTAGTTTCTTCATTTCAATTATCAATAAAATAGTTTTTTTTACGATAACAACAATTGACGAATTTGGTGTCATTTTTAACCGACTTCAAAAAAGGAGGAGGTTCTCAATTCGACTGTATGTTCTTTTTTTTTGTATGTATGTTACGCGATAACTCCGGTATTTGTGAACTGATTTTCATGATTCTTTTTTTATTGGAAAGGGGGTACTTCCATAGTGGTCCCATTTCATTTTGAAAAAAATCATCCACCTCGAAGGGTCACGCATGAAGATTCATTTTCATAAATAGCGCCTAACTTTAATTTAGGAGCAATTGCTTTGAGTAGAGAGAACCGATTATTATTATCAGCAGTGTCCAAGTTCCTGTATAGTGGCGAACAAGGGAATATTTCAATAAAACTTAGCAAATAGACGTAATTCCACGTACTTTTGAGGTCGGTTTTTTTAGTACTCTGTACTGAGATTATTTCCAATCTACTTATTATTGAATATCGCAAGAAAAATCTTGTTGAAAGATAACCTATAACGTGTCGGGCGCAGTGGCAGTGCCCTTCAGATCTTTGTGATCTGAAGCTCATTGTGGCACTGAAACTGTTAGCTGCACATACTGACTGTATCGTCTCAGTCAACCGTGACCATGGAACCTGTAAAGGGCCCGAAACGTTGGTTTGTTTGAAAAAACAAATATACGCGATTTAAATCCAGAAAAATAGTTTCATTTCCTATATGTAACAATCGCGAAGACCTAAGAACTCGATTATGACGTTGTCACTATGTACAGAAGTAGCAAAACTATGTAAAAAACTAGGTAAAGAACAACAAAAGTAGGTCATAAATCATAAAATATAAAAAGGTACCAAAAACAAGTACAGTTAAAATTAGAATGCAAACGAAATATTAAATAAAGTCGAAAATATTTATTATAACACTAAAAGAACATACTGCGGCAATAAGCTACAAAAGGATAAGAATAATAAAGCGATGAAAGTAAAATTTTGCATATTTTTTATGCACAAATTCAGCTCTTCATTACGGAATAATAGAAAGTCTTGTTAAGACATTCATATAATAGGCCCCAGTTAGACTGTTATCTATTAAATGCTGCTACGTCGTATTTCATATTCATGAGCTAGTACGAAGTGACAATTTAATGCAATTAAAAATTACCACCCGCCCTAATCCTGCGCACGGAGTTTTATAGAGTGGGGATTTGTATCGTGCTAATATTAAATTATGTTTTGACTAAAAAGTATACAGTGTTTCTGTTATTGAGAAACTAAATTTTAGTTTCTATGAGTACAACAGTATGTATATTGTTACGCGTGGCGGTCATGTTCAAAAATTATCAGTACATGTTAAAAAATTATCAGTACACGTTCAAAAATTATCGGTATACATTTTTCAAAAACAGTTTTCTGAAAAGCGGTCGCATAAGCAAAGCTCCGTAATAAAAGTAACCCCTTTCTAGCAAATTATATAAATAACAAATGTTCACAAAGCATTAAAAGAAAAATACTATATATACATAGAAGAATAATACCGGTAACTTTTCTAGTTAAATTTCATTTAGGACCACAACCCGAGGAACTTTGCCTTGGAGGTGGTCAATAATTTTCTCTTTTAAGCATATTTAGCATATTATTTACCTTATTTAATGCTACGTACATGTTTGTTATTTAGTTTATTGATAATTTTTAAACATGGCCGCCTCTCGCAACGTAAGTCGATAAAGCTGTGAAAATCTCATTGACTAATAAGTTTCCAAGTTTAAATCAAGGCAGTTTACTGATGACGTCAATTTTATTTCTATCTGAATGTACGATGATATCACTTGTTCAAGGGCGTCGTCTTAAACACGAATGTACGTAACTTACAATATTAACTGAAAATAATTTGCATACTTCGATTAAACATATCATGTTTTATGTTGGGATGTAAATAATTAATTTTCAAAACTGTGAGTTACGTCCACTAGTGTTGCAAAAGTCAAAAAGTTTTTTTCATCTTTATAGTTTTTTTAACCTGTCGTGCGACCTAGAGACACACGGTATCGCTAACGATTTGGTAAAAATAAATTAAAAATAGTGGATGAAAACATATCACTTAATTAGGAAATGAAACTATTTTTCCGGATTTAAATCGCGTATATTTGTTTTTTCAAACAAACCGACGTTTCGGGCCCTTTACAGGTCCCATGGTCACGGTTGACTGTATCCGGAAAAATAGTTTCATTTCCTATATGTAACAATCGCGAAAACCTAAGAACTCGATATATCACTTAAGTGTCTATATAACCTCAAATGGCTTTGGTTGATCTGCATAACAGAGAAAATATTGAATCAATCACTTGGGAAAACAATATTTAGTAAAATTAAGGATATACACGGATATAATACTATACTATAAAAATTTTCACGATAGAAAAAAACACAAACTTACCTCGAGATTTTCCAAGGCAATATCTATTCAATAGGTATTTTACATATACCATTTTTTTTATATCAACAGAACTAAATAGTACACGTATACTATACGATATACATTTTTTAAAAGGCTTTACGTTTGTAAAAAAATAAATTCTGAAATAAAGTCAGTGCCACTCGACCCAAGCAAAATGAACCGTATTAATATGGGGAAAAAATTGAATTCGAGCTGAAGCAGTATCCACGCTTAAATCATTAGGGACACCGGGTGTCTCTAGAATACGTGACAGTTTAAACAGAAATTTCAAAATACTTGTTTTTGCTTATCCTTTCGCTGGTTGTGCGAATGCAATAACAAAGCCATCTAAGTTTATTAATTGACTAAAACCATCCTTCCGTCTCTAGCATTCATTTAATTATGCAACCCCGTCAGAGTCCGTTTATTTTGGAATATATTAACTGTGGAATTAACTGGTCGCATTCCGCTCCACATTTACGGTAAGGCTGCCGTGCTTTTTATACATTTTGGTTTTTATTATAATTATTTTATTTATTAATTATCTCTGAACGTCTTTTACAGGTAGTTTAGTTAAGACAGAGCAATATCAAAGTTACTAATCGTGTAAAGATTTATTCACTAAATTATAGAAAACTAAATAGAATGATAACGCACACACTCAACATAGCCCCGCACTAGGGAAACCCTGTGTCGCGGGTGCCATGGAGACACACATAGACAACCACAAATGCACCCAAATTCACGAGAGAAATAATTGTAGGCCATACAAATATTTCTCCCGGCCCGGGAATCGAATCTGAGACCTCTGCGTGGCAGTACGGCATGGTAACCGTTCGGCCACGGAGGCAGTTATAATGTAAATGATATATTGGTATAGTAATCCTTGGCGGTTCATACTTATTCAGAATTATGTTCGTCTAAAAATATAATTTTACTATTGATATGAAGTTATTATGGTAATCTATTTAAGATTATGAATGGCTTTTTAACCCGTCACGCATCCTATAGAGACACACGGTGTCCCTAATGATTTTAGCACTGTAGCTTCCTAGAGCCACACAGTGTCTCAACCATTTAAAAAGTCGTTTAGGTCACCGTGTGTCTCTAGGATGCGTGACATGTAGGGTTAAGAACTGGTAAATCCCAATGACGGATTATAAAAGCTACTGGAGATCCCACTGTATGAAATATGAAATCCATTCATCATCGATGGATAGATTCCAGATTATTCGATAGTTCGATATTTAACGATAAGCCAACGTTACCAAACCAACCGTTCCACAATCCAAAAAAAAAACAATGTCAACGATTCGACGTCGACCGGTTGGCGTGGTAGCACCTTAATGCTAACCATGTTATCGTATTCATAAATGTGTAAACAACAGTATTTCCAATTGATGTTTCCCACTAAATGAGCGTATTAAATAAACGTTAGTATTCCACTGTGTATTAATTAATTAATAATAAAATATAATCATTTTGTTCAATATGATAATTAAAATGTAATTTCATTAATTCTATTTACATTTTTAAAATATTGTATTTGGTAGATATTGCGGAACATATATAGAATGTGTGGTATAATTCACAAACGTTAAAATACCCAATACCCTCAATAAAATAAAGGTTAAATATTTACCACCTTACTTTTTTAATGGTATAATGGTAAAATACCACCAAAAGAAAACAATCACCCGTATAAAAAAAAATTAGCAATGGAAATGGGCGTTTCGACCCTCTATTACCAGGGACCCAATGCTATATTTTATAGATAGACCATTGAGGTTATAGTTTCTTAAACGGTTCAAAAAGTGATAGTTTGTGAAGCTAAAGTATGGCTGGGTGTATACAGCTTAATGTTATAGCAAATACATATAATATAATTAAGGGCTATAAAAGGTTAATACATGGTGACCTAAATAATTGGCTATTATAAATTACGACTGTTAGTCAAAGGCAGACGGTGTTATACATGTCGTAAACAATCACCTAATTATTTTTTTTTTGTTGACAGATGAACCGAGCTATTCAGGTGAAACCGGCGGACAGCGAGAATAGAGGAGGTAAATAAATCTTACGTTAACCATAGTAAATAGGGTCATATGAAACTTAAATATAATATCACATAAAAAATAATTGAACATCAATTAAATAAACATTTTAAAAACAGTGAATAGCGACATCTATAGCCGGGGCTGGTAGTTGTAAAGGTTAGATACATTTACAGCTACCAGGCCCGGCTCGACTGGGTGACGAAATACTTTCATACATTTCTCATAGATGGCGCTATGACCAAAAAGTCGTTGAAAAACCAAATACAAAGACACGACCACAAGCACATATTAAAATTCGTGAGGTTCGCTGGTTCGTTCCATGGCTTAGTTGGTATAGCGTCTGGCACGGTATGCTAGAAAACGTCGGTTCGGATCCGGCCGGATGGAAGTAAATAATAGTTGTATATCAATTCAATAAAAATTTAAATAATAAAAACGATTTTTTTTATATATAGAGGTATGATAGAAACACGCTTGGCCACAAACCTGCGACACAAGTTAATTAATTTTAAATCATATCAGTTGTGTGTTGTAAGAGAGTCGATGGCAGGATTTTGTACGTAAGGTGTTTTCCTAAAAGTCTAGAATAGTAGTTTGTCAGTGGCTAGCCAACGTGCTACTCAACTGACATTGCAATTATTTGGTATTCTATTCTTCAATGGAGAGTCGATGACGTAGTCTACTAATTCTTTGACATAGAAAAATAGGTTTAGAGTTTTCTAAACACACTAGCGTCTTTCGAGCGTCAGCGTCTTGCCAACGCACGTAAAACGCCGCCGCGCGAACGTGGGTCGGCAAGACGCTGTCAAAAGACGATGTTTGTGAATTGTTGTAAATGGGATAAACATTAAGATATGCATAGTAATTTCCATGGTAGTTTTGGTGAGGCAACATATGTCCAGTTCATATGAATTCCGAATTAGAAAAATGACGGTCCGATCATTTTATCTCTAGGTAGATAAGCATATTCATACTTTTAACCGACTTCAAAAAGAAGGAGGTTCTCCATTCGACTGTATGTTTTTTTTTGTATGTATGTAACGCGATAACTCAGGTATTTGTGAACCGATTTTCATGATTCTTTTTTTGTTGGAAAGGGGGTGCTTCCATAATAGTCCCATTTCATTTTGAAGAAAATCATCCACCTCTAAGGGTGGCTGTTCACGCATGAAGTTTCATTATTATAAATAGTGCCTAAACTTTAATTTAGATGCAATTATTTTAATGGTTGACTTTGCTATTTCTCCAATTCAATGGTTTTCTCTCAATATACTTTGAGTAGTGACGACCGATTTTTATTATCTCCAGTGTCAAGTCCCGTATAGTGGCGAACTATACAATGCATATTTCAGCAATGCAATACATAATTATGAAATGCTTACTTCAGCAATACAATTAACTTTACATTAACAGTGCATGATACCTCTTATTACGCTTATCAAGCCTGTATCAGGAGGCACCGCTCTTCCATAGCTATAAATGCACGTTTTACATTTTTAACTTATACTTAATTTAGTGTTTAATTTTTATTTTTATTGTTACATTTCAAAACAAACAATTTGTAACAATTATCAACATTCTTAACGCCTAATTTTAAATTTAATTTAAATCTTAAAACGTATGTGCATGTGTGTGTGTTAAACCTGTTGCCATAGACGAGAGAGTAGTGTTTTTAAGCAAGTGTTCTAGTAGATCTTCGGTTTCCTCATACGATTTGGATTGTAGCCATTTTGATATAAGTTTCTTGCAGTATCCATAACTTTTGGCGTATATTTCTAATTCCTTATTTAGAATTTTTCTTCTTGTTCGATCTTTGTATTAATAATTATAACAAACTAGTGGAGTAATGTCACAAAAAAATATTCGAATGCCATGGTTGTAAAACATAGTAATATTCAATACAACGTTTACCTTTGCACTTGTATTCAAGGCGGCTTGGATTTCTTGGCATATGAAAAGCCAAGTATTGCGTGACCATCGGTAGTACAATCCTCATAATGTGCGAGTTGTCCGTACTCCAGTGGACCTTGTTAAATAATTCCATCTTAACAACTCCAACAAGTCCGTCTACCTACAAGAGAGCGACTAGAAAACAGCTTACATCGCCAGACTGTAAAGGACGTTTGAAAGTCATAGGATTCTACACTTACGGCCTTAGATAAGAGGCATTGCCTATAATATTACCATTATACAAGTGAACCAAAATCGGCAGATTTTAGAGCTCTTCAAAGTCAATGTGGGATGATCTCAGGGACGTAGGTTGGTTCCGTGTCGCACTGGGTCAGGTTATGTTAGTTTTGGTGACAAACTGTCGAAGGTCAAGTGGGGTTCAAGTTGTTGTAGTTGTTTGGTGGGTTTAGTCAGAGGTGGCTGATATATCATGAGCTGAACTGTGTGTATGTGCTATTTTATATAAAGTCCATGGATCAGAGATAATCACGTTTCACAGAAGTTGACAATGTTGACTTACTTCTTACTACGTAATATATTATTATTGATATCTTTTTACAATCAATTATTATTATTTGCTTTATTTTACTTAGCCTGTATCTATGTGAAGGGTGTTATTATTATTATTTTATATAGCCCCGCACCTAGTGCGAAACTCTGTGTCGCGGGTGCCATAGACACACACATAGATAACCATAAATTTTATCCAAACTCATGAGGGAAATCAATGTAGGCCTTATAAATTTTTCCTCCGGCCGGGGATCAAACCCGGGGCATCTGCATGGCAGTCCAGCATGGTAACCGTTCGGCCACGAAGGCAGTTAAATTGTTATTGATTGCAATTAAATTTATATATTAAATTCGCTTTCAATTACGATCAGACAAAAAATTTAAGAATATCATTGCAACATAATGGTATTCAATAAAATGCATATATACCACGTGACCGGACGAACAAGTTGTGGGCGTGGTAGTAAGCGACACGCCTGTCTGTAGCAGTTGCTATTCCAATCAGAGCTTTAATCGCAAAGATTTTAATGGCACTGTCACTGCGCCCGTCACTCTGAGACGTAAGTTAACAAGTCCCATGTGCCTGTAATTTCACCAGCACCCTTAGCACCTAGTTATGCGAGGAGAAAGCTTTCGCGCGGCCGCCCGTTACCACACCTTCATGTAAGAAATAAATAGAAATAGAAACCATTTATAGTAACGCCACATTATATAAAAAAAACACATAAACAAAGACTAATATAACTAGAACAGAAATAACACAAAGAACAGCGTAAAAACATTTCAACAACAAGTTACATAATACTATACTGACATGTGTGCGGCTGTGGCGTGTACAAAAGGATCCCATTCAACTAAAGTCACAACCAAGGCTAGGTTGTGACGCTGGTTTTCAATGGGCCCTAGCCGAGTGAGTGAGAGTGACGGACGTATGCGTCCCGAAACAGAAAGTAAAATAAGCTACGTTAATACTTATGTCATAAGTGTGTACTCTTTTATCGAATAAATACTTTCATAATCTTTGCAATATATACATACAGGTATAAGTGTGTGTAGTGTGAAAACAAATTAATAAAATATTTAATACATATTTAAAGTACATTACTTCAAATATATTAAAAAGATTACCTATTTCCGTAAAATAAAAGTTCTTTGACTTCAACATTAAACAATTATTGTTCTTACGCAGTTACTGTTTCGAATAATGCTATGTGAATTAACATGTTTAAATGTTTATGATTATTAAATTAAATAAAAGTATATAATTAAAATAACGTATCACTGTTGTAAATACAATTTCAGACATGTACGTAATGGCGAATCTGAATTCTATTTACTAGGCAACAACATTTAAATTTCTCTGAATAATATAACCACGCGGTCGCCGCGTGGGCCGTCGCTTATACTAAATTCAAGCCAGTCTCGCCCGCGTGTCCGGGACGCTCATTTAAGTTAAAACGTAAGTGCTAAACAAATAAAACGTATTTTGCCATGACAGTTAGAGAGTATGCGGTCGCTGCGTGGCGACAACGCGGACTCCGTTCGGCCATCGCTCGACGACCGCGCGGGGTGGGCACAATGAAATTCGTGTAAATAAATGTGCCCTAAGCCTTCAAAACCGAAACGCAATGCTTATATCAATACTTGGCAGCAGAAATAAGTAAGGTGACTGTACTTCCCTAGACAACTCTTTCATAGGAGCTCTACTTTAAGAAAAATAATAACGCACACACACACTCAACATAACCCCGCACTAGGGAAACCCTGTGTCGCGGGTGCCATGGACACTCACATAGACAACCGCAAATTACACCCAAACTCACGAGAGAAATAATTGTAGGCCATACAACTATTTCTCCCGGCCCGGGAATCGAACCTGGAAACTCTGCGTGGCATGCAAATGTACAAATGGTTCCAAATTACAACGTAATGGAGTCCTCAAAGTTTCACTATTGTTTAGTATAAAAAAATTCAAGTGTCGCGTGCGACAAAACCTGTTTACATGGTAATTGTAATGAGTAGAGAAGTCAATTAGTTATATTTACACACGCGCACGCGTGTTACGAAATCAAATTATGTTGATATTAATCAAAGTAGGGTTTATAGAGCTATTGTTTTCAAAGCCGTAAATTTTGTAACGGCCAATTATTTATGAATGGATTCATTCATTTACAGGTAACATCGAGTATATATAAAAATAGAGACGAAATGTCATTTAATTTGTTTGAAAACCATTCTGCCAAATCATTACTATGATAACTGCGCCTCGTTTGGCCAGCCCGAATTCGAAACTATTGACGGGTGTCGTCAATTGTTTCACTTCAAATCGGTCAGTTTAACTAGAGCTTTGCTGTAATGGACAAAAATTACATATTTAGTATTTAATTACCGATGAAATGTGATTCCGTTTGTAATGATGTTTTTCCCACACCTCCAAATGGAACAGCCCCCCCATTGTTAGAGATATTATCTTTATTACAACAAATGCAGAATATTTTTGGAATATACGGAGACGTACACACAGACCCGTTGTTGGCGCTACAAACGAGAGTTGATATTTAAAAGTGATGTAAGGCCCATTTGCCTGATGAGTGGCCAGGGATGGATGGCCCTTATTTCGTCTCTATTTCTGGTTATGATTTCGACGACTCGAACACTCATAAATATAAACTGTCACGAAAATTGAATAGCATACATTAACCCGACTTACATAATATGAACAAAACAAATATACCTGAAGGGACAACAGTTATTGTTTACGATATTAATAAAATATTCCTGCTAGTTAGTTAGTATTTAAAAAATAATTCTATATACGTACACACAGATTAATATGAACAAATACATCATAATAGAGATTGGTAACAATATTAGAAAAAAAATAACTCTAATTTTGTTATATGGTTTTAAATTGTAACGATATAGATCCGATTAATTAGTTTCAATTCGTGAATATATTGAATTTTATTTAGCTATATCAGATTATAAGTGGTGTTCGGATAATTGAATACATTTATACGTGATCTAAATTGTAGTTGAAATAGGTAAATGGATTGGTAGTATATTATTTTTTTTTTCTTCTTTTACATTCCGGTATACCGCAAGTGGTGACAAATTACGATTTTTATATTACAAAAAATGCGAGACTTTATATCACAATTTTTCTTAAAGGTCTGATGACCAGGAATATGACAATAGGATCTCAGTACTGGTAAAATGGTAAAAAATATTATAAAATTTTTTTTTTTGATGAATGCTTGGAATACGCTACAATGTAACATCGCTTATTTTCCTCATGAGTCTTATAAACCAGCCAACAAATGGAAGCCTGAATTAGAAATCAGTGTCTCAAGATTTTTTCATCAACATCACTAATACGCTCTACTACTGAGCTCGAGTCTTCTGCAAACATAGGATTTAGGTCTTCGTGCCATTTTCCACTTTTAGTCGCGGCGGCGTCAATGGGTACGGTATAATGACTTATTTGAATATAAGAGCACCGCGCGACCATTCGCTCGCGACTAGGTAATAGAAAATGCGTGATAGTCTGTTAGACTGACCCAATAGCACTCCCCACGTTCGGGTTAGGAGCCATCTTCTCTTTATTCGGCATCCTGCATCGCGATGTTTTGCCTAACAGATAGCGATAGATATTGCCACTAAACATTTATAAATTCCTATTGCAAACAGCAGCAGTATCTCCTTGCGGTAGCAGCAGAGCGCCTCGTAAAAGAATTCGTCCAGGGTAGTACTGCCACCTTATCTATTTCTGCTGCCAAGCAGTAATGTCAGTACACAATAAACAGTACAGTAATGTTCCGGTTTTGAAGGGTAAGAGTGCTGGTGAAATTACAGGATGACGGGCGTAGTGGCAGTGCTCCTCAGATCTTTGCAATTTAAAGATCTGAATGGCACTGTAACTGTTATGGACAGGCGTGTAGCTTACCATCGGACGCACGACTTGTTCGTCCCGCTACTTGATGTTATAAAAAACAAACAATCTATTTCTATTCGTATGTTCTAATTTTTTATTTTAAAATAACTTTCAAGACATTGTTTATTAACAAAAAAACCGCCCTTTGCACATATTAGCTTATTCTAATACGCTTAGATTACAGCTTTGTATTGTCATTTTAATGTGCAATAAAGATTATTTATCATTCTTTCTGAATTGCACAAAACAATTAAAAAATTCTTTTGATATTTTGTGACCAAATATAATTTATTCGCTCGCAATTTTTGACATCATCAAAAACCCAATAATAAATCCCAAACCCCTATCAAAAAGGAATTTCCATTACAGTGCGTACACAATTTGTCCGCAAAAAAGAAATGAACCTCGAAGCAAAAGGCTGACGTGACAAATCGGCGCGCTTGTGTGTAATGACCCTAATACGCAATCCAATCATTCGGGTAGCACATCGTATCAATTTCATAGGCCAACAGCTTGTGATGTGATACTCTGACGGAGATTTGGAGAATTTTTACGGAAATAAACAAACGTATGATAAAAAAATGTGGACAACTTTTTCTTGTTTCCAAAAATTCATTATAAAAGTATCTAAATCCCGTGCCTCTAATTAAGGCGAGTGACCGGTGGGGAAGCGAGAAAAACCATTTTGCTACATCAAATGGTTAAGGTATTTACTATTAAATAACACTCTTACAAAAAAATATACAACACACCTAAGGATATTGTCTAAACAATGTGCTAATGTGTTACACGATGTAACACATACATGTACTTTATCCGATTTAAAAATCCAGAAAAAGGCTGAAATTTAAGTCTGAAAAGAATTACTTAAGAGCTCTCATGCCAAAAAAGTTTTAACGTTGGCTCCGCCCAAATTTGTGAAACAAATATATACCTGAAGTTCGCGTGACATGCGACAGGAGATGTTGAATTTTGAGCATTAAAAGTACCAAATTCGTTTTAGCGGAATAATTCTAAAATTAAAGGGATTAAAAAAAAAATCCGTAGTGACAGTTGTCGATCATGCATAAATATAATTAATTACCTAATTTTTGTCCTAATAACCTGTAGCATTTCGAGGATAAATAAAAAAAATTTGAAAATTAGAAGTCATTTCGTGATTTTTGTCTATCGAGGGATCTTTATTGTTTTATGTTTCTGATTAATGTCTATGCTTGAATATATCGTGTAATTACTCATACAATATTTTATTTTTAACTTTAAAGTGGATATACCCCTCTAAAATCAAATCAAAGATTAAGAATTTTTCCTCTGCTCCCTCTTAAGAATTTTTTTTTAAATATCATCAAGGGTCGGTACGAATAAGTCGTGCGCCTGATGATGTGCTATAAGTCTGTCCATAACAGTTACAGTGCCACTCAGAGCTTGAAATTGCAAAGATCTGAGGGGCACTACCATTGCGCCCGTCTTCCTGAGACATAAGGTGACAAGTCCCATGTGGCTGTAACTTCACCAGCACACTTACCCTTCAAAACCGGAACACAGTAATCATGACATTACTGCTTGGCAGCAGAAATAGGTAAAATAGCAGTACTATTCTGGAAGAACTCTTCATTTTTACATGGAGATATTTCTCTGTGAGTACTACGAAGAACCTGCTAAGTTTTGGTTTTCAACTGAAACCCTATTAGATACTAAATTAATATTTTACCTAACTGTATAGGTGGCCGAACGGTTAGCGTATTGGACTGCCACGCAGAGATCATGGATTCGATTCCCGGGCAGAGAGAAATATTTGTATGGCCTACGTTTATTACTATCGTGAGTTTGTGCGGGTTTGAGTTAGTACGGGGCTATGAATGTGTGCGTTATTATTATTATTATTAAACATTCACAAATGTACGTAACTTAGAAAATTCAGATATATACCGTTTCAAGTATTTGAACTGTCAACCTTTTCAATTGAGAGAAGCAACTGGGCTTACCACCTATCTAGTCCTAATAAATCTGGGTAAATGTACACTCATGGATCAGAGGAACTGTGAACAAGGTTGAATTATCATAACAATGTTTATTATAAAGCACTGGCCACATATACTAGAACGATTAATCGTAAACAAAAGACGATTTGAAATAATTCTGTTTTCAAATTAAACGTACTAGTGGTAAAATTTTAAAAAAAAGAGTACAATTGTTTTTTGATGTCGATTAAACCTTCCAATACATAATTCACTGTACACTGTGGTAAGCAAAAATGTATCACAAAAGTTTATTTCGTACAAATCTAGGAGATGGACCGAAGCGGCTTCCTGTATCAAATTGCAATTTTACCAAGATAGCCGGAACATCCGGCGCACGTCCACCTTCACGATCCACGGATCCGTGACGTGTCACTGTATCATTGTGACGCCACACACGTTGATACAACGTGCGAGTATCTCTGGGTGATACCGAAAACACTTTATTCTAAGTCAGGCAACATGCGTGCATAAATTTGATTTTGTTATTGTTTAACTTTAAAGTTAATTTGAACTTCCAATGTATTTTATAATTTAATTTAATATAAATTATTCTTCGTAGGCTTCATGGGTCCATTGCGAAATAGGCACATTGATAAATAGACACGTAGAGTCGCTTACATCAACACCCAGCGTCGTGTCGAGCCGCTACACGACAACTCTGGATATTATGTGGCAACTAATAATCTAATTTTAATGCCAGGCTTATTGATTTTATTAAATTATTTAAAATTGTTAAGGTGGAATTTTTGGCACTGCATCCATTCTAAATGTGTGCTTTATATAAGAAGTGAAACATATTTTTCGCCATACTTATTAACGCAGAATCAGCTGAGCCGCTCAAAAAAACCTTTATGTCCATGGAATATGAGCGAAAAATATGTTACTTATTTCACCGACGCGAAACAGATCGTAATTCTTGCTCTTCTAACATAGGTGTAAAGTTATTCTGGCTACCTAATTGCAATATCGTGTCGATAAGTGTAAAAAGTTCCTTAAACTATGTTCGGTATGAATACGAAACCTTGTCTTTACAATGTATCACAAAAAGCTGTTACATGCCGCTTGATGTTGAAGCGTGCTGGTGATCTTACGTATGAAACCCACGTTAAACACCAACGCAACGCTGAAGCGTGCTGGCGAATGAAGTATTACCTTTATTTATTAATATAGCAAGGAAGAAAGAAATATAGTGAAATGCACTAACGTACAAAATATAGCCCAAATTTTGCTCCACTAAGCCTAGAGTTGCACCTAACCTGTTTCTGCCGCGAAGCAGTAATGTTAGCGTATTACTGCGTTCCTGTTTTAAAGGGTGCTGGTAAAAGTACAATGGGACTTGTCAAATTGTCTCAGGGTGACAGGCGCAGTGGCAGATCTTTGCTATTTAAAGCTCTGAGTGCACTGCATCTGTTATGGACAGGCGTGTACCTAACCATCAGGCGCAAAACTCGCTCGTACCGTCACTTGATATTACAAAAAAATATATAAGAAAGAAATACGACTCATTGACGACATAGATATAAAATACGACAGTTCGTAATGAGATGGATTACAATGTCTTCCATTACAGGTAGGAAGAAATTCAAGAAACGATTTTTCTATATTCTTTCTTGTTTTGTTGTTCTCAGCAGTATCCCAGGATTAGTTTTGTCATTATTAATAACAGGGAATTCTCAAATATGAAATCAGTTAATCATCTGGCTTATATTATTATTATAAACCTTCATAAAAACGACTGTTGAAAGTGACTCTTATCTTAAAGTGTATCTCTAAAACGACACCTATGAATAATAAATCATAAAAATAAATAACGCGTACACTCATAGCCCCGCTACTAGAGAAACCCTGTAATGCAGGTACCATGGACACACACATAGATAACGATAAATTACACCCAAACTCACGAGCGACATAAATATAGACCATATATATATATATATATTTCTCTCGGCCCGGGAATTGAACCTGGAACCTTTGGTAGACCAGCGTGGTAACCGTTCGGCCACGGAGACAGTTTGAAAGGATGCCTATGACATTCATGCCTAAATATAAATAGCTCCAGGCAATCAAGATTATGAAAATAGATCGACAATTTTTCGAACCAATTTCAAAGTCTAAAATTGGAATGAATAAAATCGTTGCTCAAGTTTAATCGCTCGATCTAACTTACCCGTGTTTGTATTGTGATAACTTCGTCGGCGTTTTATCCATCTATCTAGAGATATATATCTATCTATAAATAAGTAAAAATCATGACAACATCACTTATTTACCAAACCATCTAAATTTGCAAAAAACAAAAGAAATAACTTCAAAATTTCCTTTCATATTTTTATTTTAACATTTGGATCATTTTCGAGTTAGTCTCTGCTTCTGCCTCTGAGTCTGTTTCTACCTGATTCCCGTGACAATTTTTATTTTATAAATTGTCAAATAATATATCAACTAGGATCATCGAGTATATAAACATAAATAGAGACGAAATGTCATTGAATTTGTTTCAAAACTATTCCGCCAAATCATTGCAGTGACAACTGCGCTCCGATTGGCCAGCCCTAATTCGAAACAATCGACGGGTGTCGTCAATTATTTCACTTGAAATCGACCAGTTCAACTTGAGCTTTGATGTAATATATTATAACATATTATAATATATTATAACGAAATTTAAATTTAATATTTAATTACCGATGAAATGTGATTCCGTTTGTTTTGTAATTAGGTACGTCTCTAATTACACAGGTCAGTTTTTGGGGCTGTACTATTTCAGTTTTCTAATTTGTAATTTCAGTACAAACGAGAGTTGATATTTAATTAAAAGTGATAGAAGGCCCATTTGCCTGATTTGTTGCCAGGGATGGATGGCCCTTATTTCGTCTCTATTTCTGGTTATATACTCGATGATTCGAACACTCATAAATAAAAACTATCACGGAAATTGAATAGTAAATATTAACCCTATTTATATAGTGTGAACAAAACAAATATACCTGAAGGAACAAAAGTTATTGTTTATGATGTTAATAAAATATTCCAACTAGTTAGTATTTTAAAAATAATCTTATATACGCACTTACAAATGAATGTGAACAAATACATCATAATGCAGCGAATGACAACGTGAAACAATGTAATCAAATCCCTGTTCTCGTAGCTACATTTCTATCTTTCGGCTGTACGTGGGGCGCACTATAAGTTTCCGGAATAAAGGAGAAAAAAAAAATTATGAATGGTCAGAAATGAATTTATTGTTTCTCAAATAATCTCCGCTAGCGTTAATGCACTATTTCAATTTTGAAAACATTTATGCCACTCTTCCGCGACAATCTCTGAAACATATTTTTCATACTCTTCGACAGCCTCTTCAGGTGATGAAAATCGTTAACCGCGTAACTGGTTCTTTATTTTTGGAAATAAATAATAGTCACAAGGTGCCAGGTCGGGAATGTACGTGTGATGGCTCATAAGGTCAACGTTGTTCACAATCAAAAATTCATTTGTCTGCCTGGCCGTGTGAGAACTGGCATTATCGTGGTGCAAGACAATACGGCGTTTACGGTTAGTTTTACGGAGTTTGTCAATAACTTCCGGCAAAGAAATGATCGTGTACCAATACTATTCACGTTACAACGATTCTCCAAAGCAATAGTAGCCACGTGTCCAGTTTTATTAAAAAAAGAAGCAATCATCCGCTTAGAGGCACTTTGCACGTGCGCCACTCTGGTTGGTTTCGGCTCATCTCGAAAGACCCATACGCTCGATTGCTGTTTTGTTTTGGGATCGTAACTATATCCCACACCAAATTTGACGCCCCTTCCTTGAATCTGGTAAACATGGCATTACACCAAGTGACGCGATCCGTTTTTTGAGCCTCTATATGAACCAACACTTCTTTCGTTGCGTTCTTATAACATCTTCAAAACAGTCATTCAAGTGATACTCCAACTTATCTCAATTTTGAGATAATAGATAAGATATGAATGTGGAGGGATATATGATGAAAGGAAGGCGAAAGAAATGATGGACGGATTGTGTGAAAGGTGACATGGGTAAGAAAGGTATGAGTATGGAAATAACGGTTGATAGGGGAGAGTGGAAGAAAAATACACGTTGTGCCGATCCAACCTAGCATGGGATAAGGATAGGAAGAAGAAGAAGAAATCCGTAAATGTATTGTCAAATTATTTTAGGATTCTCTGGTAGCATTTGTTTTATTAAAAAATAAGTGAGCATTTGAACCTCCATCTCATCTGATGGACAGTGACGATAAGGTCGAAGATGGAGCATGCACACCTAATAATGCCTATTACTCTCGCCTCGTGCGCCTGGTGGTAAGCGATACGCCTATCCATAACAGTTGCGCCCGTCACCCTGAGACATAAGTTGACAAGTCTCATATGCCTGTGATTTCACCAGCTCCCTTACCATATTAAGCCGGCGGCAGAAACAGGTTACGTGGCAGTACTTCCCTGGACGAACTCTTTCACAAGGAGCTTTACTAAATTCCAATCAATATTGTGGAAAGTATAGTTTTGATACTAACAAACAACAAATAATGAGTTGCCGAGTTCAATGCCTCCCAAAATAAATTGATCGTCAATTGTCATTAACCGAAGTCGATTTTTAAATCTCAAATACGAATAAATCGATTCACAAGTTTAATCACTCCGTGTAACTTATTCCTTTGTTTAAGTTGTGATAATTTCCTTTGGGATTTGGAGCGTGTTTGACGATGGCCACGGCCCTGAATTATTAACCCTTACCGCTCTGGGTCATTTTGGCCCGAAATGGAATTTTCTGACAAACTACACTGTTTCAATCTTAGTGGTTAACTAAAACTATGGTTATAGTTTTAATGGGATTTGTGGATTTATAGTATCCAAAATATTAACAGTTAAGATATAGCTCCAGAAAATGTATAACTATATGACTTCGTGGTTCTCAAGGGACCTTGCCTTCTGAATTTAAGCTTGATATATTTCAACTGTAATTTGCTTACCTATGAAATGAAAAGGGTTTAACTAATAAATACTAGCAGTCAGGTATTTTAATTTGACGTACTTTAAAAATAAGGTGCACTTTCTTGTAGGTATTTTAAAAAAACGTGGATAAGTGACAATATATTTTTTTGAGGCATCATAAAAAACCATAACCCAGTTTTAGAATACTGAAATTGTTTAATGTTTTAAAAGAGAATTTTGAGCTCTGTCTTTTGCTATTTAAAACGGATTCTTGACCATTTGTCACTTAGCTGCGTGTTAGTTAATGGACGGCAGAATAATGGGCTAGATGGTTAAATCATAAAGTTTTTGCCGAGCGATAAAGCCTTTTCAAATTAAAAAATATATAATTTTTATTTATTTATTTTTATTGAACCGACTTCAAACTTTGCTTATATGCACATACAAACTAGAACTAAAAAGTTAACAATCGGTTACCGGAAAGTAACGAAACCGGATTCATCCCCTAGTTTGCCACCCTTAGAGGTGGAATATTTTCTTTAAATTTAAATGGGACCAATATTGATATACCTTCTTTCTAACAAAAAAAGAATCATCGAAATCTGTTCACAAATGAGTAATCACGTAACAAAAAAAAAATACAGTCGAATTAAGTACCTCCTCCTTTTCTTGAAGTCGTTAAAGAAATAGTTCGTATTATAAATAAATAAATTTATTCAATGTCACTATTTTTGACCACCATTATATTCAATTGTTTCTGTGAAATTACACCACTAGTTTGTAATAATATTATAAAGGCTAAGTGAAGAAAAGCTTTTGTAGATTTCTCACTGATGCTACTAGCGGTAAAAAAGTTGTTAAAAATAAAAAAAAAAGATCTGTAACAAGCCCAAAAAAATAGTAAGGTCCTCTAGTCGTTCCGTGGCTTAGTTGACATAGCGTCTGACACGGTTTGCTGGAAGGCGTCGGTTCGAATCCGGCAGGAACGATGGAACTTTTTCTTAGTATTCGATCTTTGTATTAACAATTAGTTTGTGCTATTTTTACGACTTCCATGTGATGTAAAAACATGTTTTTTTTTTATAAAAAACCGACCTCAAAAGTTAGTGGAATTACATCTATTTGCCATGTTTTATTGAAATCGGTTAGCGGAAAGTACACGAAACCGGGTTCATCCCCCAGTTTGCCACCCTTATAGGGACCAATGCTAAGGTATCCTATTTCCAACGAAAAAAAAATCATCAAATCGGGTCACCAAAAACATACGTTGTGTAATATACTATAGTCAACTAAGAAGCGCCACCACTCTCTCATAAAATTATTCTGGGCTCAAATATTCCTCTATAGAATCAAATTTTGTAATAATATTCCATTCGTGTCGTCTTACGCCATTCCTGCATCGCCTTTGCAAGAAAGATAATGGAATTAGAAACCGGCCCGCAATATATGTCAATGTGAATATTGGTTACGCTCGGAGTTCACAGAATATATATCCACAAAGGTCTATATTGATTCAATGAAGTAGATAGATATATTATATTCAATTCAACCCTATCTCGCAAAGTAATGGACTTGTATCTTGGAAGACAATACTGTCCCAATCAATGATGTCAATTCACAAACAAACAACGAAGGACATTATTATTAATATTATTAACCTTAATTACTGCGTGAATGTGTAGGTACTTGGAAAGCGTATTTGTTTCCTCTAAAGTAATGTAGACACCGTAGTCTCTACCATAACCAAGAAAGCATGGTGAACATAGCCTTCTAAATATTTGCGGCAGTAGAGCACCTTGTGAAAGGGTTCCTATTTCTGCCCCCAAGCAGTACTGTGAGAATTACTGTTTTCCAGTTTTGAAACCTGCTTGCCTCCGTGACCGAACGGTTACCATTCTGGTCTGCGACTCAGAGGTCCCGGATTCGATTCCCGGACCGGGAGACATAGGGTTACCCTAACACAGGACTAGCATTACTACGTTTCGTTAAGATCTGTAGAATTACCGTATTTTGATAAATAAACTATTGAAATCTACACTCATGGACATATTTAGAGGTAGGTGACAGAAAAAATTATGAATTTTGATAACAATGTTCATAAGTATCACTGACTACGGGCACCAGGGGGGCTAAAAAGGCCGCATTGGCAGAATCATAATATGATTTAATTGACAATTCATGCTATAAATTTTCAAACAGAACAAAAAACGTAATTCTATTGACTTCATTTAAGGACGTGTCCATAGAACATTGTCAAATAGATGAATTGCGTTTTTTGTTTCGTTTGAACATTCGATATATGAATTGTCAATTAAATCATATTATGATTCTGCCAATGCCGCCTTTTTAGGCCCGTAGAACGTTTAATTTGAAAAGAGAATGACTTCATTCGTCGTTTGTTTTCGATTAAACGTTCTGGCAATTATGTGGCCAGTGATTTATATGAACGTTGTTATCATAATTCAACTTTTTTTACCGATACCTAAAAATGTCCATGATTTAACTATATTCTATGACCCCTTATGTATAATAATACATATACTGTATGAGAAATTGCTTCACCTGGCGCCTAATATCTAGCGAGGCGTGATTATTAAATAGCTGCACCGTAATTAGCATCTTCTACGAATATACAGTGCAACGTAGCTTATTACAACAATTTTCTCTGTTTACATTCTTTTTATAAACGTAAGTTGAGACCGATAGTGCATATAAATAATAGTACTGTCGCACACACAGGTCAGTTTGCTTGTTTTATACTGTTCTATTGATTTTTTTTTAGAAAATGTACAATTATCTAAGGACGCTTTTTAATGAAAATGTAACCTACAATCTGTCCGAAGGAAAATGGCTTCTATTGCCAATAGCCATCAGGGATACGAAAGAAGAATTTTTAATATCACAAATGCGTTGCTGGCTATGGGACAAAAGATCTTAAGTCCGGTGTGCCTGTGATCGCTGTAGCTTTTTATTTTATTACGACAAGAAACTCTATCAAGCGCATGTAGGGTTATTCTGTTATAAAGAACAATACAACAAGAAAGATGTTCTGTTCTTTAGTTTTTTGTTGTTGTTTTTTTTTGTTAATGTTGTTTGTTGTTGAGCTTGTATCGTCTTCGTATAATGTAATGCTCAATTTCCGCCTCTATTTTCAAGAAACTAAAACGATCTCGCTAATACATTTATACTCTTGGGTGTTAATATTCTAGTGGAAGTTCAGAGGTACTGGGTCGTTATTGCTTTGTTAAATAGTTATTTAAATTCAACCGTCGTTGCTAATGGTAATAGTGAGAATACGGTCGAGAGTTAGTGATTTCTTATATCTCTAGGGTTCTGTGTAAAATCTTTAAATAACTTTGTAATATCGCGGTTTTGGTAACGGTCACGATCTTCACAAACTTCAATGATGGCCGCAGATCTTAGCAATGAATGCATTTTACAATATACGTGACAAGCATATTTTATGACAATAAAGAAGGTGTAATTATAGAATACGACGATCTCCGTGGTCGAGTAGTTTGCATACTTTTTCATGGTGTCACCATTTCTGAGGTCGCGGGTTTGGTGTCCGGCCGGGTCAGTACAGAAAATTAACTTTTGTATATCGTCTCAGGTCTGAGTGCTCGTAGTACCGCCATTATTTCCAATTACTATAACACAAGTGCTTTAACTACTTACTTTGGAATCAGAACAACGTATGTTGTCTAATATTTATTTAGAACATACATTTAAATTCATTACGAATAATGTTTCTATACATTACAATGGCTTTTTATTCCCGGCCTTTAGTTTGGATCAGATAATAGATGAAGATAATGTCGTGCCGCAACAGGAACTCAAACTTAAACGAGATAGTTGGCGATTACTTCACCGACAAGAGCTTAGTTCTTCAATAAGAAGATGAGAGGTAGCTACAATACGAAAATCATACCACATTTTAGTCCTGGGCTATTATTTAATAAAGTATAACCTATTAACATGGCATATTAAAAAAAAACACTAATTGTTCTACAAAATAATTTTGAATTCTCCTAAATACTTTTAGTAGTTTTTCCTCGATAAGAGGCCCACTATGAGGCCTTATTGCAATCCTGATCAAGTCCGTAAATTAAATTTCCCTCTTAAATTCGTAATATGACTTCACAAATACAAGTTTTTCTACTCCTACTATAAACCATATCACAAAAGCGCTCTTTTTAGTTCTGAGCCAAAATTCTATTGTCACAGAACTATGATTTTAAAAAAAAGAACATTGTATTTTTGCTAATTAAAACAATATGAAATATTAAATATAACGCTAAGTACGCAAATGCTCTACTGCTTTCTGATTGGTTAAAATATAAGCGGTACTTGGCCAATCACAGACACTTCTATTCTATTTCTTTGGTTTTTTGTTTTGTAGCGTCTTTTGGCTTTTATTGTAAGCAATCATTACATAATTAGGTCTTAAAATCTCGTACCTATTACTTATGCCCGAGGCTTCTTGAGTTTAGGAACCCTCATTATGCATAAATGCTGAATAAAATCCTATTAAGTAATATATTGGTAGAAAATTTATCCAAATAACTGTGCAACGAAAATTGTTTATGTCGACTTCAGAAATCAAAGAAGTTCCGGGCTATTAAAAATATTTAAAAAACCTGTACGGCCTCAAAGTCATTAAATTCCCACAAACTTTTGCCAGATAAACCCGAAAATGATTAACAAAAATCAACAAAGGAGAGGAAAAGGTTCAAAACATGTAATTAGCAGCCGACGCGTACGAACACGTGTTTAAGTAGCCCATATTCGAAGTGTAATCAATTGTAATTCACTTTGATGTTTTTCTATACTCGTTTAATCAAACAATTTATTGACTTATAAAATGTACATAATTCCAAGTTTTAAATAACAGATAATATTTATTTTTCTTCGTACAGCAATTTTATCTTTTTTTTATGATATCAAATATCAAGTGGCGGCGACACGCCTGTCTATATCCAGTTTGTCTTTGAATCGCCAAGATCTGAAGGGTACCGTCAATGTGCCCGTCATCACCCTGAGTCATTAGTTGAGAAGTCCCATGTGCCTGTAGTTTTATCAGCACCTGTTATTCTTCAAAACCTGAAGGCAGTAAAGCTCACGTTACTGCTTGGCGACAGAAATAGATGAAGTGGCAGGTATTTCTTGGAACTCTATAACGAGGAACTCCACTACTACTAACTTACACGACGTCTCCGATGTCAGTCCATGATGTGTCACGATAAAACTATATTTTTGAGAAACATTTTATTAAGGTATAAAATAGCACTGCCGTAAAAGACTTTAGCAATTCTTCAATAAAACGTATTGAAAAACATGTACAAAAATTTGTACCCAATGTTCAAAAAGAGCCATTTCTGTTTGACGCTTAAAACAAACATTTTAGTCATTGTATTCTAGTTTTTTTTTTTTCATCTTTCGTAACAGTTTAACGCTTTTAATTTTTCTTCAATGGTTTAAATTTCTGACTCAGGAAATCATTACCTATATTTCATGGTGGCCTTATTGAAATTCCGACATTTGTATCAGTATTTTCTATTTGCTTTTTCTTCGTATGTTACAACAAGTTGTGAACATCACACTCTGACATTATTTAAATATCAGTGTCACATTTTTACTCTATTACATAATTTTAACATCTAGGTACCGTCAACAGCACATCAAGCTACACATTGACGTATTTTATTCTGTTGCATTAGAAGCGATTTACGAACATAAATGTGTAGGCTGATGTGCTGTTGACGTACGTAGGAAATAAACTATTTTTCAACAAACCAACCTTTCGGGCCCTTTTTTAAACTTAGATCCGAAACAATTGTTTTATTTCCTAATTTCCAATACAGTGTTTCATATAAAAGTAATCCCTTTATAGACAAGTAACAAAATTTTGGCCTGAAAATATTATGTGAAAAGTTAAAACTACCAAATATAAAAATTACGTTTAACACACTAAATCACTTTCAACTTACATTTTTATCGATTAGTATGGGATCTTTTAGTTATTTTACAACATGCGACGTGTAATACCAGTGCCACAGCTACCGGAATAAAACGGATGGTACATAAAAATTGTACAGTAATCAAACTTGGTAAATATAACGTTTGATTGAAGGAAAGTACACAGTTGATTGTAATTGGTTCATTTTGAATCATTTCGAATTTCGAACAAATTTCTAATTGAAGGTAAATTTGGGTACGCCAGACGGATTTTTTATTATTAACGTAAAAATAGAAAATAGGGAGAGAACAGAGGGGAAAATATGTTTGGACACTTGTTACGAACGAATTTTTGAGAGTAATAATTCAGGGGAAGATAAAAGGAAAAAGAAAGAGAGCAACACCAAGAATGGCAAACACTGAACAAATAAAGAACGTTTTCGTAGCAGTGGAGCTCTAGGTCAAAGAGTTCGTCCAAGAAAGTAATGTAGTAATGTAGTAAACCTTACCTAATTCTGCCGCCAGTAATGCGTTCCGATTTTGAGAGCTAATTTCAGACACATATGACTTGTCAATTTATGTCTCAGGGTGACGGCCTCAGCGGCAGTACCCCTCGGATCTTTGCGGCTTATAGCTCTCTGGCACCACAACTGCTATGGACATTCGTGTCGCTTCTCACCAGGTGCACGAATTGTTCATCCCGTCATTTAGTGTCATAAAAAATGAAAGTGAGCAGCTATAAGAGAGGTTAACGAGGTGTTAACCGCGAGGAATGTAGAAGGACTCACCGACAAGAACCTAGCTCTTAAATAGGATAATTAAGTAGAAAAAGATGGTCATTCTATACTTTACCTACGTATACGCGTACGTAACCTACAGCTCTGGAGTGGTATTTCCTGCTTGCAGACTTGTCCCCGACCGCTAGAGCCTTTTCAAGGTGAGAGTGAATAGTCATTATAGGTACGGATATTCCATCGTCGATTTCTTCGTCACTTTCCGTCAGGTCAAATGCGCATGTCAATTTTGCAATTTCTAACAGGAAAAATTGATACAATTTACCCCTGTTGAGGACATATCTAAAAATTACGTTACATTGTGTATGGCAAGTATTCGATTATGGTAATTGATTTTCCAAACAATTCTGTAGCTATGAAAGGTAAGGAAATTGACAATTGCCGCCGTGAAACGGAACGCTTTTTTTTTTCAAATACTCTTAGCTACATGCCCAACACAAAAAATTACAAGCTAAGAGTTTTAATATGTTTGAAAAAAAATTGAATACGCTTACATTAAATTCTATTTTTCTACTCCTGTATCTGTCAATTGTAATTTCTTAAGCCATAACACAAAGGCGCTTCTATTGTCTATGGTGCCTACTCACTATCGAACTTAAAAATTTCGTAATAGTTCGGCATCGGGTATATAACCAGAAATAGAGACGAAATAAGGGCCATATATTCCTGGTAACGCATTAGCGATACAGCTATTATAAATATTAACTCCCATTTGCACTGAAATATAGATAGGCCAACTACTGACCTGTGTGTACGTCTCCGTATATTCCAAAAAATATTCTGTATTTATTGTAATAGAGAAAATATCTCTAACAATGCTGTGCTGTTCTATTCGGTGGTGTGGGAAAAACAGCAAAATATCTAATTACAAAACAAACGGAATCACATTTCATCGGTAATAAAATATTAAATACGTAATTTTGCCATTTTCGTCCATTATAGCAAAGCTCAAGTTAACTGGTCGATTTGAAGTGAAACAGTTGACGACACCCGTCAATTGTTTCGAACTCGGGCTGGCCAATCGGAGCGCAGTTGTCACAGTAATGATATGGCAGAATAGTTTTCAAACAAATTAAGTGACATTTCGTCTCTATTTCTGGTTATATACTCGATGTAGTTCGGTTTACAGAACTAAAAGAAGTTCAAACAAAAGAACGTTAAAATCCAAACTACTTTATTAAATAATATCTCAAAATATTACTAATTAAGAACAAACGTGTAGCCATTTGGAAAAAATAACTCTACTCAAACGCTGTACTGCCTCCTGATTGGTTAAAATAAAGCAGTACTTTGCCAATCACGAACACTTCTATTGTATCTCTTTGGTTTTTTGTTTTGTAACGATTGTTTGGCTTTCGTTAGAGTCTAAATATTGGTTGTGTTTAATGTACACGTAGAAAAAGTATTATATTCATTACGTAATTAAGTCTTAAATTACTATTACTTATATTACTATTACTGTAATATCAAGTGACAAGACGAACAAGTCGTGCGTCTGTTGGTAAGCTACACGCCTGTCCATAACACTTGCAGTGCCACTCAGAGCTTTAAATCGCAAAGATCTGAGGGGCACTGCCACTGCACCCGTCCCCTTGAGACGTAAGTTGACAAGTCCCATGTAATTTCACCAGCACCCTTACCCTTCAAGACCGGAACATAGTAATGCTGACATTACTACTTGGCGTCAGAAATAGGTAGGGTGGCAGTACTTCGCTGGACGAACTCTTCCCCAAGGATCTCTAGTGCTATTAAAATATGACTTATATCAAGTGATTGGCGGATATTACGGAACACTTCCGCCCTCCACTTTGTGTCAAGCTCAAATTACCAGGATGTTGTTCCTTGCCGCCAAAAACTAGATACAAAAATGCATTGCGTCGGACTACCACATCAATTACCTAACTCAAACTAGGGAATTCCCTCTGCCTTAGACAAAGCCCGTGCTGCTGAAATCCTAAATCTAGACCCTATGCTCCATAACATGTTAACTTCTTTTTAATTTTACACTCAAAATCATATAAAATATAATAATAATATTAATTCATTTTATATTCAGGTTATATAGGAAAATGATATGTATCAAATAAGTATAGTTTCACTGTGTCCGGCCAAACATTAAGCATTCAAATATTGAAGGTATATATTCACTCACATGCACTTCGACAGACTAAAGCAGGTGTAATATGTTTCTTTTTCAATAATATTACAAGGGCGCGCACACATGGATTTAGTAAGTCGGCCAGAATTTAAGTGCGATAATAGTTACATGGGTCAATTTTGATGGTAACTAGATGCCAAAATAATATCGTAATATGAAATTTGTTTTATTTATTTATTTTTATTTTGAAAATATACAGGTAAGGTAAAAAAGACAATAAAAGCTTAAATACTAGAAAGCTAAAACTAGGATTTTTAAATTATATAAATAAAATTGGATCCCCGCGGCAAGGTGCCCAAGATGCTGGCAGCATTCCCCCTTTCTATTGCTATACCAATGCGTTGGGCAAGGTAGCTAATAATATTTTTGTATAAAATTTTGGACAGATGAGATGAGGGCACTGGGACCCCACGGGCCAAGGGTTTCGACTCCAAAGGCTGTAAATAGGGAGTCGGAGCCGAGATCCTGGTACTTATTACTTTTTATTCGTTCCGCCAACTCAATATGTAACGTCATATGAATAACGTCAATAACGTCGAATGTCAAAATTAGACAATGATTGAATAATTACTTTAATTTTTTTATTTATTAATATACAATCGTGTTACTACGAATAGTAGAAAAAAAAAGTGCAATTTCAACCTCCATTCACAACCATGTAAACATGACGAAGACTGACATCGCAAAGGGAGGTAAAAGCACCCCAATATTTTTTTAAATGAATCAACTAAGTGTATCTTGAATAAATTATGCGACATTTTTATGACAAACGATATTATAATGACAACTATTTGTCTCTTTTGCGTGTCTGTAAACATTACTGCGTTGTTATAGCACTTTACGAATCACGACCACGTTATAACGTGAAAACGAGCTTTTTAAAGTAGTGTTGCATTTGTTACAGTGGTATTCGCACTCGTTATAATAACGTTATGTCTACCAATTTTTCAGACCATTCATCATTTTTGTTTAACTTGTTTGTGTTGGACAATATTTATCGTGTGTCATGACATTACAATGTATAAAATCAATTGTCTCAGATCTTTGTATAAACAAAAAAGTTTAGGTCTTAAAATAGTATATAACTAGTGTTTTGTAGAGTAGTGTACTACAAATTAGATAGGTCTGTAAACCTCTTGTCTATAAATATTCCATCCATGCAATAAGATTGCCCCTTCCACTAAAACTTGGAAGTTCAGAAAGTCTCACAAGTCGCAGCACGTGCAATCAAATTAAACAGAAGCAAATTAAGTAACTTCGTATGTGTACAAGTGTACATTTAGGGAATAAAGTTTTGAAGTCATAGCCAGATGTGATCATACTTCCAAATGCCTTCTTAGCGACTATGTTTGTATACTAAAATGTTGTACTTGCCTTAGCAGAGAAGCCTTTTGCTTGTTATTCCAAAATAAGTTTTAAAACTGTATTGGTTATGCATTACTCACTTGTTAAAGTTTTTGTATCGTTAGATGTCTAAAAAGGTTAAAGTTCATGTCCTGGTAGAAAACCAATTGCTGGTTATAATTAAATCAAAACTTTTTGTTGTAATAGGTAAATATTTTCAAATATTTACTTGCAAGAGAAATGACACAAAAGGTCTGAAACATGTATATAAATTTTAAAATAATATGAATTAAAAAGATAAACTTAAATACGATGAACAAATTGAATACAATATTATAAATGGAACAAAGTAAGAAAGTATCAACAATGGAAATAGAAATACATTAAATATTGATTATAGCAGACATTGGTAGCGTGTTTAAGGCGCTCTATTATCTATCCATGTTGACTGTCCACTAGAATGACGTTCCCGAACCAACCACGACAATGATGGACGATGCTCCTCTACCGCAGTAAAGAACGAATAGTTAGGCATTTCATTTAAAAGCCCTTTATCGTGTGAGAAACAAGTCGTGCGATGGATTGCTACAATCTTACTTAGATTTGTGATATAGATTAGTTTAAAAATTTCATAATTATTTTATGGGCGTTATTAATTAACAACAAAGATTTAATGAAAATTAGTATCATTGAACTTTTCAGGAAGATAAAAGGAAATTTAAGAGTGCAAATTTAATGCTCCGAAATTCCACAAAAAATTAAATGAAACTTACGATTTAAGATACCTTAGACACTTCCAAACCTTTCCACTTCATAAAAACACAATAAATCCGGAACGACAAAGGCAAAAAGATAACGTATCTATAATGCCAAACTTCCGCACTCAATCTACAAACTATAAATTCGCCATACGACTTCGAATTTTTCTTGTGCCACCAACTTCCAGTCGTAAATATTTTAAAGTAACTTCCAAAGGAAAAGTGACACCGACTGTTGACGCTCCTGCGGGAAACTTCTGGCCGGCCATCGCTACAAAATAACCCTGTCGAAACTGTGAGTCCCGAACTTGAAATATAAAAGTTTGGACATGGGGCTTTTCGTATGTGTTGTTTGTTCTCCAATGCAGTTTTGTTCCTAAGGGTATTGGACCCTGTAGACTTTTATCATAGTTTCATCACAGTGTATACAACTTAATAGTTAAATTATTTAATGCAACATATTTTGTAATATATAACGCAAAAAGAATCATATTAAAACTCAATTTACGAATCCCAGTAGTCATTGAAATGGCGAAATGACTTTAGTCAAATCGGCGACGGTCCGCAAAAAAGGGCTGGTATGCTTTCTGGAGTCTCTGATCCCATATTCCGCATGTCCCAATTATAATTTTATTTGGGAGGGGCAACTCGACCGCTTGTTATCCACTCCTAAATAGCTTAGTAAGGGAAGGTTTGGTACGTAATTCAATTTCGTTGGGTTCTTAATGCTTTTTAGTTGAGGCCGTTTTTGGCATAAGCCTAAAAGTTTTGAATGCTTAAGTGTATGAGTGAAATGAAATCTTTAAACATTATCCTAAAACTTTACGAGTTGACAACTATATTGCTATTTATTTTTAATGGATATTAAACAAGCGGCTATGATGAAATGAGTGAAATTAATTAGGAGATAAAAATTTAAAAGCATTCCAAACTTCCTCTTAATTAATATTATAACGGAAAGGTTCATGTGACTCAGAGGTTGAGGGTCAGAAACTTTGCGATAAAATAACAAAGTATACGCTGGAACATCCCAAAAATTATTATTGATTTGACGGCCTTCGTAAGTTATTTTCAGATATCAAATACAATAAAAATGTCCTAACGTTTGTAGAACACACATCATAACAATAGATCTAGTTACCCAATACACTAATGTCATATTTTCCAAGCATAAACCGGTATTATAATAATGATGTAAGTAAACACGGTCAAAGTACAGAAGCTTACACTTTCACCTAAGAATTCATTACCCATAAAGTGAAATGCCTCAGTGATACGATAAAGCTTGAGGATATTAATAGCCCTACGCAACCCAATGATAAACACTATCATTGCAACAGACCCTAATAATTATTAATTTTATTCCCCACGAACCCTTGCAAGTAAAAGTAAGGACGTGCAATCGAATTCCCTTCCTCGAGAGAGTAACAGGAGCACAGTCGCTGAATTATTTATAGGCAAGCGAACACACGTACAACTGGACTTATGAATGTACACATTTTAGCACTTATGACCTGTTAATAAATTATAAGTGAGAATATCCCAGCAGCTTGATGGTGGTGTCTCACGGAACGCGTATAAGAAGGTAGCACAATTTTCTTTGAGGCATAATGGTTGAGTTATTTGTGCAACTCACGGCAGGATGCTTAAGGAAGTAGTTTTTACAAGTTTTCATCATTCTGTTTTTGTTTTTCTTGCCTTTTTGCCGGCTTAGTGATCTCCTTCAATCGAGTGAGTGTTTCCTTCAATTTATAAGACCTTTGTTTAACCTGTCTATTTCATTTCATAGTTTGAACAAAGGAAAACCTATTTGTTAATAGTTACATTGATTAGTTCATGTACAAGATTGATGACACTTTTAGTTTCAAAATCGATAAAAGCAATTACGTTGTGTACATTTTAATCTATAATTCTGTCATTTTAACTCTTTATCTATGTTTTAACGATCTTTTATATATAGGTAACGATGTTTTTTTTTTACAATGAACACTATTGTGTTAATTGTCTACGACACCGCATTAATACAAAAGGAATTATTGTTAAAATCACAATTTTTGAAACACGTAATATTTCTAAAATAAACATGCTAATGCTTTGTTGAAATGATCTACGGTGATCAGAAGGAAGGCAGCTGCTCCGTCAATGGATAAGGTTGGTTATCCAAAAATTAAAACTTACCAGTCTCCGACTCACGATGCACCCAAAGTGAGGCTCTCGTTCAAATTTTCTACCTTTATTATGAAGAGATAAAAAATAATTATTTTATTTTATTATTTATCTCTATACTTCTTTTTAAAGCGAAGTATCTTTCTTTGTTGCTTTTTCAATCTCCACCCACCGAATGCTGAGTATAATTCTCTTCCGAAGGACGCTATTCCTTATGCTTGCCTAGTCTTGTGTTTTCCTCATCCAATTTTTCTCCACAACTTAACAAGGTCATCAGTTCAGCCCATCTTCTGTACCCATCTCTGGATCTTCACTCAAGCTTCTTTCTGCGCTATCTGTGGTCTTGTCTACAGCATATATGGACTGCCCACTTCTAGTTTCTGCTAACTAACACCTAGGCCATATCGATAAGTTTCGTTCTTCGAAGAACAAATTTGTGGCTACAATCAAGTCTTTTTAAAATTGACATGGTTTTTCACTTGTTAGTTGAGTGAGGAACGGTCATACGTTTCATGGTCATAGGTTGACTAATTCTGAAATATCAGGATAATAAAAAATAATACCGTAGTAAAAAACTTGAACTGGTTCAAAATATGGTGGTTTGCATAATGTTAGACATAACTGGTGGATGACTGAGTCACGCAGCATGAAATGTTAGTTAATTGAAAAACAAACATACACAATTTTAGATCCGGAGAAAATAGTTTCGTTTCTAATGTATAGCAATCATGTAGTAAAAAAAACTTTACAAAATTGATGGCTTGACGAGTTACAAAGATACGACAACATTTACTGAATAAATCCGTAAGGCGTACTTATGTCTCATACAACACGTGGGACGACATAATAGAGAACCATTTTGCTAAGAATAACGTATCCTTACTAATAATAAGATATTCAATGCTCTATAGAAGCCCCTTTGCTTACGCAAACTCAACCTCCATGAAACGCTTACATAAAAGAATTTGTTCAATCTACTACATCAGAGGCCTCACTTAATCTGCATCAGCTGTATTAAAAGGTTCCCTCAGGATACACTACGCCGCCGTACTCAAAGCCAATCGATCTAAAATTTAATAACCACTAACTTGATAATGTATGCCTTCAAGAAAGTAGGCTTTCGTTATTGAATTTCTCATCGAGATCCGGACTCTTGTTCACAACATTGTACAAAGTCATAACGTCATAATGTCAAGGATTTATTGAAGCTATTAACATGGAAATAATTCTGTATTTTACCGTCTATAAAACCATTTTAATATCAGCTCGTTTGATAAATAATTCAATTTTGAAGAGAATTTAGTTTGAGATTATTGTTTGCATAACATCGAGGTTGGAAATATGGGTATTAATATACCAGCCATAGCAGCTGTTCTTAATGACTAGTAAGTAGACTATGTGCTAGTTGGGACTAAGATTGTAATTGAATACATAAAGTTTACGCTATGTAATAGTCCAATAATACTGTTCTTAACTATCAGAGTTTGGATATTTCCTTTTAAAATATCATAATGACACTTTCAAATATTAAGTAAATCATTTGTTCTCTTTTAAAAATATTCGACCACAAATTGAAAGCTCGCATAACTGCAAGGCAGTTTTTTTGGCGGAGACCGTTAGTAGCGGCATCTGGCGGATCTTGTCTGTACCACTAAGAGCACGGCGTGTCATATCGTATTGATATTAATCCTGAGATTAATAGATCTTACTATCGTGTTCCATACTACCAGTGTTACATGGCGCTATGTTATTGTTTGTTCATAATAGAGCCTTCTAAAAGGAATCTCATTATTGCTATAAAATAAATCAAACATTAACTGTAGGGCTAGCACGATTGGGCGTGACTTCCGCGAGCGCGACATACAGCGCGAGATTTCTATGCGAGAATAGCAGTATCTCGCGCAAGACGCGCCCTGTCGTGTCGCTTACTGAGAAATACTCGCATTTTTAAACATATATCTATGCTTGCATATATTTAACACACTTAGATATACTTGAATACTTGGACGTTGCCTAATTATCTGAAATTTGATTTTAAAATTTTATTTCGTTTTCTTTTAAAGTGTTAGCTGAGGATAATCAATGTGGATAATAATCATATATTTATCACGTTTTTTGTAAAACAAGACACAACATAGATTAAAAAATGATAGAATACAGTTAATATTGTATGTAGAACTTGATTATCGAGTGACACGGAAATGTTATTATCAGTATAATGGTTAAATATGATCATCGTTGAAATCGTGTAACATAAAACTATCACATGACCTTTCATATCGCATCAAATTAAATTTCTGTCACTAATTCAGTAAATGAATGACATGAAACTCATAGAGGCCCAAACCCACCGCATTTCTACTAATAATAAATGATTTTCGATGACCTTTATCAAACTGTTCGACATTTAAGTACCTTGCCTTTCAATGGTTCAATTCAGATTACGGTGCACGATACAAAAATTCTCACTTAAGTGGCTCATTCAACCCTTTTAAATTATCCTTGACGTATTCATTACTTAAATATATTATGGGTTTAAAAAATCAAGCTGGTTGCGACGTAGCTCTGTACAACGATAAAACAAATATTTTAGCAGATTATATATATATATCAATTAGGTAAATAATATTGTGAAGCTTCCTCGGCGTGCATTATTCATCACGATGTTCTCCTTCACCGAAAAGCGCATGATAAATTCTAAATTAAATTAAATTTCGCACATAAATTCCGAAAAACTCAGAGGCTCGCGTCCGAATTCGAACCCACGACCCTCCGCTTGAGAGGCAGTAGGTCAAACCATTAGCGCACAGTTACACGAGGCGAAAGTGTTCGCGCGGCCACCGCGCGGCGACCGCCCAGTTACCCATTAAGACGCATTATGTCAATTAAGCTAATTGACTTTTTAATTTTCCTTTGTTATTAATCACGGAACAAATAAATTTATTAATATTTCTATATCGAAAATATGCTTCACGTCACGCTTCAATAGCTATAATTATTAACTTCAACAGTTTATTAACAAAAAGCACGTTATGTCACGATTGTAAATGCTTATGAAATAGCTTTTCCTAAATGTTATAGAAGTATCGAACTTCTTCATAATTTATCTATGTTAAAAGCATTTGGTCTCAATACGTTGCCTTGTGAGACTCTCTAATGCACTTTCGGTGCATGAGGGATCGTCGAATTAAAAACAGTATATGGAAAGACCTTGCTACATATCTCCTTTTAAGGAACCAATAATTTTGTTTATATTATGAGTTTAAATAAGATTTGTTTAATGAAACAGTTGTCAATGTAGACAAAAATGTTCGCAAAGTATTCTATGATAACAATAATTTTTTCTTATAAGATCTCGAATCTTGATTTAGCTACATGTTTGTGTACGAGTATTATTGGGAAAGATATACAATAATCGAAGACAAGAAAAGGTCGGAGAACGATTTTGCTTTCCTTTCATCTTTTCTTCTATATGATGTTTTAATAAAATTGTCTTGTAGCTCAAGGTGGTCCACCATTGTTCCCTATTTTGTACTGTATATTTGACATTTATTTTTCTGTTCTTTTTTTAAACAATACAACATTTTTTTTCTACTCCCGTACTCTAATCTGTGGATTAAAATTTGATGAACCATATCACGAAAGCGCTCTTTTTAGACCAAAATCCTATTGTCTATGGTACTCACTACTGAACTGAAATATTCCAATTTCGTTGAGTTTCGAGAATTCGTATTATTACTAATTAAAATGGCGGACATGATGCTACTCAAACGCTCTACTGCCGCCTAATTGGTTAAAATATGAGCAGTACTTGGCCAATAGCAAGACACTTCTATTCTATCTCTTTGGTTTTTTGTTTTGTAGTTGTGCGTTTATTTGGTTTTCGTTTGAGTTTGTTGTCATGGATTGTTGACAAAATTTAACATTGGTTGTGTTTCAATATTTTAATATACTCGTAGAAAAAGTATTGTATACGATCATTACTTAATTAGGTCTTAATATCTCGTACCTATTACTTAGTCCATTCGGCATAGAACCCTCATTATGCAACAGTTGCATAAAATACTATATTAATATCCAATAGTTATATGAAATTTTCAATAGTTTTCTTCAAACTTCAGTTTTCACACTTTCAACCCTGTCCATTATAATATTAAAAAAAAAAGAACTCACTATAATGAATAAAAGCTTCGTTTAGTTCTGTTATCATGTAAAATCATAATCTGCGCTTTCACGCCAAATTGTTATAATATGTAGATAATAAATTTACCCAATATCACACAACACTACAACTGAGATAGCATTGCAAATCACTTTATATATAATAGTTAAGCAGCGTCCAATTGAATTTGATTGTGTTAAATTAATAGGCGTATAGCTTGGCCTTTAAATTAGACCAAGACTGTATCCATCCCTAAGTGATTTGTGAATAGATGATGCTATAGTGATATATACGGAGAGAGGTATGAGAAGGAAGCTCCACTTGATTAGAGATCCCTATTGGCTTAACTGTTAAGACTTTATTCAGGCTGATAGTACTACAATAATCCTGACTTTGATATATTTTCAAACAAAGTAAGCATCTTGAAGCGTTGTTTTCAACATCTGTAATCATATTCTTCATCAAAATCTTTTTGACTTCACCCACTATTGGGTATAATCTCTTTGTGTCTTTACTTGTTCCGACCAGTTGCAGGCACTGTCTATTTCTACGCCTAAGAATACTGTTGAGTTTACCTCCTGTATACCGACATCTTTATAGTTAATATTAAGTTTCATTTTGTTTGTCGAGTTGTATCATTCTGGTCTTGTCATTCATTTCGATCTTGCAGTAGTCTTACTCTGTAGATTTCTTCCTGTCTTCTTCTTCTTCATGTGCCATCTCCTAATGAAGGTATAGGCGATCATCTTGGCAATCTGAAGATTGGACACTGCAGCTCTGAATAATGTTCAGGTCCTCCTATTGTAACCACTGAAGCGCTAATTTCTAAGCCAGGATATCAACTGTGAACTAGCCGCCGGCACTATCTCATTTTGACAATTTTACAGGATGAAGAAAAGAATTTGTTTGCGTCATTTATATAGCATCTGGTCAGAAGTTAGTACAGGTAGAATAAAGTCTATTCTAGCGCCAAAATTTAATTAATCTGAGATGGAATATCTTGCAACGCTGCAGAATATGAAATAGTATAAAAATGTATTAAAAAGTGTAATCTTTAGAAAATTGAGGTGGTACCGGTTACCAGTTCACAGTCGACATTCTCCTTCTTCCTACACTTCTTTTTCCTTGTATTTTGCCTTGGATTATTAATTGTAATAGATTACACTTTGAGATCCTTAAGTTAGATTCCTGAAGGACATTATATATTTCTGTAGCTACTTCTTGGTCACTATTAAATTGTTCAATTACTTCGTCTGTCAACACTACGCCTCACAATATTGCCTGCCCAGCTCTATTTGAGCTCCGTCGTCTTATCTCTTACGTCTTGTACCTTAGTTTGTATACGGATTTCGGAAGTCGAAATTCCAAACACCAAGCATAGCAAGCTGCACGGCTCTCTGTGTATTTGTGATATCTCTGTGTATATCATTTTCGACCTTAAAGTTAATTGTTTTTAATGCCGTTTAGTAGATTGCGATTATATTGCAAGAGATGCGTGTAACTAAATATATGATGCAGTCACAAAGGGAAGGATAATGATTTTATTTTTAGTATAACATATGAGTAAGATATACATTAAAAGATTTTGAACTTAAATAACATCACACATAGAGCGAATGAAGATAGCGATTTTACATTCCAATTTAATATTCTCTTGAAGTGGAATATTTTTTTTTTTTTTTTTTTTTATTTATTAGGCACACCAACAGTTACAACAATATTTCATTCATTAGACAACATCGAGAAAAAGCTTAATCTAATTGCTTAACCAATTACAGGTGAGCACCACATGCGAAAAAATTAAATGTGTAACATATGCTCAATATAAAATATAAAAACAATGAATACCATAAAATAATTATAACGTTCTATTAAAGAAACAGACCTCAAAAATTCGTGGAATTACATCTATTTGCCAAGTTTTATTGAAATCGGTTATCGGAAATTACGCGAAACCGAATTCGTCCCCTAATTTGCCACCTTTAGGGATAGAATATTTTCTATAAACTTAAAAGGGAGCGATACTGAGGTACCTTCTTTCCAACAAAAAACGAAACATCAAAATCGGTTCACAAATGCTGAAGTAGTCGCGTAATATGTAAAAAAAAAAATATAATTGAAAACCTCCTCAGCACAAACAAGTCGTGCTCGTAGTAATAACCGACGTCCTGTCTATAACAGTTGCAGTGCCACTCAGAGTTTTAAATCACAAAGATCTGAGGACACTGTCACAGTGTAAGGTGGCATGTAACAAAATGTCCCAAAACATTTCACACTTCGATATAGCTACTAGAGCTTTTCAATTTTATCAGTTTCTAAAAATTGTTGGATTAACGTCAAATCCGGAATGTTATACATATTTCATATTAAGAATATGAGATTAAAAAAAAAACTTAATTTAACGCATGAAGAACCCCACTTCAAAGCCTTTGCTAGATTATTTAAGGCGTTCTACACACTGCCTACATATGGCACAGTGTCACACCGTTGACACTTTGTGAATGTATTGCCGAAATGAGTTTTTCCCCCCTCTCTTTATTCCTCGCACAATATTGTTAAGGTTCATAAAATTTGACTTGACATCATTTTTCGTGCTGCTTTATGAAGTAGTGCTTTTTGTCTTTATTATTTTTTTTGTTTATGTCCTGTGCAGCTTTGTAGCGCGTAGTTTTGTCTTGTTTCTTTAACAACGCTTATTTATACAACTGTTTGGTGCCGATTTTCATTTTTGTAAAGAAAATTAATAATAATAATAACGCACACACTCAACATAGCCCCGCACTAGGAAACCCTGAGTCGCTTGTGCCATGGACACACAAATTACACCCAAACTCACGAGAGATATAAATGTAGGCCATGCAAATATTTCTCCCGGCACGGGAATCAAACTTGGGACCTCTGCGTGTCAGGCATGGCAACCGTTCGGCCACGGAGGCTTTTGACTTATCTTGGAAACGTTATTGTGAATGATAATTAAATCCTAATTCATCCTTAATGAAAATTCATCGTTCACATTACAAGAGGTTTAAGTACACAAGATAGATAGTATGCACCAGCAATTAGAACCAGAACCTAGACATTAAAAAGTAGACAAAAAGAGGAAGATAATGTTTTTAGGCAGCTTCGGAGCCGTGTTCTCACTGTACTAACATTAGAAACAGACACACAAATATTTAATATAATCCTGACAAAGTTACAGAAAATGCTTTCAAACTTTATTTTGCATTGTTAAAATAAAACTTTTCGGACATTTCACTCGTATTCGACACTAGAGAACTGTCATAATATAGCATTACAATAGTGTTATAACTCATAATATGTGAATTCCAAAAACTGACCGTAAAATTTTATTCTCTACGCGTCAATAAAATCGTCGTTAAGATATTATAAGAAACAATTAAAAGAAATCTACTGTATCACATTTCCTTCATATTTACACACTAACTTTTACCTATTCTTAAAGCATCCAAATTAACACCCTTGATAAGAAATTTAAAATAAATGGAAAATGTTGCCATCTCCTGAACAAAATGTAGTTTTAGAAGTGATTCGAGTAAATAACGACGCAATAAATATATTTAAATTTCAAAAGTAATTTTATAAAGTTTGTATTAAAGTAATAATAATAATCAAAAATTTTACACAATTTTTTGCATCCTCTTTATTTTCTTCTAAGTAACAAAGCCATATAAATTGTCAGACTTCAAGCAGTAAATAAATCTAAAGCGAACCAGGCACTAGCAAAAATAAACTAATAAACATGGACGTGTGGTTGCTTAGTGGTCGCTGTGGTACCTTACGTCACATGGTGTTACGTTTAGACATCCTACTCGAGTCTCGGAACGCCCATCTTGTCGCCCTCAAAACTAAATATAATATCTAGAAGAGACCTTTACGATTCTATTGGAATAAATTATCACGATGACGTGCCTACAAAATGATCTAAGAATACTAGAGATATCACAATCCAGTTTTGTTGTGATGTTTGAACCTATCGTGGCAACAATTTTACTATTAAGAACCTACCACTTCTGCCGTCCTTATTTATATATAACAACGTAATAGACATTTCAAGCGAAATTGAGTTGTTAACATATATGACATCAGCGAAACAAGATCTACAACCCCCCGCGATTAAGCGATTTTCCATATATTGCGTAGCTTCAGTTTTTCAAAGAAAGAACTTTAAGCCTCAATATCTCGGACGTTACCAAAATACAAATGCGTTGTTTAAGACAGCAGGCAGGGCAGAACTCCTCTTATAAAATATTGTGACATAAATGTTAAGTTACTTGATATCGAACACCATTATACTTCAAATCCGGAACAAAGTATTACTCTTAATACCGTTTGCCGGCAGAAATAGATAAGGTCGCAGTAACTTCCCTGGACGAACACTTTGACCTGGAGCTCTTCTGAATTACTACTAAATTACTGTTATTATGTCTGCATTTAATACTTACATGTGAATTACTAAGCGGGGCTACATCCAGTAACCTATAGATCATTGTATAAGGTAAGCTCTACTTCGGGTCGCCACGTAAATTAATCAGCCGGGACACGGGTCCGGGCGAGAGGCATACTCGAAAACTTCCCGCCACTCCTTAATGACGGCTTGATGAAAATTGCCGCGGCAAAATGATGACAGTTAATCGCTGGCGTCGGAAATATCGTTTTAATTCACGTGCTATGATTATTAAGTGTTAGGGTGTTCCAAATTACAAAATGCAATTGACTAATGGCTTGTTAAATTTGCAATAAGAACGGGAACTTTTTAATGTATTAAATAACATTTGTGAATGAAAATGGTGAAGAAATAGTTTTCTCGCAGATGGCGCTACGATAATAATGCCGTTAAAAACCAAAAACAAAGGTCTGCTTAAGGTCGGTTCGTGGCTTAATTGGCAGTGCATCTGGCACTGATTGCTGGAGGATGCTGGTTCGGATCCATCCAGATCGAATGAATTTTTCTTAGTTTTTGATCTTTGTTACTATAATCATAACAAACTAGTGCAGTAATTTCACAAAAATAATTGAACGTCATGGCAGTAAAATATTGTGACATTCAATAAAAATAAAAATAAAATAAAACTATTTAGTATTTATTTATGTTACCAAGTGACGAAGCAAACAAGTCGTGCGCCTGGTTGTAAGCGACACACCTGTCCATAATGGTTACAGTGCCACACAGAGCAACGATTTGAGGGGCACTGCCGCCACCGTACATAAGTTGACGAGTCCCATGTGCCTGTAATTTCACCAGCACCCTTTCCCTTAAAAACCGGAACGCAGGAATGTTATCATTACTCTTTAGCTATAGAAATAGTTAACGTAGCAATAAATTACAGGCACACGCGACTCTGTGCCTGTAATTTCACCAGCGCCTTTGCCCTTCCAAACCGGAACACAGTAATGCTGAACGTTATCCCTTGACGGCAGAAATAGCTAAGGTGACTCCCTGCGTCTTTCACAAGGAGCTCTACTGCTACCTAGTAGTAATAATGCGGCTTATTGGGCTGGCTCTGCGAAGCCTAGGGTCACGAGTTCACAACACGGTTAATTAGAATTTTTCGTTAGTTTTTTACGCAAATTTGTTTAAAAATCGATATGGTTTAAATATTTTTCTGGATCAAAATTTTTCGAACTAGATATAGATTTAAAAAAAAAATTATATTTAAGTGTATTCGATACTCCTTGTCTATAAGCATGGTTTACAAGTTTTCTGTAGTCGTTAATTTTG
This sequence comes from Hyposmocoma kahamanoa, assembly GCF_003589595.1. Classification (NCBI taxonomy): domain Eukaryota; kingdom Metazoa; phylum Arthropoda; class Insecta; order Lepidoptera; family Cosmopterigidae; genus Hyposmocoma; species Hyposmocoma kahamanoa. Next base: position 18,088,269 of record NW_020653726.1, on the reverse strand, counting down.
GTAATAACTGTTTCTGTGAAAATAATTGGAAAAAAATATATAATGCAATACAGACAACAAAAATATTACTAAGGAGCTCACTACACCTTAGTCGCTTACTCAGTGCGGATGTTACAGAAGCACGCTAAACAAAATAAACAGGGATTTGCAGCAATAATGACACTAAAAATTGCAATAATCTCCGGAATAATAATAATTAATAAGTGAGATAACTAAAATATTTTCGGCAAGCAATTTTTTTAAATTAAATTCTAGTGGTTGTTGTTAGGTTCGTTAAGCTATTATACCAAGAGTTTCTTTGAAGGACAGGGTACGGGATGAGGTTATCCGAAAGAGAACTAAGGTCGTTGGCATAGCTGGTAGAGTAAGCAAGCTGAAGCGGCAGTAGGCTGGTCATATCTGTCGAAGAACCGGTAACCGATGGGGGAAGCGAGTTCTTGAGTGGAGATTACTGCTCGACAAACGTAGTGTAGAACGCCTTATGGTCAGATGAAGTGACGATTTACAAAGGGCTGCTGGCAGCAGATGGATGCAACGAGCTAAGGACCGGGCGAAATAGCGCGCATTGGCAGAGGCCTATGTCCTGGACTACGATAGGCTGTTATGGATTATTAATTTAACTTTAAATGCAAGTTACATCATTAAGATACCAAAATAAGAAATGTGTAGTGTGGTTTTTGTGAAATACTAACTACATAATTATGTCGTATTTTTGTTATATATCCTATTGTGTGGTCTCATACATTCTTCGATACAACTCTGCGCACGCGGCGATCTACTTATTACGATACTACTACGTCGTACGTCGCCAACTGTCCACGAAGACATGAAATCAATCTGTATTTTACGTACAATATACTTTTATAATTGTCTTTGCAAGTCTTTCTTTGCGTGCTACCACTACAATCCATGTATGGAGTACGGTGGCCCATACACCTATATTATTTTGATAACACTCGTCGGTTACAAGTCAATTACTTTGATAATTATTTCAATAGTACAAAATAATCTTCTCGGTCAAGGCAACAAATAAAGCAATTAAACGCAAGAACAGAACAAAGATAGCGATCAGATCCTTTCGCGTCGGTATCATTAAACAATCAATGGTCCGATTTAATCGACTTCGGGTCGAGAACGCCATTATCGCTAGTTGCTGCGGCCTCGCGCCCGACTAACTTTGTCATTACCGTCCCAGAGGAACACGAATTCATTATTAAATTTAATGGAAACTCCGGATTTCCGATTATTGTCTATTAGATGTGTGTATGTTGACCCTCGCGCAGTGTAGTCTATCGGAACTTATTTTAAATAGGAAAGTAATTTAAAATACATTTTTGTAAAGGCTCATGTTTAATCATGAATGGGCCAAATTTGTTTTGTGGTATATGGATATATAAATTATTTCATTTCATTTATACGAATTTCAAATTTTTTCCGCGTTGTTCGTTGAGTTCGTATTGGGAAGTACTGCCACCTTACCTATTTCTATCGCCATTCAGTAATTTTATCATTACTGCGTTCCGATTTTGAAGGTTAAGGGTGCTGGTGAAATTACAGGTACATGGGACTTGTCAATTGTGTGTCGGGGTATCGGGCGCAGTGGCAGTGCCCCTCAGATCTTTATGACAATATGATATGATATTTAAAAAAAAGACTTAGGACTTAAGTATACAATATTTATAACAAAAGTAAATACGTGGAACAGATGTAATACATGTATGTATGTAATACATATTAATGAAACTGCCTCTGTGGCCGAACGGTTACCATACCGGACTGCCACTCAGAGGTCCCAGGTTCGATTCCCGTGCCGGGAGAAATATTTGCATGGCCTACATTTATTTCTCTAGTGAGTTTGGGTGTAAATTGTGGTTGTCTATGTGTGTGTCCATGGCACAAGCGACACAGGGTTTCCTAGTGCGGGGCTATGTTGAGTGTGTGCGTTATTAATATTATTAATTTTCTTAAAAAAATTAAAATCTACACCAAATAGTTGTACAAATAAGCGTTATTAAAGAAACAAAACAAAACAACGCGCTACAAAGCTGCACAGGCCATAAAGAAAAAAAATAAAGACAAAAAGCACTACTTCATAAAGCAGCACGAAAAAACGATGTCAAGTCAAATTTTATGAACCTTAACAACATTCTGCGAGGAATAAAGAGGGGGGAGGGGGGGGGACTCGTTTCGGCAATACATTCACAAAATGTCAACGGTGTGACACTGTGTCATATGTAGACAGTGTGTAGAACGCCTTAAATAATCTAGCAAAGGCTTTGACGTCTAATTCTGTGCGCGTTATTATATTATTATTCACATTTAGCTATTTATAATTAGGCTTAAAAATGTTTATTTTTAATAATTTTTGCAGCATTAAATTAAGGATTAGGTAGTTGTCTAAGTTTGTGCAACACGAAATACAAATGTTTTTGCAAAGGTCGGGGGCAGGCTGACAACAAAAAAAAGCTGACAAAACAAGCGCTGAGCAACTTCTGTCACTCAGTGGTTGCTGCATCCACACTCATTTTTTATTTACATTTTTAAATAGCTTTGTTTTTATTATGTAATTAGTGAGTGTGAAAATGAACGGTTTAAATATTTATTTACACACATTATTAGTAAAAGTATAAGTCCTTGTGAAAGAGTTCGTCCAGAGAAGTACTGCCGCCTTTCCTATTACTCCCGCAAAGCAATAATGTGAGCATTACTGCGTTCCGGTTTTGAAGAGTAAAGGTGCAAACATGCGTGTCGCTTACCACCAGGGGCAGGACTTATTCGTCCCGTCACTTTGTAATATAAAAAAATGGTTTAAATACAAAAATGGCGAGTTTAGTGAGGTTGGTAAAATAAGCATCTCCCGGACAGAATTATTAGTAAAATTTGACGACCTGAAAGTTATAAAATAATAATAATTTTATGACTGATACAACTATCATATTCATATTATAGAAAAATTCCTTAGATCAGGTTGGACCTGAGTCAACTATTGAAGCCCTCGGTTCTCTTAGCACGGAGAACCGGGGGCTTCGAGTCCAGTCAGATCAAAGAAATTTTTCTTTGTGTGTTCTTGTAAAATGTCACTTAATTGTCTAATTAAACACGTCAAACAATATCTGCTTACAATTTATTTTTAAATGATTTAAAAAAAGAGGAGGTTCTCAATAAGACTGTATGTTTTTTTTGCACGTATGTTACGCGATACCTCCGGCATTTGTGAACCGCTCTTGTTTTAGCAAACAAATGTTCTTCCACGAATTTTTGATGTCGGATTTTTTTTATAAAAAAGTTATAATATTAATTTTTATTTTTAATAATTCTAATTTTATTATTAGACAATGGTTGGTGGTTTGTTTTTAAAATGTTCATTTTTTAATTTTTCTTTTTCTTTCTATTAGTAGTATAATATTGTAATAGATAAGTCCACTATATTTACGGAACAGACCAAAAATGCAAATGTTTTTATTAAAGCCGGGGACAGGCAGACACCCGCAGTCTCAGTGCATACTGCGACACAAATCACTTAGTTATTTTTTTATATACTGTTCTTAATCTTGTTTTCTTTTATTATGTTTTTTATGTATGTAGAATTAAATGGTTTAAATCTATAAACGTCCAAAGAACAATACTTGTCACTAATGATAAATTAAACATCGTGATAAAACCAACATCTTGAAGAAGATCCACAACCCTTGGAAAACGTCCCCAACCCACAATGGGCCGACGCGACGTAGCAGAGTAGGGCTAAACACCTTGAAGATCCCAGCAGTGTGGCGTTTACTTGGTTGATATCGTAGCTGGTCTTGTTTGTTAGTTATTACGCCATACAGATGCAGAGACAATACGGCATTTACCTCGTAGCATAATGCTACGTGTCGATGCGTAGCTGTCACGCTACATAAAAAGAACATAACTTGATTGCATTTTTACGTTATTTTGTCACCAAGTTATACACCACAATATCATATTATGCTATTACGCTGTCCTCCCATCGGGGTAGACAGAGACTACAGACATCGAAAGCTTCTTAAATTGCCCAGAATTCGAAGTGATGAGTTTTCCTTTTTTAATAATTTTAGTATAACTTCACATTAATCCTATGTGATTGATGGACTGAATCATGTTACGTTAGTATAATTAGATTGACCTATAACATATGTGGTGTGGTATATACATACATGTTATACATACATCGTATACACTAATTTGCGAATGGTGAATGAAGGTTTCCTTCTCCTCCTCTCTCACTAAATAACTTTTTATTAGATAGCAGGTATTTATTATATGAACCATGACCCGTTGTAGCGGTAGTTGGAGCATGGAGCTCTTGACTTTTTTTATGATATCAAATGACGGGAAGAACAAGCCATGCGTCTGCTAGTGAGCGACACGCCTGTCCACGACAACTATTTAAATCACAAAGATTTTAGAGGCGCTGCCACTGCGTTCGTCACTGAGTTATAGTATGTTAACAAGTCCCGCGTAATTTCACCAGTACCCTTATCCTTCAAAACCAATAACGCTTACATTACTGCTTGGCGACCGAAATGGGTAAGATAGTACTCCCTGGATGAACTAGTATTTTTGAGTTTAGGATATTTTCGGGAATTCCAAACCTACTTAGAGCGTTCGCGTACTACGCCAGATTTGTATCAATTTACTGCCTCTGTGGCCGAACGGTTACCATGCAGGACTGTGGTAGTCCTGCATGGTAACCGTTCGGCAGAGGTCCCAGGTTCGATTCCCGGTGCGGTAGAAATATTTTTATCGTCTACATTTATTTCTCTCGTAAGTTTGGGTGTAATTTGTGGTTGTTTATGTGTGTATCAATGGCACCCGCGACACAGGGTTTTCTCAGTGCGGGGCTATGTTGAGTATGTGTATTATATTTTTATTAATCCAAGAAATGCCGGTCCGAAGTCACAGGTGTCTCTGGTGTCCGAAGTATCATTTTAGCTCAAAATGTAGAAATTTGAAATGTTAGAGTTGAGATGTTAAAACTAAATTTTTGCATTTTTATGTATTATTTCTATTGATACGTAAAGGCAACTATAGTTCATTTGCTACGTTTGTATCACATGAGCCGCTGTGTTACGTCATCCACTGTAAAGATACATAGTTTTCAATAGAATGCACAACACATGTCAATTATATGAATATCCCCGTTCTGTAGTACATTCTACATTCAATGTTCTATTCAGAACTAGGTGTTACCTCAAAATCCGTTCAATAGTATATCGAACTGTAGCCCCACCTGTCAATAGAGGCCTTTGTTAGGGGGAGGCCTCGGGCCTGCGAGCGACAGACCACGTCTAACGAACATTGACAATGACAAGCCCCGCAAACGCACCTCACGGATTAATTCAGAGGCGTTAATTAAACTCGTGTATAGTCTACCTCGTGAATGCACCATCGACCGCGTTTTATCAGTTTTGTTTGTGAAAAATTCTTTATAGTGATGTAATAATTATTTACGTATTATTTATTTATTTTAGCTATTGACGTATCGCCACTAGAGTTCGGTTGTTTGGTGTGGATATCAGCTTCTCTCTTTGCACCCGTTATAGACTATAGTCTTTTTAAATATGGAGTAAAACGACAGCTCACTGCTCAAAAGTGTTGCCCGCTTGCAACCATCTATTGATTACGGTCGATAAATATTCTACCAAACGGTGAAATTATAGGCACATGGGACTTGTCAACTGCCTCCGTGGCCGAACGGTTACCACGCCGGACTGCCACGCAGAGCTCCCAGGTTCGATTCCCGGGTCATGAGAAATATTTGTATGGCCTACATATATTTCTTTCGTGAGTTTGGGTGTAATTTGTGGTTGTCTATGTGTGTATCCATGGCACCCGCGACACAGGGTTTCCTTTTTACTATGTGTCAGGGTGACGGGCGCAGTGGCAGTGCCCATCAGATCTTTGCGATTTAAAGCTCTGAGTGGCACTGCAGGTGTCATGGACAGGCGTGTTGCTTACCAACAAAGCGCACGACTTATTCGTCCCGTCAGTGGCAGTGCCCGTCAGATATTTACATCACTCACACAAACACACACACACACACACACACACACACACACACACACACACACACA
>NW_020653726.1:18050529-18082164 GCF_003589595.1 Hyposmocoma kahamanoa | reverse complement strand
CACACACACACACACACACACACACACACACACACACACACACACACCTGTACCTAGTTTGTTATCATTAATATTATTTTATTTTTATTTTTTTATTATTATTATTATTTTGTTTGTATAACTTTGATTGTTGTTTTTTTCTTGTACGTTATTATCATATTATACTTTCTATTTTTTTCTCTGGTTACAATGTAATACAACGTGAACGCTTAGACATAAATACATTATTATTAAATTACGATTTTACTTCACAAGCTAACATCCGCTACCATTAATTTTCTCTTTGCACAAAATTTAAAAAAAAAAGATTCTCAATCACTTACTCTTGTCTCTACGATTCAAACATGAAAACTGTTTTCCATTAAAACTACAAAATACCGTTTTGTCATTCACTTTAATCTCCATTTACTCTTCCAATGGCCGAGCTCCACGGTTCGGTGGAGCGAAAATTTCAATGTACAGTTGATTCCATTAATTAGCGATGCTGTGCTCGCCCCATCGCGCCAACTTGAATAGCCAATTACATTGATAATTGGAGGTCGCGCAGGTGTCTTGGGGACAAAGAACAGCGGTATATGGCACAAGCGTTGTGGTGTTTAAATTTGTACTATCTAGCTAATAAATTACAACTAATTAAACTTTTTCTACAAAGAAGGAAAAAAAATACATTTATTGTCTACAAATGACACCACGAAAAAAACGAAACAAAATAGAAGAGTAAAACACCAAAAACGGAACTAAAAAAACTGTGTTTTATTAAAATCGGTTACCGGAATATGCAAGAAACCGGATACATCCCCTAGTTTGCCACCCTTTGAGATGGAATATTTCCTTCAAATTCAAATGGAACCAATACTGAAGTACCCTTTTTCAAAAAAAAAATCATAAAAATTGTTTCACAAATTGTAACAATAGAATAATCGCATAAAATACACAAAAAAATACAGTCGTCGTTTGATAAAAAAAAACAATCATCCGTTTGGTTGAAGTCGGTTAAAAACAAAATAACAAAACAAAACTAATATTAAAACACAGGTTGTTCACATAAACTAGGACACAATGTATATAAGAGTGCAGTCCCATATCTTTTTACACAATTATTGTTTATAGTGCCCTATCTGTATCCCTATCAACCTCTTAGTTATGTGTAGAGCTCAACTTAATCTTTACCCTTAGTTCTTATGAAAGAGTTCGTCCTTGAATGCAATGCATTCCACCTTAGCCTATTTCTGCTGCCAAGCTGTAATGTGAGTATTAGTATGTTCCAATTTTGAAGGGTTTAAGGACGCTGGTGAAAATAGACGGACATGGGAGTTTTCAATTTATATCTCAGAGTGACGGGCGCAGTGGCAGTGCCCCTCGGATATTTGCGAATTAAAGCGCTGTGTGACGCTGCAACTGCTATGGACCGGCGTGTCGCTTACCACCAGGCGCACGACTTGTTCGCCCGATCACTTGGTATCATAAAAAAAGCAAAGATTGGTGTGGTGGTAGCAGCGGTAACAAATAATCACAAACGCAGTATTTTTATTACAATTATCTATATTTTTTTGGTTTTGACTGTAGTTCCCACGCGGGCCTAATGCGAATTAGGAACTTCACACACATCATTAAATTACTTTGCAAATGTGTGCAGGTTCCCTCACGATGTCTTTCTTAACCGAGAAGTTGACGAAGAAGAAGAAGAAATGGCTATGAGTGTGTGCGCGTTAAGTTTTATTGAAATCGGTTGCCGGAAAGTGCGCGAAACAGGATTCATCCCTTAGTTTGTCACCCTTTGAGGTGGAATATTTTCTTCAAATTTAAAAGGAACTAATACTGAAGTACCCTCCATCCAACAAAAAATAAATCATCAAAATCGGTTCACAAATTATTTTTTCGCCGGAGTTATCGCGTAACATACAAACAAAAAAATTATTGAGTCGAATTGAGAACCTCCTCCATTTTTTCAACTCGGTTAAAAATAAATTTCGCACATCTAAATTCCGAAACTCAGAGGTGCAAGCATGGGTTCGAACCCACGGCCCTCTCCTTGAGAGGCGATAGAGCAAACTATTAGGCTATAGTCATTGACTTACAATTATATGGACGTCGGGTCCGCGCTAAAAAGTGTCCGAATTTATAGGGCGTTAAAATCGTATACAGAGCGTCATTCACGCTTTAGTCTTCGTTTGTTCGACTGACAGCGAAACAAGCAAAATTAGACAGTACTGCGATGACACTACAATTTAAATCTAACGTTTAAATAGGTTGGTTGACTTGGGACATTTTTTTCGTGGTTTTTGTATTAGACCCGTCGTCCATTTATTTGTAAGTCAACGGCTATAGTAAATAAACCAAAGTATAACCGTAGTAGTTTATGTGACTGTTACATAATGAAGGACATTAAAATACGAGTAAGGGTTTATGAAACGAATTTCATAAATTAATTATGTACATGCACTGCTTTATCTATATACATATTATAAGCTCTAAGCAAAAACTTTTCTTACACATGCCACACAACCGTAGTTTTTATTTAATTCATAGACAAACTAGAGTCGACCCCAACTATCATGTCGTTCGATATCAAATAACGTGTGAAATTTGTTAAAATTGTTTGCTGTTGACATTTCATTTCGAATAAAACTTAATCTCGGCTGATATTAGAATTGAGGTCGAATCAAATTGTTTTGTTTTTCAGAGATATTCGAAATTTGAATATAATGAATGAAACGCATTCCATGTTATTATTATATAATAATGACATCTTCACAGATAAGAAATTTGTTGTAACAAAACAGTTTATCTTTATGCTGGACGTAATTTGCGGTTTTTTTAATACATCATAGAGGGTTTATGATATGTGTGTAGATGAAAAAGATAATAAGCGGTAATGTGATACCGATATTATTAAACGCTTCTCGCTCGTAACTTACAATTCCCCAAGAGTGAGAGTTCACGGAGCATGATTCCGCTTTATAGTTACAAGTATCTGATGTTTACAGAGACCGTCTCGGAATTATTGGGCCTGTCAATATAACTAGCCTGATTGTTTATATAACATTCAATTAGTTTAAGTACCCCCTTATAGCAGGTTTGGATTGGGTTTCTGCAGAATAAATGATAGTACAGTGACTTATTAATATAATAATATAACATAGGTAAAATCTGATTTTGGCTGAAAAGAATCATAAAAATAATAAAATATATAACAAATATTGCAAATCGGCTTACTCTTAATACGTTAAAATAATTGTAATATTTTTGCAATCGTTTCCGGAGATTATTTGATTGCTTTTTCGCTATATTAATAGAACAATATTTAATGAATCTCAATGTTTTTATTTTCTTATATCGATAATATTGTCACCAGTAACTTCTCAGTATTCTTTTGTTATTTTTTAGGTTTCGTGTTCCAGGAATAATTCGAAAAAAGAACTTTTTGGGTCTTTTAACAGGCGCCATTTCGTCATTTTGGAACGAACGAAATTCTCAAAAATTCGTTAAAATATAATTATTGCGTTTCTTTTAATCATAGTAGTCACCTTAGAATAATAACGCATAGAATGATAGTTTCATATAAAACGAACTGTCACAAGTGAGGCAAAAATCAAATTCATGTAGGCTAATTTTAGTAGTAGGTTAATTTTCGGTTTTAGTGAATATTAATATAAAAATACAAGTTGAAACGCGTTACTTCCTTGTGGAATGTGACGTTAGTATCTATTTTATGTTTGTCTGACGTATTTTTACACTCATTTACCGCACATTTCGCCATTTTTAGCTAAAATTCTTGATCTGTTCGCGGTGCAAGTTGACCTTGAGCACTGAAGGCCCGCTCGCTCGTGTAGGCCCATTGGGAGCGCTTCAATTTGCCTCACTTAGCGTGTGCGGACTAGGTTTCTATGCGTTATTATTTTAAGGTAGTCACTAAAGATTTAATGGAAACTTCTATATTTATATAAAATTTATTTCAGAAATAAGCACCATAAAAAGCTTTAAGAAACACAGGTTACGAACATTTATTGGAATGTTTTTGTAAAATAATAATTTATTGTCGTGTCAATTATAAATGTCATTTGTTATCAATTTTCACTATGTTTCCATTTACCGTAACTTGTAGTTACGGTAAATTTTTAATCACTGCTTCTTTGTTTACGTTTTTTCTAATTCTAAAAAAACTAACTATAAATTTGTTTTTGTTTGGCGTGTTTAGGGTACCCACGAACTAAAATTTTATTGTTCTGGTAATTGGTAAATATAATCTTCGCATAATGAGTCTATCACACACATTATAACAATCTAATGTTAGATCAACCCAACATGTATTACCTACAACAAAAAAGTATTCCACAAACCGCAAATTTCCATAAAACCTGAGCCCTCTAATGTAACAGGGAACCTATCAATAATCGTGGTACCCTCATAAATTCCACGTCTTGAGTGCTATCAACGCAAACAATATGTTGCTTTGATTGATTGGACGCGAACCTAGCAACGAAGTTTGGGTACATTATACTTGCTGATTACAGGGTTTGCGAGTCCTTAATAAATTTAGTTATCGTTCAAGCTGTTTCCATATTGCGAAATGTCAACGTTTTTTTATTGAAAATTGAAACTTATTTGTATGTCGTTAAGTTGCTTCTGTACAGCTGAAAACCAATGCTCGAAAATGAACTTCTAACATCTACTCATTGACTCTGAAGAATTAAGATATCTGTTGTTTATTTGGAAAGGGGAGATTATGACGTAATAAGAAAAAACAAATTTATTAATTATAGTGGAATGAAAAGATTGGAGCCCTGTAATAAGTAATATATCGCACTGTAATAGTGTATTAACTCAAAAAGCATATTTCTTCAGAATCGATGAAAAACTAATTACTGACTACCTGTTAAAGAATATTAAAATTTATGTATAGGTTACAATTTGTTAGAGACATAAAAATAATTTCCTACTTGCTAAATATGCTGAAAAATAAATATAATTTTATATTTTTGAGTAAGGACTGTTTTGTCCAGAATTAGCTCACAAAAAGTTTGTATCATTTTGAGTTAAGTAAATATCAGCTTATTTTTACAATATTCTAACGACTGTTGTATTGACGTGTAGAGACTCAAATTTTGCGTTCAGCAATAGTATAATCTTGAATTTCACATACTTTGAGTTACAACACTATTGTAAGAGCAGGGCGATATGTTGTATGTTGAGTGTGTGCGTTATTATTAATATATATCTGTGTCAAAAGACACCGTCTTCCATAACTATATTCGCCTTCATTATTTTTAAATGTATTATTAATTAAGATACTTAGAGAAATTCAAACAATTAGAAAGAATTTGTTCAAAATGTATATGTGGCATGCATTACAGAACACAAACTTTACAGAATGAATTTAATAGAACACCGCACCCTCAAAAATAAAATGACTATACGAAAAAGAAACGTTCTTGGGAAACTGACAAAATGGATTTAAAAAAGTACGTCACCAAACTTGCCATTTATCTGGTTTCAAATATGACTAAATTTTGTTTGCTGGTTCGAAATATAATTATTCTAGATTTACAGCTATGTAAATTGACTAACCGCACCCTCAACACAAATCCTCAGAAATAGTAACGTCTTTGGGAAACTGACAAAATGGATTAAAAAAACGTACGGGACAAGCTACTCTACTAAATACGTAAAGTAAAAATAAATAAAGCAGTTAAGACTGTGGGTGTTAAATTATAGATCCCTATTACAATGCTGAATATAAGCTTTACCCAAAGATCGCCACAAGGACTGGTCTTGCGCTGCTCGCATCCTTTAATTAACGAAGCACATCAATTCAGCGCCATTGAAGCAGTGCCGAACAAATTGATCGTAATTACGCACTGGAGGAGGATTACATTTTATTGGCATGGTAATAAGCGGATTTTCGAGTTCTTTATTAATTGATGCCGCTATGTAAAGTCATTGGAGAGGTTTAAACGCTTAATGGGGATTAAACAGGTGCCAGTGTAGACGTTTTATTGCCACTAATGGATCCATTAGGATGTTTATCGATTAGTTAAACAAGTTTACAAGCTCTGGTTCAGTGAAACCACACCTTCTCAATATCTCGAATCCCGTTCGAATCCCTGTAGCCGTTTTACCTATGATTTTAATTAACAAGTCATGTGCACACGGTAAAGGAAACGAATGCAAGTCGAAGACACAAACCTTAGAAGTGAAGTCTCCTACTCGCATTAGGTCAGTGTGGCGAACTATTATGCAGAATGAAGACATGAGTCCCGTACCCAGCAGTAGGATGTGTAAAGGATAGATGATGATTAAAGCTATATTTTTTAAATCATATTCTAAATTTAAGAAGATACCTAATATAAGTTGTCCTATCTGGTAAAAGTACGACCATTTTGTAAGGACCCCTACAGACGACGCGGTGCTGGATTAAGCGAAATCCGCGGACAGAGTTCAGTTCAATTTTGATGGCACAAAGTTAGTTCACGGATCATCCACTTTAACTACTTAGCTCCGTCTAATTAGTAACTTTCCATAAAGTTTCAAAGAAATCGCTTGATAAATGAGATGTTTAGTTAGTTGTGCATGTAAGAGATTTGGGAAACTATAATTTTCATTTGTATTATTTTATGAGTATATATTTATAAGTATAATGCAAAATCTGGAAGAAACACTCTCTATAATAAAATTGATGAAAGTATAAAAGTAACATTTTTGGGACATTGAAAAAATAGATTCAGGTCTGTTTAAGTCCCATGGTTCATCATTTTGGTTGTCTGTCAATCATGATTATGGGACCTGCAAAGAGCCCGAAACGTTTGTATGGAAATCAAAATATACGCGATTTAGATCCGAAAAACGTAGTTTAATTTTGCAAAACTAATTTAGTCATGTTTGTCCACGTACATTGTTTTTTTAAGTCCATTTCGTCTGATTCCAAAAAAAAGTTACTTTTTGGATTTCTTTACTTTATTATTATGGGATACAAAATTGGCGTAACAGCAATTACACATTGTTTACAATTCAGCCAAAATATGAAAAAAAAACAAAAATGGATGTCATTTTGTTTACCTTTTATTACCATAATAATAAATAATTCAGATACAAAAGCTGAAGTTGAAAAAATATATTTTATTTATGTTTATTTTTTCTTTTCATTATAAACAACGGTTTTTAATCAGTTAAAAAGCTTATTCAAAATGACCTTTAAAAAGCTCATTCAAATAACAGTCAACAAATCGCAACAATGGAAGAAACGCGCGGGACAAAACACGCTCGACTACGTGTCCCAAAACATTGTTCGGAAATATTAGAACCGGTTGCGAGCGGTCATTAAATTCAGATTTATACGCGGCCAGCCGGATATCTCTCCCGTGCGACTCTGCTAATGACCACCTAAATTGAGATAATTTCGCAGTGGAGTTGGTAATAACCAGCCAGAGTCGGTGCCCTGGGGCCAACGGACAAGAAGGCCGGTGCAATGTGGCTAACTAAAGCGTAACTAGACTTTGTGACGCTAGGTATGCTGTATCTTCAAACATGATTGCGTCCACTTTGTCTTTAGAACTTTACCATGAAATATATTTTTTTTTTTATTAAATGGATATAAGGAACGTTTGTCGTACCTAGCCAGGAGCGACGACATCAAAATGCGTTACAAATAAATAAACCTAAGAGAAGAAAACACAGATTCGAAAATTTTCTTTTTTAATTTTTTAAGTACGACTCTGTGGTGATAAACAATATTGAAAAATGCCAAACGGATTAGAAATTAAAATGTTAATAAAAATCATGGACGTTTTGTACAAATTCGCTAATTAAGCCCTTAACTTTCTTTTTAGCAGCATTTTTAGATTATTGTGGATAGTTTAAAACTTAATACTTAAACTTTACCAATGAATTGGAAGAGCTTTGTCATATACCGCTTATATGTCGCACTAATGGGCGTCGGTCTCCTCTACTGAAGGGGTTTAATCTATTGTCTATCACACAGAATCAATACAGGTTGTAGACTTATCACGTTCTCCAACGTCAAACTTTTTGAACCTTCTTCGACGTGCAGATATCTTCACGACGTTCTCCTTTACTGTCGATGCTTCTGAGCATTCACAAATGAAAATAAATTAAACTGCATGCTTAAATCTGTTATCTTTGATATTTAAAGAAAAAATATAGTAACCATATATATTTTGTATTAAATACTATACTATTTGTGATAGCAAATAAATACAATTAAAATATAATAATATATGTGGAAAAAAGCTACACTGCGCGTGTGACGCGGTCGTGAATTTCCGCCATCTTATAACTCGAAGCGCGGGAAGCGAATGGTGGAGACGGATCAGCGCCGACAAAAACCAAGCGCTGTAAAATTTTGCAAATAAAAATTAATACATATAATATAAACAGCATTATAATATCTTTGTATTACAAAAAATAAATATTATATGTGCTAAAGCACAGGTCCAGTTCACTAAACTCTTCAGTATTTTCAGTATTGTATGTTTATTGGTTTAATGCTAACAATTTATTGCTTAATGCCAAGAAGACGAAATGTGTTAAATTTGAATTACCTAACGTAAAATCGATTAGTCCAAGCATAGAAATAAACGGGGAAAAGTTAGACTTTGTTAATAAAGCAGTCTTTTGGGAGTGACCTTAGATAGTAAACTTCAATGGTTTCCACATATATCGTCCCTGGCCAGCAGATTAAACTCCGCTGCATACGCAGTCCGCAGAATACGTGAGCTTACCGATGTTAGTACTGCTAGACTAGTTTACTTTAGTTACTTCCATAGTATAATGTCCTACGGGATTCTCATGTGGGGTAAAGCGGCAAATATTCAAACCATATTTGTATTGCAAAAACGAGCGATTCGTTCTGTGTACCGTCTAGGCTCTCGGGTTTCTCTCAGAGAAAAGTTTAGGAAACTGGTATCATGACTGTGGCATCACAGTACATTTACTCAAATATTTTATATGCCCGTAAAAATGTACATAATTTCAATAAGAAAGAAGATTATCCATAATATTAACCTTAGAGCTAAGTCGAAACTCATGGTACCACGATTTCGTTTAACCAAGGTAAACAACTCTTTTATGGGGAATTGTATACGTTTTTACAATAAGATTCCGGAGCATATATTAAGTTTATCATTTCCTAAGTTTAAAAACTACATTAAAAATATTTTGATCGAGAAATCATATAACAAAATTAAAGACTACGTGTTAGATAAAGATGTATGGAAAGACGACACGGCTCCAGAATCCACACAAATTTGATTCAAAGTGTATTCCATAGCATTTAAGTTTATTTGAAAAGAGCAATCCCTAGAGTTTTTTGCTCGTTCTTCTCATAGAGGTCAGCGTAGTGAACGAGCAGTAGCTTAAATGTGACGTTTTCAAGTGTAAATTTGTTTTACCTATGGAATAAATAATCTTTGACTTGACTTGACTTGACTTATCAAATCCCTATTTTTAACAAGCTTTAAAAAAGGAGGAATTTCTCAATTCGGCTAAATTTTTTTTGTGTATGCTATGCGGTTACTCCATTTGTGAACCAATTCTGATGATTCTTTTTTGTTTTAAAGGGAGTACATTAATATTGATCTCATTTGGGTTTTTTTATTAAAAAAGTTATAATTTTAAAATATTAATTAGATACATTAATCACATTACAAATGTACTCAAAAAATCCTACAGCAATGATTTACGATTAAACATTTTAAGTAACAGTGAAATGTTAGACAAACAACCTTACGTACGCGGTACCTTTTCTTGTACAAAAAACAAGGATAGAAACAATAAAAATCAATTTAACAATAGCCACCTCATATCAAAAACAATAATATATTATAGGAGAAAAGGAATTTCATTCTCAATACCAGTGGTTTTATGTTATTTTAGTTCACCACAAAAACGTACGAATGAAATGATAGATGCTTGGGGTCGTTACACTGAGTACGGTATCCAGTAAAAGCATAGTTTTTGTTTATATGTGAGTAGCTTTTTATAGTTTTGTGACCGACGCGAGGTAAATATTTTGACGAGTATTATGCAGTGCCCGACCCATTATGTCATAAATACTTAGCGTGACACAAAGACAAAGAATCTGCCACAAAATGTCCATTCACCGTCACGAATGACGTCATTCGAGTAATTTTTACAAGATCATGCTACAATAGCTCCATTATCAATAGATAAGAAGAAGCTTCTTTACTCCCGCAGGTTTCGTCTAACTGGTATAATAACGAACCGACTAATTTCAAACTAAAGCAATGTCCGAAGAAATGTTTGAAATGTAGTACAAATCAAATGCATATCATCATACTCTTAATTATAAAGTGACGTAATAGAAAAAGTAACATTTTTGGAAAATATCTTTTTTTTATAATATCAAGTGACGAGACGGACATGTCGTGCGCCTGATGGTAAACTACACGCCTGTCCGTAACAGTTACAGTGCCACTCAAAGCTTTAAGTCGCAAATATTTGAGGGGCACTGCCACTGCGCCTGTCATCCTGAGACATGAGTTGACAAGTCCCATGTAATTTCACCAGCACCCTTACCCTTCAAAAACGGAACACAGTAATGCTTACATTACTGCTTGGTGGCAGAAATAGGTAAGGTGACAGTACTTCCTGACTGGACGAGCTCTTTCACAAGGAAGAGTGTGAAAAATTACTTTATTTATAATTAAAACCTTATCCTGATGTCGCATCTCCTTGATCCTAATAATGACAACAAACATATTAAATGACTCAACTATAAAATACTGTTGATGTTATAGCCCTCGTTGATATTCTATTCAAGATCGTAATTACTAAGATCATCATAGTATGTTGAGCGGCACGATGTCCATAGCAGTTGCAGTGCCACAAATCACAAAAATCCGAGGGACACTGCCACTGCGCCTATCACCCTGAGATATGAGTTGACAAGTCCAAACCGGAACACAGTTATTCTTACATTACTGCTTAGTAACAGAAATAGGTAAGGAGTTCCACTATTTCTAAAGCACGCGACTTACGTGGGATCAGCCATACAATCGTATACAATATCGCTGGTGCCAAATATGATCAAATTGTATTTGATATGGAAATCGAAATATTGTTGAAACGGTGTAAACACACTCATTGCTAATGACCGTGTACTTTTTGTTAACATTAACGTGTTAACGTCATTTGTCGTTTCATTCGATCTGTACTTTTTGGTTCTTAAATATTTCTAACTTTTATAACATATCGAGTTCTTAGGTTTTCGCGATTGTTACACATAGGAAATTAAACTATTTTTCCGGATTGCATTAATATTAGACATAACTGGTTGAAGACTGTACCACCTCAGTCAACCGTGACCATGGGACCTGTAAAGGGCCCGAAACGTCGGTTTGTTTGAAAAAACAAATATACGCGATTTAAATCCGGAAAAATAGTTTCATTTCGTTTTATAACATATTCAAGGTAATATTTCTAAGTTTGTATTTTTTGTCACATACATATTATGTCATTTTCCCAAAAAATATAAATTTTATTATTTAGTCACTTTATGGTAAAGGGTGCAATATATTCTCGTGTACGTAAGTGGGAGTAAATAGTCTGCAAGGTCAAAAGTTCACGATCCCAAGTCGAATGAAATTTGCACCGAGCTAGACGATGGTTATCGCATTGTATCCACCCTAATCCTCGTAACCTGCTCTAACTTTGTTTA
The DNA here is from genome assembly GCF_003589595.1 of Hyposmocoma kahamanoa. Lineage (NCBI taxonomy): Eukaryota > Metazoa > Arthropoda > Insecta > Lepidoptera > Cosmopterigidae > Hyposmocoma > Hyposmocoma kahamanoa. The sequence goes on along the minus strand of NW_020653726.1, from coordinate 18,070,469 downwards.
ATGAAAACTTTTATTAGACTTTGCAGTAGTTTATTATATTAAATTTAGTTTATTAAGTTGATTTTAGTTTATTAACTTACCTAAATGAAACATTTTTGCATTTTATATAACGTACTCGTAATTAACGTACTATTTGAATTATACTTGTTTTGTTCCCACTGATAAGGTATGCTAAGTAACGTTGCTTTCGATAATTAATTTTTTTTAATTAAACTGTCATCTTATAAATCATTTAATATGTTATATTAAGGAACACAAGTCATGAAACTGATAATGTATGACTTATTTTAACCACCGACTTCCCTCACCCACAAAATCGGTGAAAGCGTGTGTAGCATGTTTGTTGTGTTACAGGGGGTGCGGGCAGGCGGCGCGCGTAGACGGACTCAGGTAGCGTGTGTTGTGCGTGCTCTAGCTGTACCGTTACTGTTGTCACTGTCGTCGATAGAGCGAGTGATGACTTTGTCGAATCTACGATTTATACAAAAAATGTAGTTTAATTTTTTTTCAATAAATAATACGAATAAAAAAATTTTTGTTACACTAATCGATTTGGTTGCTATCAGTGACACTTTTTTCACCATCAGTGAAAAAACATTGTAAGTGCACTTATGCACTTTTGTACCAAGATTGTCAGAAATAAATAAGGCCGGATTTTAAAATACTAGCCTTTGAGTAAAAAGTATATTTACTGACAAAAATAAGGACTAAGTTTTAAAGATATTCTTATTGCAAAATATAAAAATTCGAGTTACAAGTAGATTCGACTTGGAAAAGAAACCACTCACTCTGCACTTAGTAATCGTCGTGTTGTAAGAAACATTTTATTTTCCTATTCATTTCGAAACATGATTAGTGTGAATTTATTTATTTTTTTAAAAAAGAACGTTGATTTCTGTACAGAGCCCATGTTGTAAATTTGGCGCTAAAGTGTAAGTAATTGGGTATCGCGATGTTAGCAGATAGATCAGCTCAAACTTTGCAACAGACTTTTTTTATCCTCCGAGGGTTCTGTAGACAAATATCTATTTTTATACTACTCCCCCATAATATCTACATATTTATTAAGGTTTTATGTCCCAAAATGGTATCCTTTATATTATAATGTCTAATAAATGCCATAATCGTAATGCGGTGGCCAAACGCGTGTTGGGGCTATATAATTTTTTTTTGGCTACTGTATTAATTTTCCCTGGCTCCCATTCTGATTATTTGTCTACTTCGAAAATATATTCACTGGCGTATTTATAATTTAAAAACCTACGGAACCTTCTGCCATTAAAAAATCACCATTTTAGTGTACTGTGCTAATTTTTATGTGTTGATCTTGATTTGGATTTTGTTCGATGTATCATTAACTAAAACTGTGTGTAATTTGTGTTTTATAGAGAGCTATGGTTGTTTTTTGTATCATCACCAGTTGATGATGATGACCAGTGGCGACGACAGGTGATGATCACAACTGGTTGTGGGCGGCGGCCTTTAGCGGCGGCTGTCATAAAAAAAAACATAAAACATCCGTTCAGAAATTGTCGGTACAAAATGCTGTTCCGTAAAACAACATCGGTCTAATTGTTGAGCTGTAAAAACAATCGGAAAGCCGATGTGTTTTGCAGAGTTGGACAATAAAATCGAAATGTGTTTGTTTAAAAAAAGTTTTGTAAACCAAGGCTGTGGTTTCAATATGGCCGAAGCGAAATTCTATTGACTGCTTTATTTGTTAATCGTGTCATCGCGTTTTCATTCTTTTACCATACGTTATAAATAAAGTATTTGAAATTTAAATACTTTTTAACACAAAATCTGGACGGACTGAAACTAATGTTTCTAAAAATAAAATACTGTGTTCTATAATACTATAACACTGACAACAGTAAGTTAGTTAGAGCGTGCGCACACGGCGCTAAGGCAGAGTAGCGTAACTTCACATTTTGAAACATTGCGTATACAAGAAACTATATAAAAATTATTAAAAACCAAAAATTAACAAAATTTAAGTTACAACATTTCTAAATGTGAGGTCATGTAACTTTGAATATTGCATAAAGTATTTTAATATCCATCGTTACAGTATTATACTTCAATGAAAGAATTTGAACAAAAAAATCTTAATTGACAAAACATTAAGTAATTTCTCTTCTTTTCCTTCTACATTGAAGCACATAAAGCTGTATACACACTGGACTTGTGGTGCCTGCGGCTGCCAGCGTGTGCGCGCCCTTACCCTGTCACCGCAATCAAAGGCCCGTCACTTGCACCTTTTACTTTACGGGTAGTGTTGCCATATTCAGAAAATCCTGAATGTTTTGATTTATAAAGTTTCCTAATGTTACATATTATCTAACATTTGTTACGAATGAGCTACAGAAATCAGTAAACTTCAGATATTTTAGCTGCACTAACAGCGTGGTAAAAAAGCGTACGTGGTAATTTGAAATTTACCATGAGCTTTGGGCCAGAGTGGCGGGTTATGGTCTAAACCCTCACCTGAGAGGAGACCCGTGTCCTGTAGCGGGATGTATAAATGGGTTGATGATGAATAGCGTAATACAGTTGGACACTAACTTTATTCAGTATATTTTATGTCATTTAGAATTTGTATTCGAAGCATCCAATCCGAGATGAATTAGTATAATTTTTACCAAAAATCCAACTCTAATATTTAAAGTCGATATTCGTGACGAATAAGTATAATTGTTCTCAGTAATCTAAACACCAAAACTTACACTTCCCTCGCAACTTCATCAAACATTGTAACAATTAAGTATAATGTTTTGCAAAAGCTTAATATTAAAGTCGCGCGCATAGCATCATCTGGCCTTGACGAATAAGTATAATTTTTCTCTAAAAATCCTAAGTGAAATATTTCTTCAGTCGTCATGAGAAATGAGTGTAGTTTTTTACTAAAATCCGAAGTCAATGTAATAAAATATTGCTTCGTCAAAAAAATCAGGATTTTCCGACAAAACATCTGGCAACACTACTTTTGGGTCTAAACTACATTTTTATACAAGGTTATTGGCACCGAAGTCTAGTTTAAGACCGCCGCTCCACGCCCCACCGCCAGGCTTATTGTGGTGTGGCTAATTGTTTTCATGGTTAATTTGAACTGGACTGATTTTACAGGTGACTGTAGTGATAAATTACCATTTTAACATATATCATTTAATCATTATATCACATTTTATAAAATAGTTCTTATCCAAAGGGCTGTTCCTACCAATGACGACATTGGCCAAGCATGAACACCTGGAATTCACATTTATGCAGATTACTAAGAAATCACAATAACTTTTGGTGTGTCGCTCCACCAATCCCAATCCTAAAGTGAACCATTAACAAAATACCTAATCTCTGTCTTTTTTTCTGTTTATGTCATAGATATAATTTTTGTTTATAGATCGGAAGCTGTTCGTTGGCATGCTCAGCAAACAGCAGACAGAGGAGGATGTGCGCCAGTTGTTCACGCCGTTTGGTACTATAGAAGAGTGTTCTATACTACGAGGACCAGACGGCGCGAGTAAAGGTAAGACAGCATATTACTTCTTCTTCTTTTAAATGTCATGACTCCTTCGAATTAATTGATGATTTTGCCAATATCAAGTAAAAATGACTGTGTAGGTACGGTAGTTTTGTAAAAATAATATAAAAATTATGGCGGACGACGCCATTAGCAAGGCCGGTACCCATTAACTTAACATTTAAAGAAGTTGTCACCGATGTAATTACAGTCATCACACTTACAAATAAAATATCCGTAATAATGCACTTATGCTTTTACAATTAACATGTATGCTGATGATCCACTTGCTCTAAACTTAAGTATGTCTTAAACCAATGCTTGCAATGCAAAAGATATAAAAGAAATAAATAAAAAAAAAAATACTTTTATTATCAGATTAAGGCACATTTTATGTGATAAACTCTGATAACCATACTAGGTCATGCTTGTGTCGTGTTTATCACGCAAGACATTTATGACAGTGGACGAGTATTACAGCATCTCTTCTATATAACGTCGTAAGAGAAAATAAAATTTATATGAATAAAAAACAAATTATGTGAGATATGTGTGAGTGTACTTGTTTGTGTCTTCGTACGTGTGTGTATGTGTGAGTTTTCAAATTTTCATTGCTAGTTAAGTGTCTCTATCGCTTTTTAAGTATTAGTATTGTTTCGGACTCCTTATACTTACGTCAAACGTTAAACAATTCTCGCTATACTTTTGGCTTCGTACACCGACAGCTCCCTCATGTCGGGTACATGGAAAAATTTGTTACCTATAAATAAAGCGAAACGTAAAAGCAGAAAATCGAGAGACAAATACAGTTTTTACGGACTGAAGTGGTATTTTAAAAACTCGTTTTTTTAACAATAACTGATAGCATATACTTAATACATTATGTTAAATTAAATGGCTTTGGTTGATACACCATAACAGTGAAAGTGTTGAATCAACCGCTTTGGAAAAATGTGAAGTAAAATTGAAGATATACCTACACTAATTAGTACAGTGTGAAAACACGATTCCTATAATGTTTCGCGATAGAAAAAAACATAAATTACTTCGAAATTTTACTATAAATCTGCTGTATTCAATAAGTACTTAAACCAATGGTTTTAATTTCGTTTGCAAAAAAAGTCTCCTAATTCCAGCTCAGTTAATATCGACTGTTAAGAGAGTCTTATCAATATATGCATTGGTTTAAGACGTAATTAAATTTAGTGCAATTGGATACAACAGTCCCAACATATGGCTGATTTTCTTTAATAACATACTGATATCTAGTAGCAGTAGAGCTCCCTGAGAAATAGTTCGTCCAGTAGTACTTGTTACTTTATGTACTTCTGCCGGCAAGCAGTAATATTCGTTAGTAGCATCTTCGTTTAGTAGCATTCGTTATTTCGGGTTTTGAATAAAATAAATAAATAAAGGGTTAAAGCGTTTGCACTCTACGTCCGATTCGTATAAGTCCCGAATCCGAGAAATAATGGTTTTGAAATGTCACAGAGATCATTTTATCTCTAGGTGTACAAGCGATATTCGAATTTTCTTGGATTTGAATCGTTAGTAGCAGTAGAGTTAGTTTTGACAGAGTTCGTACAGGGAAGTACTGCCACCTTACCTACTTCTGCCGCCAAGCAGTAATGGGAGCATTACTGCGTTCCGGTTTGTAGGGTAAGAGTGCTGGTGAAATTACAGGCACGTGGGACTTGTCAACTTATGTCTCAGGTGACAGGCGCAGTGGCAGTGCCCCTCACATCTATGCGATTTAAAGCTCTGAGTGGCACTGCAACTGCTGTGGACAGACATGTAACTTACCATCAAGCGCACAAATTGTCCGTCCCGTCACTTGATATTAAAAAAAAAAACTTAGTGCACAAGCGACACTCGAAGTGGGTCAGAGTTTTCTTGAACGAACACGAAGCACGTTATGGGTAGGCGTGTAGTCACTAGGCCAAAAAATACATAACGTCTTGATGTTGTCTACAGGTCTAAAATAAAAATAATCATTCGTATTCTAACTTAAATATATCCTAACCAAACCTATTTTATACAATAGGCCCCCCTAAGAAACTATGTTCATTTTTTCATTTTATAAGTTACCAAAAATTCCGCTAGATGGCGCTGACCCGTTTTATCTAAATTCTGCATCGCGGTCATAAGATTTTCCCACAAATCGGGACTACCTCGACCGAATTTTGATTATGTGAGATACGCATCAGTACTATTGATAGCTATCTAAGAGTCGAGTCCTGGTGGAATCGACTGCTCGGACTAGAGGTTTTTACATAACTTTTTTTGTGTTGTTGCGCGTGGTCCATCCGTTACACTGTACTAGGTATTTTCGGAGTTATTCAATATTAACGTGAAGCAATAATCAACTTTTTTATGCCACCTAGTGACGGAAAGACAAGTCGTGCGCCTGGTGGTAGGCTTCACGCCCGACCTTAGCAGTTGCAATACCACTCAGGGGTTTCAATCGCAAAGATCTGCCACTGTGACTGTCACCCTCAGACATCAGTTGTCAACACTCATGCGCCTGTAATTTCACCAAAACCCTTCAAAATCGGAACGCAGTAATGGTTACAATGCTGCTTGACAGCAAAAATGGGCAGCATTAGTTCCCTGGAAGAACTTTTTCACAAAGAGCTCTGCTGCTGCTTAGAATTGAAGTTGAACTGAATTTGGTGACGTGATCTTAACTTCAAAAGTACCCTTAAAAATCTGGCGACCAACGGTGGGCACTCATGACCAAGATACTTTACCAAATGCTGCCGAGGTACTACAATATCTCCTTTAAGGTAGGTTGGGTTAGTTTAGAAAGCAAAGTTAAGTAAACAAGGAGACAACTCCTGTAACAAATTGGTAAGACCTAATTTTTGTATTCGATATAAACGACGCCATTATCGATCTTTATTTATATACATACCATCACGCCTATCTCCCATAGTGATAGTCAGAAACCATGAATATTTATCAGCTGTATTATGACATACGTCTTTCGGTTCCTTCAATCAAATGCCTTTTCATACCGTTGCACGACCCGGTCTTTATAAGGACAACCTCAGTCTTGTTGACATATAATTTAAGATAAACTAACCTAAAGCTTAATCCTACAACTTGGGTATTTAATACCGAAATTGATTTTATATAATAGTTCATTATCATCAAAACTTAATAGCTACTTAAGAATAAAACAGCCTATTGTACTGGGTCAAGAAAGCGTTAACATTGACAGTTTACAGTTTCAGCACCACAAAACTAACGGTTTTTCTGAACCAACAGATCTATTAGACGACTTTGTTAAGATTTAAATTAAGTTTCACTTCTACGATCCAAACTTCAAGCTCAACGTACACTAGTTATTGTATTTATTTATTCATTAATTCATTGAAGAAGTTATTAACAAATAGGTTTCTAGGGTAATAAATAAAAAAAAATATTCGTTAGTTCGCGCTTATTTGGTTTGTGAACATTCGCGTGAATTTTTTTTCAATTAACAGCAATAGAGGCGGAAATAACTAAACGAGGGGACGTTATATGATATTAACCACCCTTTCAACGCTGACAAATAACAAAAGAAACTGCTGAAAATAATACCCCGCAGCAATTCCAGTAAATTCCATTCACGTACTGAAAAAGAGTATTTCACACAAAAATGCAATAACCATAAAACGGCTTAAGTGTACTTACGGCATTTTTCAGTGACGCACATAAATGAGTTGCGACGCCCGCGTAAAACATAAAAGTTAACCGTCAAACTCCGTTACAATCCGTGCGTACTAAATAGAAACACGTGTCCGTACCGTGTCATATTCCGCGGCAGTCCGTATAACCCAACTTTAAATCCATTTTACGCTGAAATTGTCAGATTTTAATTGAGTTCTGCCCGTAAATTCGGTCTAGCGCGCGGTTGTTAGTTACCTAAGCGAGTCTTTACGTAGACATTAAGCTTTTTACGCTTGCATTCGCAGTCATTATTGGACAATAAAGTTATTAACTACCCTGTACAGATGTACCTAAGGGGGACGCAAATTGTTCATTCGGCTTAATTACAAACGCCGATGTGGCGCGTTATAAAGATTTTTACGACAATCTCTGCGAACATAATCGTTACAGTTTTCATTATAAATTAAGGGATTTTAACCAACTGAACAGGTTTACGACAGTCCTGATGTCGGCGAAAATTAGTTGAGATTTTCTTTTTTTATTTTGCTGGTTCCCGCTGCGCCTGTCGTGTCAGACGAAACGAGACTGCTAGAGAATTCGTGGAGATTTTCAAGCAAAAGACACTCTCGCTTCTGGCTGATTTTAATTAAATGCAGCGCGTTGAGCAAAACAAATAGAGTCCTAAAAATGTACAGTTTGTTTAGGACGAAATTCACATTTGCTTTTTAGAAAATAAATGTAGAACATTGACGCCATCTTGCGTATTTCTCACCTCTTAGGTACTCAAATTCACAGAGCTGTATAGGTGTCAATCAGATCAAAATGGCACGTGTCATTCCGACATCGTTCGACGGACCATAATAAGGGCGCAGGTCACGAGAATATCCATCGTAAAAGTGACGCATACCAGCTCTTTTTATGACTAAGTGGCTTGAAAAAAATCCAGGTTCATAAGCGTAAGCGAGAGCGATTAACGGTGATATTTTATACTTAGTCGTAAAATTATAATGACTGTAAACGAATTAGGGTTTGTAAGGTCATGAAAAATTGTGTCTACGTTGATACACCTACTAGATTTAGATTACTTTGAGTGTGAACCAGAAACTTCATACGTCTTCTATGCACTTTGAAACTTCTTAGTAGGTTTCTTTGTGCTGATTTCTTGTACGGTTATTAAAACCAGTGATAAATTGATTTTGAGCGTTGGAAAACATGAAAAAAATACACTGTTATAAAAATAATTTTGTTTTTATTATACTAAATTGCGGGACGATCAATTTAGACAACTAGTGGTAAAACCGTAAAGCAATATTTGGAGCATTACTGCTTGGTAATAGAAATAGATACACATATATGGAGAGAGTACCTACTTCCCTAGACGAACTCTCTTCATAAATATATCTACTGATGCTTGGTACAAAATCAATAAATTTTAGCTCTAGACCCGATGACATGTCAATAAATAGCGTTGGTCATCGAGTTGAAACAAGCAAGCATTTTGTTAACTAATCATGCAAATAATATATGGATGCTTTAGTAATACTCAGTCTTTAATACAAGTTACATTTCCTTTTATGGATCCTTTTTTTAGTCATGAACTAGGTAGCCAATGGATCGAAGGATCGAGCCGGATATGGGTTTGGTCGCTAAATTAATTTGATTTCCGAATTTAAGTACAACGCAAGCGACTTCTTTTCTGTAGCTCAACTTGTATTTTCTTTTGGAACTGATTTTTTTTGAGTTTAGAGCGTTTCTACTCATTCTTTACCTTTAAATATACTTGTCTATTTCCCTGGCCCCAAGCAACGTTTCACATAATGACATGATCGTAAAATACCGCCAATTTAGTCTACACTTAGCGGCTAGACCTGATGCGACGTTTATCGCGACTATGATATATACCGGTATCTTTACTTGCTCGTATTTTGCATCCCCACGTGTACTTTACGTATTTTAAAAAAATTGATGGCTTCATTGCTACAGACATATTATACAACAACATTTATGGAATAAGAACAAACAATCGGTCCATTATTCTTAAACCCATAAGCCCTTTTTTATTATAAGATGTGACAGTATGAACAAGTCGTGAGCGACACATCTGTCTACAGTTGCAGTGCCACTCAGAGCTTTAAACCGCATCGGTCGGTCATCATTCTCCTCTGTATAGAAAATATGTATAGTGACTATAAATGTATTCGAAATATTTTCGATATTTTCGGTGGTTCTTTGTCCTCAGCCAAAAGGTGTATACGTAAAATTTATTCAAAAAAGTAAGTTACTAAACACTTTTTTTGCATTTCTTTTTTGTTTTTAAATATCTAAGTTACAGTCCTCATTTGTTTTTTATTTAGTTTATAATCAGAAATTGGGCCATCCGAGTCTGAATTGGTTCGTAAGAACATTTACGTGAAAATTATATTCATGTTGTGCTGACATTTAGTAGGTTCCATTGTACTCGTATTGTATTTAAGCATGTCTAGTTAAGACTGATAACTCTGTAACCAGTTTTGTAAGCAAAATAATTTAAAAAAATATTATTAATAACAAAGATCGAACACTTAAAATTCATTCGAACCGGCTGGATTCGAACCAGCACTCTCAGGCAATCCGTGCCAGATGCTCAGCCAATTAAGCCACGGTACGAACCAGCTAACCTTACGAATTTTTGTATGTGCTTCTTGCAGATCTTTGTTTGAATTTAACAGAACGGTTGCTAAAACAGAATGTAAATGTTTTAAAACAGTCATGAAGACTTAAAAACATGCTCCCCTGAGTTATTTTTTCGAACTGTCGCTTACACCCTTTCTACAACCACCAACGATATATTCGAAGATAGTAGAATATTTTGAATACTTGCACAGTTTTTTTTATACAGGCTTACCGTTTGCTAATAGAGCTTTACATTTTAACTTATTTAAAGTATTTTTGCAATTGGATTAGGTTGATAACCTGTAATAATAGCTGAAGAATTTTTCCTCGCTATCTCCTATATTTGCCAATTTCTCATACCTAAACAAGGCGACCTTAGAGCAATGCCACACGATATGTTATATTACATATAATTTAGAACAACATAACACAACGGACACGGAGCGGACAAGGTAAGTAATTCTAAAGTTGTTTTTTCTTTTTTTCATTACTCACAGCACTGATGTACGCAAACTCTTTTTAAATGTTGTAGTAGTAACCAGTCCGTAGCTGAAAGAAGCAGTGTAGAGCTTCAACAGCTTTTTCCTAAATTGCAATTCGCTCTTCAAAATTGCAAAGTACTCCGGAGTCAATCTTCAAATGCTTTTGAGGTATCCAATATATTGAATACTGTTTGCAAATTACAGTAAGTTTATGAAAATTCCAGAAATGCAAGTGTATACTAATGGTAATGGTGACTATTTCAGAAACAGGCGTATTTATCAAGGACTAGGCTGTATTAGAGTAAATTCGAGATACTAATGGTCACTATTGTACACTGTAGTCATTGAGTAATATAAAACATTAAATCGATACCAGAGCAAAAAAGTCAACTTTTCGATAAAAGCTTATGAAGATTGAAAACTAAATTTAAATTTAACGGTTTTACTTTAAGGGGGAGCATGCCAAAAAAGTTTTGACGTTGGCTCCGCCCAAATTTGTGAAGCAAACATATGCCTGAAGTTCACATGACATGCGACAGGAGATGTTGAAGTTTGCGCATTAAAAGTACCAAATTCGTTTTAGCGGAATAACTTTAAAACTAAAGGGATTAAAAAAAAATCCGTAGTGACAGTTCTCGATCATGCATAAATATAATTAATTATCTAATTTTTGTCCTAATAACCTGTAGCATTTCGAGGATGAATCGAAAAAATGTGAAAATTAGAGGTCATTTCGTGATTTTTATCTATCGAGGAAACTTTATTGTTTTATGTTTCTGATTAGTGTCTATGCTTGAATATATCGTGTAGTTACTCATACAATGTTTTATTTTTAACTTTAAAGTGGATATACCTCTCTAAAATCAAATCGAAGATTAGGAATTTTTCCTCTGCTCCCTCTTAATTGAAGATACTATGTTAAACTGAATTCGAGTTGAGTTAAACGAGTCACAGAAAGAACTGTTTTACTACATCGAATGATTTACGTATTTACTATTAAACAACAGTCTTACAAAAAATATACGATACACCTAAGGATATAGTCTAAAGAATGTGCTAATGTGTAACACGATAGAATGTATTCATTTGATCATATAAAATTCTGAAAAAAAGCCTAAAGTAAAAGTCTGAAACTAATTATTTAAGAATAAAATATTTAACTTTGCATGTAATTTTTATATGGAGATATTTCTCACTTAGTAGTACAGAAAAACTGCTAAATTTTAATTTTCAACTGAAGCCCTGTTAGTTATATGACCAGCGGTATAACAACCAGCCGCGCCGCCCGCTGCCCCGGGCGCTTTTCGACGTCGAATCTTTGTCAAATGTTATCCGTCGGTTCTTATTTTATTCGTATTAATTAACAGAGCGCGGATTACGGGACGCGAGGGGCGACCTCAAAAAGACCTAAAATCTTGGTTCGCGTTGAAATACCTCGCCTTAATCCTTATAATTGACACTTTCTATCGGCATTATAAAAATACAATATTTTTTGTCCAATTCCCAGATGAGGCAAACAACTTTTTAAAAGTCTGTAAATGAAGCTATCCCTGAAGCCCTCACCCTAAAGCAAAAATATGCTAGGTACTAAGCAAAAATTTATAGTACTTTCCCTCCGTGTCCCACAGCCGTGTCACCCTATTTGTTACAAAAGACACCTTAAATTGCAAATGAATTAAGGCTTCATGTAGTCAATACAAATATTTTTATAGGCGCTGATGACTTATGACTATAGATCAGAATAGATAGAGTATATTCACTTGAATTTCTTCTTTTTCCTAGCATTCTTTACAGACGTCGTAGTCATCACGGAGTCTATTTGTTAAGGGCTGATGTGGTTCACCTCTTGTAGAAGTAGAGCTCCTTGTGAAAGAGTGCGTCCAAGCATGTGAGCATTGTTGCGTTCCGTCAAGTGATGTGGAGTGAAGAAAAAAAACAAAAAGAAAAGAATTAAAATATTAAACCAGTATACAAAACCCGTTGGGTTAAAACCCGTGTAATTTTAAAACTACATAACAAAACCGAAACATGATGAACCACGACCTAAATATTAGTTTCAAAATTCTGTCTACAAAATTTCATTATGTTCAATGAGTTGATATCTGAATAGGATCAAACTACGTTTGTATGTGTGTGTTTAGTTTATGGAGCGTGCTGAATTGTCATCTCAGAGAACTTTTATAATATATAATAACTTTTATGGTATTAAATAATAAATAGAAATACAGTGCTTATATGCCAGCCCGCAACCATGGTTACATAGCCCGAGGTATCGGAATAGGTAGAATATATAGACAGCAGGAACAAGATGTGCGCCTGGTGGTAAATGACAAAGCTTTAAATCACAAAGATCTGATGGGCATTGCCACTGCGCCCGTGACCCTGAAACGTAAGTTAACAAGTCCCATGTGCCTGTGGTTTCACATGCACCCTTACTTACCCTTCAAAACTGAAACGCAGTAATGTGAGTATAGCTTGACGACAGATAGGTAAGGTGGCAGTACTTGCCTAGACGAACTCTTTCACAAGGAATTCTACTCGAACTATATATAACATTAAAATGATAAACCGTGTCATTTGCAAGAAAAGCAAGCTCTGAAATTCCGAACACGGCAACGCGGTTTGGTAAAATAACCTTTTTAAATACAGACACAAGACGTAAGAAAACTAATCAATGTACGAGTATATATATGGCATATTCATTCCATCATAAAGCAGACGTAGGCCACGATTACACGGTTGATTTGCGGTGCTGCCATCGCACCGAGAACGTCGCGTAGCGTCATTCTGACGTGACACAGCCTATGTTAACGTTAGCAGCAGAGTCGGCTTTAGAAACTTATGACATTTATTATCCCCGTAGAGTATTAAGTATAAGGTTCAAGTTCAAAGAATATAAAATACTTTTTCTGTACCCAAAAGCTCCCTTCTTCTAACAAGAATATATCTCCATTAGCACGGAGTGAATTTCGTTACTGCTTGTATATAATACGCCCAGATAATATACTACTATATTAAATAGATGCTCAAACTCATACAAAGATATGTCGCACTCGTAACTACGCTTATTCGAAGGCTTATTTTGATTCGTATAACTGGTCAATAGATGGTACCAAGTAAACCCGCGATGCAATTGTAATAATATTCGAAAAGGCCAACAGATGGCTGTTATAACATTTTTGTCAAGGTTATTGCTCTTATTCAGGCGTTGATTATATGTAAATACATATAATAAAATCGCAAAGACACTGAATCTGTACTTTTAATATTTTAAAATAAAAATCCGTGCTATAAATCACTTCGTTTCGAGAACACATTCAAGGAAACGCCATCTATACAATTTCTCCCAAACTAACAAATCAAAAAGTGTATAATTGAGAATTCGATATGATATCCTTTCAAGGCCATAGTTCACTGTTTTCACCAAATGTCGTAGTTGTAAATAAATTTTAATTGAACATTCCAGAAACGTTGTTTAAACAGTTTTGAATTTCTTTTTTATATCTTTACTTCTTATTTAGTACGACATACCTCAAATTTTCTTTATTTTATCCAAGTGTCGCCATCTATATTTTTATATACAACTGCCTCCGTGGCCGAACGGTTACCATGCCGGACTGCCATGCAGAGGTCCCAGGTTCGATTCCCGGGCCGGGAGAAATATTTGTATGGCCTACATTTATTTGTCTCGTGAGTTTGGGTGTAATTTATAATTGTCTATTTGTGTATCCATGGCACCCGCAACACAGGGTTTCCCTAGTGCGGGGCTATGTCGAGTGTGTGCGTTATTATTATTATTATTATTATACTTTTATATATGTACTAAAGTTAATTTGTACGGCCTGATACCCCATGGTACAGAGTATTTTCTAGTTTAAGACCTGGTAATTCACTTTTAAAAAGTTTAACAAAGGTACAATTTCGATAATGTAATCTTGTGCTAGTGAAAAGAACGGAGCCTCAGCTACTATACTACTATTCACGTTCCACCGTGATACATGGACATTTGCTGCTGACAATTACCAGACGTCACATTATACATTTTAAATTTGTGAGACATGCTTATAATTTGTTTATTATTTTGATGAGTATACGCACATGTATATTGCAAGGTACTGGAACAGGTTTCAACTTCTTACAAACATTTAAATTTACTTAGGTGACAAATAAAGTAAGGAGAAACATTTTTATATTACCAAGTGCTGTAACGAACAAGTCGTGCACCTGATGATAAGCGACACGCATGTCCATAACAGTTGCAGTGCCACTCAGGGCTTTAAATCTCAAAGATCTTACGTGCACTGATACTGCGCCCGTCACCCTGAGACATAAGTTGATAAGTCCCACGTGCCTGCAATTTCACCAGCACCCTTACCCTTCTAAGCCAGAACACAACAATGCTTCTATTACTGCTTGGTAACAGAAATAGGTAAGGTGCCAGTAATTCCCAGGACGAACTCTTTCACAAGGAACTACGATTTAATGCATTTATAATAACAATTTAGTCCTGCAACATTGTTATTTCTGTACGTTAAGTAACCATTGCTTACAATTTGTTTTGAAAGTGTGCAATGACTGGCTAAGTATAATCGGGGGTAGAATGTCATTCCAACAGTTGTTTAAACAACATTATTTATTATTTATCGCTCAAAGAAACAGCAGTTTAAACAGCAACACAGAGTTGGTATAGCCATTTCTACTAATTATCTCTCAATTTCACAGTTAGAAATAGGCTTAATTGGTAATACAGGGCGACAAATAATCTCAGTACAGAGTACTAAAAAAAACCGACCTCAAAAGTACGTGGAATTCGTCTATTTGCTAAGTTTCATTGAAATATCCCCTAGTTCGCCACTATACAGGACTTGATACTGAAGATTATAAAAATAGGTTCTCACTACGACACTACTCAAAGTATATCGAGGGAAAAACGCCTTGAATTGATGAAATAGCAAAATCAACTAAATAATTGCTAAAAGTAATTGCTCCTAAATTAAAGTTAGGCGCTATTTATAAAAATGAAACTTCATGCGTGAACAGCCACCCTTTGAGGTGGATGATATCCTTCAAAATGAAATGGGACCACTATGGAAGTACCCCCTTTTCAACAAAAAAAGAATCATGAAAATCGGTTCACAAATACCGGAGTTATCGCGTAACATACATAAAAAAAAAAAAGAACATACAGTCGAATTGAGAACCTCCTCCTTTTTTGAAGTCGGTTAAAAATAAATATTAATATTCATTGGCTGTATGTCACCTTATGTGTTTAATACCTTATACTGTGAGCAACAGAGTAGCAGAATAGGTAACTCTCCAAACCAAACAAATAGTGTAGATATAATGTAAACAAATAAATATACAATATCGTTCATTTATACTGTCACGAAATCACCTCCTTCGACGTCTAACATCCACCAATTGGGGAGCAGGGTCAGATGTCGTACTATATCTAGACATTAGACATAGATGTTAGCACTATATTTCTATACCGGTGAATACGCGTGTCCAGTAAAGCATAGGTCTGCACATGCTAGATTTGTTGACGTAGTGCTTAATGAAACAGTACGCCCTAACTACAATTGCACCACAATATATGCTTCGGGATGTAGCATGCTCCGCGGAGAAGCATAAACAAAAGAGTGACATTCGACACCCTTTATTTGACCACCAAATTCGACAAGTTTCCTGCGCACCACAAAGGCTACGAGTGACCATCCAACAGTCACTAACTGTGCACTGTGGAAACGTAAAAACCCCCCATCACCTCAATAGACTCAACTCAACACAGTCTATGCAGCACTTACTGTTGTGCCCCTTGTGTCTTAATACCTGTACGAGGGAAAATCTCTACGCGTCCTAAGATGAAGATATACACTGCAAGAAAAATATTTTTTCTGCTTTAGGCTTTTGTATTTCATCTAAAGCAGAATTTAAAAAAATATTTATTATAAGCATGTGTGTAGTTATGCTGAAAAAAAAGTAATAGTCTTTATGTCGAACGTACAACGATATGACTTAAATTAGTTTTGCCTATTTTTAGAACAGCCATGATAAAGGTCAACCTTGTTATTATATCACGAAGCCCTCGCGCGTTTGCTACGTCGTAGATTACTGGGCTTTGTAGACCATGCTACGAATTTTGTTTTATAACGTGCTCTCATGCCTGGGGTAGGCTGAGACTATGAACTCAATGCGCTTCTCCTTCAACTCGCATCAATCTTGTAAATTTACTCTTGTTGCTTTCATTTTTAAGTTCTTTCAAGCGATTAAAATTATTTAAGGATTATTTAGAATGACAAAAGCTCTTCGTCGTACCTGGCTGTGGTTTTCAAGAATTTTTTTTAATCACATGAATTGACAGTGATAAAAAGATTTTTTTTTGTAAACTATACAGTTATTACACAATTTTATTCTCATAAATTTACAAGCTCATTTTAAAATTTCGGATTCATCGTTTATTTCCAAAAAAAATATGTGTCCCTGATTACTCTAATCTAATCCCAGATTGGGCCGAACTAATCGGGCTTCATCCGGTTAAAAACATACGTGACTTAAAACAGTTTGTTCCGGCTACCCTTGTGGTCAGTGGAATTAGGAAAAGGATAATTTTGATTACATTTGACCTGGCGTAGATAATTTTGTCTCAAAGAAAAATTTACTTACGAATAATAAACAACAATTTATCAAGTTCTTAGGTTTTCGCGATTGTTACACATAGGAAATTAAACTTTTTTTCAGATCTAAATCGCGTGTATTTGTTTTTTCAAACAAATCCATGGTTACTACTGGATCCGTGACCATGGGACCTGTAAAGGGCCCGAAACGTTGGTTTGTTTGAAGAAACAAATATAGCCGATTTAAATACGGAAACAGTTTTATTTCCTACAATTTTACACATAATTTATTTACCTGTAGGTATACCGCATACTTTTTTTGTATAAAGATAAGTACAAAATAGGTATCGAAATTTTTTTTTTTTGCACTAAATTAGGCTGAGACTACGAGCCTACACTCACTACGTTCTGATAGACCTCTATGTCTTCTTTATCACAATACGTATGGTAATAAAATTAGAAACTTGACGATATAAATGATTATAAAAAAACGACCTTACAAGTTTGTGGAAACTTCTATTTGCCAAGTTTTATTGGAATCGGTTAACGGGAAGTGGGTGAAATGCAATAAAGCAGATTCATCCGCTAATTTACCATTTTTAGAGGTGCAATATTTTCTTTAAATTTAAATGGGGCCACTATCGAGGTACCCCCTTTCCAATAAAATAATAATCATCAAAATAGGTTTACAAATGTCTGAGTATTTGCGTATACAAAAACATTCAATCGAATTGAGAACCTTCTGCTTTTTTGAAGTCGGTTAAAAATGGTATGTGTCAATCAAATTATTTCAAAAATTCTATTGATACAATTTCGTTGTTTTGATCGTCTAATAAATAAACATACTCTTGCAAGAATGCGAAAGGGTCTCGACGGTCAAACTGAGTAGAAATATGCGAGAATTCCATCGAATGCCAAGCGCTCAAAAATGCGTAAATTGATCTTCTGTACCGAGGTTAAGGAGGTAAAAAAGAAAGCTTTGCAGAGGATAGAATAGCGTTTACTACACCCACAAGCGCCTTACTCTTAAATCTAAGAGATATATCGGGTGTACAAAAGGGCTTTCTAAAAAATACACGGTGAATATATTTTTTGTAACTTAGGATTTTACATTAAGTGCAATAATACTTTTCATTTTTCTTTTTTTTTATTGTAGCGATTTCAAATGAAAATGATAAATTTTTATAATATCAAGTGACGGGACGAACAACTCGTGGGCCTGGTGGTAAGTTACTCGCCTGTTGCAGTGCCATTTAGAACTTAGAATCCCAAAGATCTGAGGGTACTGCCACTGCGCCTGTCACCCTGAGACACAAGTTGACAAGTCCCATGTGCTTGTAATTTCACCAACAGCATATCGCACCCTTAGTAATATAAGGGCACAATCCAAAAAAAGTAGATTTTTGGGAAATTTGGGAATTGATAGGGACTTAAATAATAAATGGGATCAAACTTAAATAGCTCCATATTTCTGTTATATTTTTTGTACTATATGGGTCTAACTTGAAAGTGTTTTTTAACTTGCTTGAAACTTATGGAATTTATTTATATTTTTTTTTATTGCTATTTATAATACATTTATCAAAGAACAAATCTGCCAAATTTCATATTTATAACTTAAATAATAAGCATGTTATTTGAAAAAATAGGTGTAATGTAGGAATCCAGAATCTTAATACGCGATTTCCCAAAAATCTACTTTTTTTGAATTGTGCCCTTATTACTAAGGGTGCGATATGGTAGTACAGTGGTAGAATGGTTGTTTCTAATTGATAAGTCGGCAGTTAGTATCTCTGTGGCGGCATGCACTAAAGTAACAATGTTACAAAATACGCTCCGAGAGACGTGTAGGCCTGCGTAGGAACAGGCAGGAGTATGGTATCGATTTATAGGCAACAGGCGATATGGTATATACATAAAAATAGTGTTATATCAAATTCACCCTTGTAATGTTGAACAGATGCCACAAATTCCTAATAAACAAAATGCGCGTAATTACAATAAATCATGTTTTAGTCGTAAATAACAAATTCCATTGTACCTTAATATATTCAAGTTTATAAATTTTAACAGACATTAATTGCTTGAAAACGCTGTACAATAAGTTAGTTCACCCTACGCTGAATCTGTAATGGGTGTAAACTTTGAAAATTACAAACTAACAGTTTTCTATATAAAGCAACATTATAATAACTCACACAATCAGCCGCCTTTAATATTCCATACAACCTCAAATGGCTTTAGTTGATTCCACAAAACAGTGAAAGTGTTGAATCTATCACTTTGGAAAAGATATATAGAAAAACTAAGGATATAGTATATGGTGTGGAAATACGAAAAAATACAAACTTACCTTGAAATTTTACAAGAAAACCAATATTTTTTTTACCATTAACAGAACTAAATAAACGCGTATAATATACGATGTACATTCTCAAATAGCTTTAATGTTGTTTGTAAAAAAATAAATCCAGTGTCTCTGCCACTCGAACTGAGGTTAGTATCGACCCTTAACCAAAAAAAGAAAGTCTATATTAAAATCATGAGCCACAATTATCGGTATAATTTTTCTCTTTTTTTTTTTTGCGAAATTTTTCTACCTAATTTAAAAATATATCAGGAACTTATTTCTCTCTTTCTTTTTTGCTGAAAAAACATCCATTCAGGTTTATTGGGCTCGCTTATCAGACGATACATCTCTTTGCCAGTCTTTATAAATGGTGCTTCAATCCGTAATTTGTTCCACTGGCGAGTAGATGGATATACTCTGGGTGTTGGTGAAAGATCACAATCAAATGAATTGATAGTTTAACACTAAAAACACAAGTATATATAATAACGCACACACTCAACATAGCCCCGCACTAGGGAATTCCTATGTCGCGGGTGCCATGGACATAGACAACCACAAACTACACCCAAACTCACAAGAGAAATAAATGTAGGCCATACAAATATTTCTCCCAGACCGGGAATCGAATCTGGGACCTCTGCGTGGCAGTCCGGCATGGTAAC
>NW_020653726.1:18005252-18050129 GCF_003589595.1 Hyposmocoma kahamanoa | reverse complement strand
TTTTCGTGGTTTTTGTATTAGACCCGTCGTCCATTTATTTGTAAGTCAATGCACTTAACCAATATAACAGTAGAAGTAGAGGTCTTTGTAAAAGATGATTCGCCCACGGAAGTACTGCCACCTGCTATTTCTGAAGCCAAGCTGAATTTTGAAGGATAAGGGTACTGGTGAAATTACAGTCTTATGGAACTTTTCAACTTATTTCTCAGGATGACAGGCGCAGTGACTGTGGCCCCCAGATCTTTGCGATTTAAAGCTCCGCGTGGTCATACAAGAATTACCTGGGATATTTAAAAAAATCATGGATTGATACCAATCTTCTTCTATTCCAGGTGTCATTACATTTGTATCTCCTCAAAGGTACGAATTGTAAATGCCAGTAACTTGACCCAAGTATAGTAAACAAGTATGAGGTTGCTACCAAAATGCCCAAGTCCTTATACACATGAACACGTGAGAAACTTTCCTAGCGTACGTTTGTAAAATTATGGTTTGATTCCAATGTCCTTCTATTCCAACTGTCTCCGCTGCACGCTTTCTTTTGTACGTCCACAAAAGTGCCGAATCTTATTCTAACTTCTTATGAACTAGACTCAAATAAACATTTTCTTGTACTTTGCTACTGAACAGACAATTGGTACTAAAGTTCCGAAGTCCTTAGATAATAGACTGCTCACGAAACTCGCCTTCCGACTTCTCTAATTGTCTCTACCGTACGCTCTCCTGTACCTCTTCAAAGGTACGCAATTTTATTTGAAAATCCTAATTTTGTTACCGCAATTCTGTGGTTCGAACTTAATGCATTCGTCCCTCCCGTAGTCAGTGGCCTGACTATGCAAAGCCGAAAATCCGTACACGTGGAGAGGCAAAATTGAAATCTCATTGGCGGGACGAGGGTCCGTGATTCAGTATTTATTGCTAGCCTTATCTGCCGCTGCTGAGTGTGCGTTCCCGTATTCAGATATCATTTTTTCGATGTTTTATTAAATTTTGTAATAATGTGCTCCCTGAGTTAAAATATTGTTTGTTTTTATATAACGGGTTTTTTTTTTCGTTTAATAGCGATATCTCTAGCCAGAGCTGGTAGCTGTAAAGTTAGCTAACTGAACTAACGAAATACTTTCATAGATGGTGTTACGACTAAAAAGTCGTTGAAAACCAAATACAAAGATCCGACAACAAGCACATAGAAAAATTCGTGAGCTCCGCTGGTTCGTTCCGTGGCTTAGTTCGAATTCGGCCGGATCAAAGGATTTTTTTCTAAGCGTTCGATCTTTGTTTTAATAATAATAAGAAACTAGTAGAGTAATTTCACAAAAACTAATTGAATCTCAATTCAATACAAATTTAGTCTTTATATTTCTTGTTGTCCTTAGCCGTTCGATTTTTTTTTTAATGATTTCAAGTCCCTGGACGAACAAGTCGTGCGCCTGATGGTAAGCTATACGCCTGTCCATAACAGTTCTATTACCACTCAAAACTTAATTTCCAAAGTAAGTACTAAGGGGCTTCTAAAGTTAGATATTCTATTCTTAAACAATTCGTTTTACACTTTTACTTTAGCCTGTTTTCAGGATTTTATATGATCAGATAAAGTACAGCTTATCGTGAAACACATAAGCACAATCCTTAGACAACATCCTTAGGTGTATCGTATATTTTATGTAAGACCGTTATTTAATGGTAAATACCATTTTGTGTTTTTTATAAGATCAAGTGACGGGACGAACAAATCGTGTGGCTGGTAAGCTACACGCCTGTCCATAACAGTTACAATGCCATTCAGAGCTTTAAATTACAAAGACTACCGCTGCGCCCGTCACCCTGACGTCAACCGGAAAGCAGTATGCTTACATTACTGTTTGACGGCAGAAATAGGTAAGGTGGCAGCACTATCCTGGACGAATTTTCACAAGGAGCTTCGAAAATTTAATGATGAATTTGAAAACAGTTGTTTCCGCTTCGCCTCCGATGTCTTACCATAATGGTGATAGGTATGTTAACAATTTAGCACTCTGAAACAAAAAAGAATATGTTGGCATGCTTGAAAAGCCAAGATTTTCACCTAAGGCGTTGTAAACATGCGGTCGTATTTTAGCAGCGCGGGTAGATGACTCGCTAGGGGCAAACTACAGTATTCTGCACTAAGCGAGGGTCCCCAACTCTAGGGTTGTTAGACGTAACCTTTTTTTTTTTGAAGTATTTTCTTAACAAAAATATTGTCATTACACCGCTTCTCTTTTGTAATTTCTTTATTTACAAGTAAATAACTTATCAATTGCCTCTGTGGCCGTACGGTTACTATGCTGGTCTGTCACGCAGAGATCCTGGGTTTGATTTCCCGGCCGGAAGGAATATTTGTATGGTATTTATTTCTCGCGTGAGTTTGGGTTGTAGTGCGGGACTATAAATAAAATAATAATAAAATCTTATATACTGGGATTAGGGCTACATAAAATGAATGAAATTAGGTCCCAGTACCAGAACGCCCAAAAAGCAGGCTATGTTAATACGTTGTTCAAGATCAGTCCTTACGAGTTCATGTAGGGCCATTTTGTTTTTTCGATATAATCTTACTAAAAGAAAGTTTGCTAAGACCACAAGGAACCTGGATTTTAACTACAAAATATGAGATTGGTTAATCAGAATCCAAAACCTGTAAACTGCCTTTTTTTATTTTTCCGCCTTCCCAATTGTCAAGCCAGCCCACTTGTTGGTGTAGAAATTGTCACTATGTGAAAACTAAAGTCCATAAATTAGACGTGCCTATTATTCATTCATAGGTACTCAAAAATGTATAACAGTTAGTTCAATTTAATCATTAATTCTTCACATTAATACAGAAATGTAATGGTCGATGATAAATACATCAATATGATTTGTCAGTTCTATTTAATTTTACGTGATTTTAAAGCCACGTGATTGGCTAATTTGAATTTTCTTCTGCATTCTAAAGTTGAATGAATTGTAGTCTCAACCCTACGCAGGGCATATAAAAAATTGGTGTCTATGGACTGCTGATTTACATCAGGGTAAGGCGGGAAGTACCGCCGCCATATTGTATTTGTTTCAAACGGAACAATGGGATTATTGTGGGTATTTGGAATTTTATAAAAGAAAAGGTTCGAGAGATTACGTTAATCCTTATTATTAAAGAGTTTGGGTGTTAGAAAGATTACGGAGGATTTAAAAGTAAAAATTGTAGGTGTGAGTGATTGAAACAAGTTAGAAATTGTTCGATAAGTCTGAAAACCGGTTTAAGATAATTATTTACTGGATTAATTACGAAAGCTTTGCTCGATCTACTTGCCGTGTTTAGGTAACAATTCTAAAGGCGCTTTTCCACCGGCGAGATGAGACGAGGCGAGGCGAGACGAGGATAGAAATTTGATAGGCGAAATATCAATTCTCCCCTAGCCCATATTTGAAATTAGTAAGTTTGTAAGAAAATACAGGCACTTATTTGGACAAGAGAGTTATGAAATTGTAAGTAAAGAAATCGTTAAGACTTTGAGTAGTCTAAGTGAATTTATCAGTCAGAATATTATTAATTACCGGTAAGTGTTTATTAAAACTATTAGATAACTGTAAAAACAATAAATTTTGTGTTTTGATGTATATCGTTTATATTTTTTTAGAGGCATGTCAAACACTGGTGCAAAATTTTTATGTTTACTAGTGGTTGACACCCATGTCAAGCACTCGTACATATGAATATTTTTTAAAACTTAATTTCGACTATTTGGTAAGGACTTAGAACATAAGTTTGAATTACTCTGTTAGTGACAAGTTTTCATGGGTAGTTTGAGTAGTGTTTGACATGGGTGTCAAAGACTGTTTTACTATGGGGACCCAATAATTGACAGTGTCAACTGTTGGTTACAGGTGTTGTTCAATGAAAAAATGCCACTAAGGCTGTCGCCTTATTCTGATGATGACGTATTGAAGGCAGTAAATGAAGTATCAAGAGGAATTCCTATCGCAGCAGCTGCGAGAAAATATGGGATACCGCGGATTACTTTACTGTATAAAATTTTACTAACTTAAAATTTCATTAAATTTATATCACCATTGTAGTAACTCATTTTTATTTGAAATTCTCAACAGAGGCTTTATATGAAGTACGCATTATTTTGAGTCCTTTAATATAACTACACCTTCCTGTTACATCCGTATATTTTCTATTTCTAGTTTCTATTTTGTATGTTTTTTCCACGCACTTACCTTGATTACAAAGGTAAATAAGTATTCATTAATTTTAATAAAAGCATCTCGATTGATTATGGTTTTTCTTATTTTTTAAACTTATTTTTATCAAGTGATTAATGCATTTAAATAACTATGAAATCTTAACATAACGTCCTATCAAATAATGGTACTCCGATCTCATTGTGGCATAGTCAATTATTCGGACATTAGAAATTTTGCCTGTCATGCACTGGTACAATTTTAGAGGTAGCGGAAAACTGGAATATATTAATAATGCCTATGATTATTTTAAATTTTATAGTTCCTAGAAGATAAATGACAAACTGTTAAATATGTTAACATACCTAGGTAGTCAGTACGACTGATAATTAAGTACTTTTTTTGGCAAAATACGTTATTTTCCGCGAAAAGCGTCAACCACTGGGACATTTAGCTAATTTGAGACTGCGAAACAAATTGATTGGTTGTTTTACAAGCTTAGAAATTATTAGCTGGAGTGCACACGACATGGCAATAAAAGTTTATAACCAAATGCATCTTAAAAATAAGAAACATTGAAAATAATTACGTGTTCGCATATGCTCTGAAAAGTTACTTGCTCTTGAACTGTTTCTATGACTTAAAGAAGTATTTCGACAGTAAAAGTACATGATATTATGTGTATGGTATAGTAAGTTTAGTTGACATCAATCTATGTGTACCTATGTTGTTGGAATGTAATAATAGCATTACGACCTTGTGTACCACATAAAGCAATAAATGATACGATATGAATGTTTGAGGTTGGTTTTTTTTTTTATAAAAAAGTTTTTTTTTATCTTTATTAATTTAGGAACTTTTATACAATGTATGCCAGTTCCATCGTACCCTAAACTAAAGCTTACAAGTCTGGGCGGCGCTGTTGGAGAGCCGATTCAACAAATAGTAATTGTATTTTTGCCTGTTGCATGTGGGGATTGCTTAGTATACAATTTATAGCACCTAAGGATGTTCGGTTGATCTGCAGGTCTCTCATCAACGCCGCCCTCTATTGTTCGTACCCGACACATTCCAGTAACAAATGATATGCATCTTCCACTACTCCACATAACTCGCAGTTAGGAGAATTGATTTTTTTCACTAGGAAGACAAAACTGTTCAATAGAAAATGTCCTGTTCTCATCATTAGTGATAAAAAGGTTGTAATTATACTAAATCGAATCCGCTACCTCTAATCCACGTTTTACGTCACATGCTACTGCACCAACGAGATTACCGCTCGAATTCAAAATCAAAATGCCTTAATCATATGCAAACTGCTCCCTCACATGGTATTTGTTTAGACTAATGAGAGAGAGACCTCTCTAAAGGCAAGTATTGACACGTCACGAAATAGTTTGCGATTATATTACA
The DNA here is from genome assembly GCF_003589595.1 of Hyposmocoma kahamanoa. NCBI lineage: Eukaryota > Metazoa > Arthropoda > Insecta > Lepidoptera > Cosmopterigidae > Hyposmocoma > Hyposmocoma kahamanoa. The sequence goes on along the minus strand of NW_020653726.1, from coordinate 18,044,528 downwards.
AGCTTAGTTTATTCCCATCTTACTTTTAAGATGATCCTACCGGAAAGGCGTGCACGAAAGGAGCCTCCCCGATGGACGTATCATTGATGATGCTTTAAGATACCTTTTTTTAAGTGCCAGGACCAACAAATCGTGCGCCTGGTGGTTCGCGACACGCTAGTTTTATAACGTATGTCTTGTATTGGTTACAAGCAACCGGCGACTATATAGAAGCGAATATTCTGTTTAATTGTTCAGTTATTACAGCGATTTTCTAGTTAACTGCTGGTAGCTATAAAAGTACCTGGCTGAGTGATGAAATAGATTTTTAACAGATGGCGCTAAGGCAATAAACGTCGTTAAAAACCAGAAACAAAGATCTGCAAAAAGCACATACAATCATCAATAATTACAAAAAAAAATGGAGCTAAGTGGTTTTTCAAAATTTATAAAAAGTATGTTATCGTCTTGGTAAATTTGTATAAAGTTGGGCCATTCTGGTCAAAAGTTTTTAAACTCATATATAATTTTGAAACTATGTAATTTCACGGGCAACTGAGACTAACGTTGCTGGATATTAATCCCTTGATCGTATCTACTGAGTGTTATTGAGTTTGATAAGTTAATATCTTGCTACTTCGTTTGTTTGGCACAAGAGATTATAACTACTTAGTATTTAACGACCTGTTAATAGCAGTAGAGCTCCTTGTGAAAGAGTTCGTCCATGCAGTACTGCCACCTGATCGATTTCTGCCGCCAAGCATTAACGCAAACATTACTACGTTCCGGTTTCGAAGGTAAGGGTGCTGGGGAAATTACAGGCAAATGGGATTTGTTAACTTATATCCCAGGGTGACGGGCGCGATGGTAGTGCGCTTCAGATCTTAGGGATTTAAAGTTTTGAGCGTTACTGCAACTGCCGTGTCGCTTAAAGCCGAGCACTCATTAGCAAGCTGTAGCAGTTGCATGTTATGTTACCAAAACTCATAGTGTGTACGTGTTTTGCGAGTAGAACGCGTGCGGTTCGCAGTGATGACCAGGTTCTCATTTTAATATAATAATAATAATAACGCACACACTCAACATAGCCCCGCTCTAGGGAAACCCTGTGTCGCGGGTGCAATGGACACATACATAGACAAACACATTACACCCAAACTCACGAGAGAAATAAATGTAGGCCATACAAATATTTCTCCCGGCCCGGGAATCGAACCTAGGACCTCTGCGTGGCAGTCCGGCATGGTAACCGTTCGGCCACAGAGGCAGTTTAGTGAGGGAAGACTGTATCACGCGTACACACTAGTACTATATCTGTCCCATCAGTTAATGTTATAAAAAAAAGAAGTTTTACTACGTTATTGCGATTGAAAAAGAAGTCAAAATTTTGCAAAGGTTTTTTAGTTAAAGTCTCCTTTGTTTGTGAAAGCGTAAATAAAGAACTCTTTGTGAATTATTGCATTAGTAGCAGTAGAGCGCTTTGTGAAAGAGATCGTCCAGGGAAGTACTGCCATCTTACCTATTTCTGCCGCCAAGAGAGAGAGAAGAGAGACATTGCTGATGTCAGTATTATTGTGTTCCGGTCTTGAAGGGTGCTGGTGAAATTATAGGCACATCAGACTCAACTTATGTCTCAGGGTGACGGGCGCAGTGGCAGTGCCCCTCAAATCTTTGCGAATTAAAGCTCTTAGTGGCACTGCAACTGTTATGGACAGGCGTGTAGCTTACCATCAGGCACACGACTAGTTCGTCCCGTCACTTGATATTATAAAAAAAAATTACCCTAGGATTTCTAAAAATTAAAAGCTATGTAGAGAATAAACCACGGTAGTCGCACGTCATGCCACTGACGGGCTGTTACCACAGCCGCGTGCCTGACAGGCGAATTGTACACCCGACCGCACAGACCCCTCGGCGAAACACAAGGCAATACGAGCAAAAATTCGAAACATGCCAACAAACATGCCCGTAGTCGACGGTATCCGCGAAATTAATCAGAAATATCGTAGTTCTGCTAAGTAATTGGAGTATTGATAGTTGTTTAGTTAAGAGTTTGGTAACATATTTGGTCGAAGGGAGATGTATGGATTCTAGTTTATGAAAGGTATGCTATTATATTCCTTATAAGCGATACGTTGCGTCGGCGTTACATCGCTGCGTTTTACCACAAATAAAATGTAGATTTGTATGCCACAGGTACCTGGAAACGTTGCGTAAAGTGGCTTTTCAAACATATCAACGTATTCTTTTGAACTTTGAACCGACTTGAGAAAAACAAGGAGGATCTCAATTCGACAGTTTTTTTTGAGCGTATGTTACGCGATATGTCGGCATTTATGAACCTATTTTGATGGTTATTTTTTGTTGGAAAAGGGGTACTTCAGTAATGGTCCCATTCAAACTTGAAGACAATATTCCATCTCTAAGAGTGGCAAATTATTGGATTTCACCCACTTTCGTTCCTCATTCCTCAAACTTTTCAGGTTAGTTTTTTTTTTAAAGTTATTATTGTGTACTAAATAATCAACTATATACGAGGCAAAAAAAAAAAAACAAATTCCTCTTATAACATTTTACTTAATATCATCGTTCAATTTTGGTTTGCAACAAGCTTAATTAAATTCGTATTTCATATCTGAAGATCTCGGGTAGAGGGATTCTTTTATATTTTCCACATACTTGCACATTCCCCTGGCCCCGGGATAAATGTTTCATCTAACAAGGATCTATAATGTCCATGGTAATAAAATAATATTGCGCCAGAGGAAAATGTATTTCCATGATAATGCCATTACGGTTTATTTTTCATTATTAATTAATAATGTAATCAGAGTCCCAAATTATAATCCTCTTACCTATTTCTGCTGCCAAGCATTAATGTGATCATTGCTGCGTTCCGGTTCTGAAGGGAAAGGGTGCTGGTTAAATTACAGGCACATAGGACTTGTTAACTCATGTCTCTGAATGACGGGCGCGGTAACAGTGCTTAGCCCTTTGCGATTTCGAGTGAGACTGCAACTGCTATATTGTTTGACCCGTCACATGTTATTTAAAAAAATACGTTTTCACCTCATTAGCTCGGAAAGACTTTCTTTCTACTTAGAAATCTGCGCGCAAAAGCGTTTTTTGCATTCTGGCGTGGAAAAGGTTTTTGAAATTCGAACTTGACGATGGACTTTGGAGCGCCTAACTTTTTCTTTCGATAAAAAAAACGACACGCTCAAATAAGCGACTTGTCGTACACTATTTATTTATTTAATATAAATCCGTTGGTATATTTTATTCTTATTATTGTTGACATTAAATTGACAATGATAACTAATTGTGTTTATTAAATTATTTTAGTTCGTGAAAGAACTAAACTAATTTCAATTATCACACTAAATAAAAGTATAATTATAAATATAGAATAAAAATTTATGAGGTGTAAATTCAGAACGCATCCGAAGATAAACTTTTTTCTTTTAATTAAAAAAACTCATGTTTTATAGTTCAACTGTTTTTATTCAATCTACCATTTTCCTTGCTATAGTGAGGTGAATAGTTGCGAAGAGACTCGCTTTCCCCGTGGAATCCCCCATCTTAGCTTCCTTCGCTTGCCCAGATTTCAAATCAAGCACTCGCGTCAAACAACAACGTTGCAGCCTTGCATAACAAATAACTATTGTGGTTTTTGTTTTATAACAACACCTCCTGCAAATGTGGTCGAAAACATTGTGTTGAACAAAACTGTGGCCGATGCATGTGTGATAAACCTCGCCGTGACATATTATATATTATATCAGTTGATAAAGCTATGGTGTCATTGTTTTTTTTTTATTTTCTTATAGTAATAAATACTTAATCGGTAACATACCGCACTAGAGTCATTCGTCCTTTTGTTTATTTAGTAGTAAATCATCGCCGCGAAGACGATGAAACAAAAAATGCCGGATTTTTGTAGTTTACATTTACATATTTTACATTATATTAGTTATTATAAATAATAAAAAATAAAATATTTTAAAATCAACTGTGACCTTGCGGCCATGTTTGACACTGCGATATTCTTTTGCAGCCATTGGTCGCGGCTGTCGGGTTGATACAAAAATGTGACGTCACGGTGCTCGCCATATTAGCTATTATGATAAAATTTTAAAATGTTTATCACTCGAATTTGACAGTCAAATATGTATATAATAGTTTCATCGCGGCGGCATACGAATCTATATAAAATCTCTTACAAAAACCGGTGTCCATCAGTGGGAATTATAATGGGTCGATAATAATCATGATGGCCTTATATTGGTTTATCTCATTGATATATCTCCGACGTTAATACTTAATTACTTCCCATAACACAAAGTACAAAAGTCAAAGTATATTCATTAAAGATAATATCTCTCGATATATCTCGATAGCAAAGTACTGGAGCAGGTTATAATAGACAGCTTAATTAGGCACTTAATAGAAAAAGCTCCGGCCATGAACAATAGAACGTCGAGCGCGAAGCAAGGATGTTAAAAAGCTAGAAGAGTTCGGAAAGAGCCTTTTTGAAAACTTGTACCTTTATTTTTACTACGCTCTTGTGGAAAAGCGAAGAAAGTAACGTATTTAATCGGTGCTTCATTGTTTAGTTCATGAATACACCGCTACTACTAAATAATCAACTCGTTTTCAATATACCCAATTATCAATTCCTTAACATCGTCAACCCATTTATACATCCCGGTGCTGGGCAAGGGTCTCCTCTCTAGCGAGGTATTTTTTTATAATACTAAGTGACGGGACGAGCAAGTTGTGCGCCTGGCGATAAACGACACGCCTGTCCATAACAGTTGCAGTGCCGCTTAGAGCTTTAATAATAAATAAAGATCTGAGGGGCACCGTCTCTGCACCCGTCACCAGCACCCTTACCCTTCAAGACCGGAACGCAGTGAAAAGCTCAGATTACTACTTGGAGGTTGGAACAGGTAAAGTGGCAGTAGTTCCCTGGTTCCTTGTTAACTCTACTGCTATTAATTACTAGTTCTCCATACTTCTAATTCAACTCTTATTACATAAAGATACGAACAATAAGTTATGCATAGAATTACATGCCATGACGTCTGTCTCCTTCTAAGCAATGCAGAAATTATGGCCATCCAGTTTTTTTTTTTTTTTCAATATGACGACCTCCATAGCCCAACGGTTTGCAATGTGGGATGTGGGTTGCATGATGAGATCCCAGGCGCTGCATGATGAGATCCCAGGTTCAATTCCCGATGCGACCAATATGGGAAATTTACGTATCTAAATTGGTTCCGGTTTGGGAATTAGTGCCCCGAAATAAATTCGGTTACTTGGTAATAGTACTGGCAAATTTCTACTTTGAGACCAAATAAATAATGTGGTGGTCCAACCAAACCAAATAAATAAATAATGTTATTATTATAGTTACGCACTTGGCATACGTTCTTCTTCTTCTTTTAAGATAGAAATCGATGTAAGGTACTCACTATTTGTTGTACCCAGTACCCAGTACCCAGTACCCAGAATGCGTATTTTTCGTTCACCCCATATGTCATTCGCTTCCTTCATACGTAGCAGTATTGTATACACGCGCGTTTACTCTTCTGACGTTTAATCTAGTCTCGTTTAAGGCCACCTCAATTCTTCCTAACTTCGTACAATGTTAATGAAAAAATGCATTTAAATTAAGTTATTTATTTGTTTATTATTATCATTCCGGATATCTCTTTTCAGCTATTATTATAGTATTAAATACGTATTCTGTTGCGCCCTCAATTAATTATTATCTCATACTTTATCGTTGTACCAGAATGTTGTCTGAAAGAGATTAATATATATTTTTTTATTATTATGTATTTGTCCCAGTGTCCAATAAAGAATATTTGTATTGTATTGTACATATCATAACCATAACATTATTTTTATCCCATACGACTTACCCACGACCGTACATCAAAATCCCCAGTTTATGGCTTAGTAAAAATAATCGCTCCCCTATCTTCTCTTCCCACGCTCTTTTGTTTCCTTTAGGCACGAAGCCAAATAATTTACCTTAAGAACTCAAATAGAAAGAGAAACAGTGTTGTTATGAAATATTATTTAAAGACGACGAAGTCAACAGCCATTTTGATAATAATAATGTTGCTGAGTGAAGAAACTTTCATAAGTTGCTCACTGGTGGCGCGGACAGCAAAAACCCGTTTAAACCCAATACATCTGCAACAAGCATATAAAGGTTTAAAAGCTTCCTTTTACTGAATTTAACACCAAATTAAAGTTAAATGAAGAAACTTCCATAAATTTCTCACGTGTGGCGGTGGCAAAAAACCGTTTAAACCCAATATAAAGCACATGGAAAAAATTGTAAGGTCTGCTGACTCGATCTTTATGTTCTTAGATCTTTGTAGAAATAATAATAACTAATATACAATAAAAATAAAAACTAATCTAGTATTGTCACAAAAATAGTTGTAAAAAACGTCATGATATTCAATAAAATAAATATTGCAGTCTTCTTCTTCTTCTTCTTCAAGCGACACGCCTATATAACAGTTGCAATGCCGCTTAGAGCTTTAAGTCTGAAAGATCTGAGTGGCACTACCACTGCGCCCAAACATTTCACCGGTCCGTTCAAAATCGGAACACAGTCATGCTGACATTACCGCTTGGCGGCAGAAATAGGCAAGGTGGCAGTACTTCTCTGGACGAACTCTTTCACAAGGAGCTCTACTGCTACTAAAAAACTTCATTAATCAAATTGGTCTTATCAAAAATCAAATTATCCTTATGTGTATAGCGCCAGTACAAACCACCGGACCATTGGATTCATCAAATCTTTAGTATCATTACTTGAAAATTCGCAATAAAAATTCAACTTCCGAAGTTCAAACGACGCTCTTAAAAATATATGGTTAATAAGATTACGTTCATTGCTTCACACCTAACCTGTAACCTTCTAAATTACTTTAAATTATTTCACACGATCCTGCATCTAAACAGAAGGTTGATTACCCAAGATTTAACATAAACAGTTCTCCCAACCATTCCAGACTAAATCACTTCTGTGTCCCATCACAGACACGGGAACGATTTATTATCCGTCATTACCGTGGCAATATCGCGGTAATGACGCGTTCCCCGTGGAACAGAGAATTATTTAGGCACCTCCCTTGTAATAAGCGAGCTGCCTTGGAGACTTTTGTTGACAATCTCGTGTTAGGGAGGTTAGTTGGGACACGTTTGTACTTTGTTAATTTATTTTGACGTGTACGAGTAACTCTCACGGTTACTAAAGATCTGACAATTCATCTGTTACATCGTTGTTGCGTAAAAATGCATTTTACATGTCAGATTGTTCTAGAACATGTTTGAGAAAAAAACTATCACTTATAATATGGGAACATATTATACGCTAAAGATTGTCTCGTTTTGTACAAATGAGAGCTACCACTAGTCTCGACTAAACTGTCTATTTTTTTTTTCAAAATTGTCACGAGCTGTATTCAGGGTGTGAAGTGCTAAACTATAAATAGGTTAATCAAAAAAAATTTGCTAATGCCAGTAAGAACACATATTTCATTTTATTTTATTAGGGGGTCTTACAGCGACTTTTACAACATGGATTTAAATATGATTATTCAGATGCCAATTAAAAGCTTCCACATATGAACATAAGAAAATAACATTAGAATAACACAAACTAACACACCTGTAAGAACACAACAATAGCTTTATCAGTCACTTGTTAAGAAGTTATTAGTCATAATAGTTTTCATATTCTTAACGCTGTTGCAGAAAATGTCTATGCGACCGTTTTCATTGGTTTGGTTAAATAATGTTAATGATTTTAGTAGACAATAATTAATTCAAAAATTAGCATGTTATTACTTAATAATTCTTTGGGAACAGGGTAAATTACTGCTCAATCCAAAATTGATACACTTTAGGTGCGCAGTCACATCTGGCCAATTCTATTACATATAACTGGGAACGCGTATGTAACGCGATAAATTGTTATGCGTGACGGAAGAATTAGAACTGCATGCCACATGGTTACGCGGGCGCTAAGGAACGGGAGCGCATCGGTCAAAGGGCCAGGAGACTAAATGGACTTTGTCCAAAAAAAAAAGCACTTTGACTTACGTATCGCAGCACCTCTGTGCTGCGATACGTAAGTCAAAGTGCTTTTCCACCGGTGAGGCGAGACGAAAGGAGGCGGGTCGAGGATTAAAATTTATATGACAACATTTTTATCTTCTCCTAGGCCATCTTCGGTGGAAGTGGTGTGGATTGACGAGGATAGGCGAGGCGAGAATTGAAATATTTCTTAATGTAATATTGAACTGTATTGCTGCCCGCATAGAGTATTATACTCTCTAACGGAAACACGGGTTCCTGCACGAGGTCTCGCGAGCTCGCGATGGCTATTACCATCAATCGCGAGATACGACTTAAGACTTTAAAAAAGATGGCTTCATCTGATTCTTCTTCCGTTAACATATTTATTAATAATAATTTACGGGACATGTTACATCAGCCGCGTATTTATCGCTAGATGAACAAACAGCACTGAATCTTCACTATCCACAATCACAGCGCGAGCTCGCGCGAGCTCGCGCGAGCACGCAATGGCTCGTGCGATCTTTTAAGTAATACCGATTGGTAGGTGGAAATAGGCCAGCTAGATTTCAATACTCGTTCTCCTCATCTCTTCTCGCCTCGCCGGTGGAAAACAACCTTAAGCGGCATTAGGTTAGGTTAGGTTAGCAGTTACGTACAACACCGCATTGCTCATGTGGCACTCGGTGCGTTGAAATCAAAGCGTTGCGAGGACGCAACGCACCGGCAGCGCACGTGTGGTATTGCCCTTGTTCAGACAATTTACCACTAGTTTTAGCACACGGATCGACCAAAGTGACTAACTAACTATTGAACTAACGGATTTATTTATATATTTTATTATACAAACTAGTTTCAATAATCAAATTTCTATTTTAAAATGACTTTACATATTTGGACATTCTGTCGATTATGTTATTCGATGGCAATGTAATAAAGCATTATATTACGAACCATGCACACATTCAATAAAAAAAGAGGTTGAGCTGGTGCCAAACGTAACTAAATTATATTTGATATGAAAAAAGATATATTAGTTTTATTTCGTACATTTTTTTCATTATGCCAGTTTCCCAAAAAATTTACTTTCCGAATTACGCCACTTCATCTTTAGGGTGGGAATATGAAAAAAGAGTGTGAAATGAATAAAGTAATGCTTACGAAGTTTGAACGTTACGTACTTACACATACGTTATGAAGGGTTTCGAGGGTTCTAAAATGAAATATTGTGGTAGAATTATCTATACAGAACCTATCTTGGTAAACCACCACGGCTGCCCACACATTTGCTTTATTAAGGATAATTCCTTAGTATCACAAAGGTCTATTTACGACGATTATCGTTTTCCTAGATGGAGCAATGGTAGCCTATTAGAAGGGCGATTGCTTTAACTAAGTGGTTGACGGTTTAAATCCCTTTGGCGTTGTGTACCTATGTCTAAAAAAACCAGTAAAAGAGATACCCAGCGACAACAGCTTTACATCACATTTGAAAAAAAATTTAATACGTAAAAGTTACTACAATGTAAACGAATATTTAAACGATAAACAAATATGTTCCTATTAAAATAATCTAAATACATACATAGTGTATTTAGTTAACAGGGAAGTACTGTCACCTTACCTATTTCTGCCGCCAAGCAATAATGTGAGCATTATGGTGCTGCTGCTGGTGAAATTACAGGCACATGTGACTTGTTAACTTATGTCTTAGGGTGACGGGCACAGTGGCAGTGCCCCTCAGATCTTTGCGTTTAAAAGCACTGAGTGGCACTGCAACTATTATTGACAGGAGTGTAGCATACCATCAGACGCATGACTTGTTCGTCCCGTCACTTGACATTATAAAAAAAAGACATACGTACATAAATACCAGGCAAAAATACTACCGCAATATTTTTTGTTATTATTATTATTTTCTTTGTTAATAGCATTTATAGATATTTATTGATCGTTCAAACCAATAATATATTATGAGAATAGTTTTATTTGAGATATAAAAATTGTCTTCTTCCTTTATTCAATAGGTAATTGAAATGTTGCCCTCTCTGTGTATTTTTGCTGTGCCATACAGGGTCCCAAAACTGTTAATTTAAGCATGTCCACTTGCTACATTGTAAACTTTTTAGAATGCAATTAAATACCCGCTCACGCGATGCGCTCCTCCTACCGCAAAATGGCGGCTAATCGGTTTCGCAAATTAGAAAAGCATTCAGTTTAAATACAAGTTTTTATAAATAAAAATTATTATTCTGCATTGCTAAATGAATACCCTCCGTACTACCAACAAAAACATCTCAAATAAAATGCAGTAATACACCGCAAATCCTGCACTTAAAAAGCACTAATGAAATTTTTGGTGTACTTGGATAAATATGATAATATTCCGTTTGAGTGGTTCTAACGTTTACCATGAAATTACTCCTTAAAGTATAGTTTATAAACATCTATATTCAGGGTAAACTTAAGAAATGCTACTTACGGTGTGTTTTCAATAAATAAACACCGAAATCACCAGCCCAAACAATAACACACACGATTGTCGTGACGTGTTTTTGAAGTTGTTTATTTATTTAAATGACAGACCCAGGCATTAAAAGCTTTATGGTTTGCTAGAGTAGTTACCGAAATAACAATTAATATTAGTTCTTTTACCTGTTATAACTTCGATATTCGATAAATCGGTATAAAATCATCACCGGCACCTCTAGGTGGCGTCTACGGCTGCATGTGTCGCGTGAGCGGATATTGACTATATAATATTGAGTATTTACTTTTATTTTTAAGTTACATGCGGTGATAAATATTTAGTAACAGTAACGGTGAAAGTACACATCGTGACAAAACCTGCATATCGACAAAAGTGTAATATCCTCAAATCTGCGTTGTGAATGACATGAGGACCATATATCAGGCTGATTTTTGTTTGCTGATTTTTTAACGTTTTTTATGACTCCAATTGACTGGGCGAACAAGACGTGCGCCTGGTGGTAAGCGACACCTGTTCACAGAAGTTTTAATCACAAAGATGTGTCCGTCATCCTGAGATATAAATTGACTAGTCCCATGTGCCTGTAATTTCACCGGCACACTTACCCTTCAAAAGCGTAATGCTCACATTTCTGCTTGGCGGCAGGAATAGGTAAGATAGCAGTACTTCCCTGGACTAAATCATTCACAAGGAGCTCTGGTGCTGCAGTTATAGATAAATGAACTTTCAGAACAAAAGTAATATTTAACTATTGTAATTGATAATTCAGTATATTAAAAACGAGACCGTTAATTAGTAGGGTAAAATTATTTTTCAATAACTATTGAAGCGGACTAATTATAGTTAAAAGTTAGGAAACTGGCGATTGATGGTAGTTTTATTACTGCGAACTTTGTTTTATAACAGAAGAGTGTTGCTTTAGTTCCTTGTTCTTAATTATGATTGATTGTTGAATCATACAGTCATTTCTTAATGTAGATAATATTTCTGCTATGTTTGATTGAGGGAATGACAATTTGTGTCATTCCCAGTTCTCAGCTTTGACAATGTGTCTATTTTCTATTTGTTAGTTATTTTACTAATATTTAAGGTATCTATTTGAAATTCATGACTCTCCCATGTCCTAAAAGAATTTTGAATTTTTTAATGGGACAGATGGTATTCCCCGGTAATGACACGGACTGAGTGACAAGGACTCAGGTTTAAGAACAGCTGAACAATACGTGCCGTATCGAGCACCGCTTTCTGCATTTGTGCTATTATTATAAAAGCTTTTACATTACCCTTTAAAAAACATTCGATATCTACAACTAGCAATTTATTATTGTTTCTTGTATTGTCTGTATTTACCACTACTGTACCAAACTAACTATTTTGTACAAAAAAACCTTCTCCAAGCAACTTTCCACATCATGTAGTTCCCTTAAAATCCGCTAGAAGGCACTGAACCATTTTATCTAAACCTCGATCAAAATTTGGTTATTTGAGATAAAGCAATGTGGCTCTCTTGTTAGGTCCCACTTACTTTTCCATCCTTCAATTCCGGATTTGATTCTCTCGCCTTCACTGTTCTCGCGGTCAGATTTTGAAACGCTCTTCGCATTACTGTTCATGATAGTAAATCCTTAGCAATTTTCAAAATGAGAATTAAGAAGCATTATTTATCGTCTGTTCCATCCATTTTATAGGTATTATAGTACGAAATATGTATTTATCTATTTATATAGTTTTGATAGTACAATGTTTTTGACATTGTTTTTTTTATTACATAATTTTTGTTTCGTTGGGCACATTTTTTTATATCAAGTGATGGGATGAACAAGTCGTGCGCTTGATGGTAAGCGACATGCCTGTCCATAACAGCTGCAGTGCCACTCAGAACTTTAAAACACAAAGATCTGAGGGGCACTGCTAATGCGCTTGTCACCCTGAGACATAAGTTGATAAGTCTCATGTGCCTGTAATTTCACCAGCACCCTTACCCCTTCAAAACCAGAATGCAGTAATGCTCACATTGCTGCTTGGAGGCAGAAATAGGTCAAGTGACAGTTTTCCCTGGACGAACTCTGTCACGAGGAACTCTTCTGCTACAAAACCCGTTATTGTAATAATTGTCTCCTGTATTTAGGGCTGCAGGAATAAATTTCGGTTAGAAATAAGCAGTACCTTTTCTTTGTGTTTTCCTTGTAAGTGTATGTGCTTTTGTGTTTTCCTGTGCAATAAATGATTAAATAAATAAAATAAGTCCAATCCTGGTGGGAATTACTTGTCCTATACAATTATTATAATATAGTACAATTATTGCCGGTTACAATTAACTTTTTTTTTTTTACGGGGGGAAATCTTTATGGATACCCCTGAGCCCAGGGAGACTCAGGGGTTATGTGGGGACTCTCCTTCCAGACTGGAGGGCCTACCCCACTAAAACCCCCCCCGGGTTTCCCTTTCGCCGGTTGAGTCGGCGCCGTGGGATCAGTGAACATTCACCACGACGCCGCCCGGCCGCCCTAGCTTACGCCAGGGCTCCCGCGCCAACGGACGGGCGAGTCGGTTGTCCTCCGACCCGCCCCCCAGACGAGTGAGGCCGTGCAATGCAGGCTCCGGAGTCCCAGACCAGAGCCCGCTGGTCTCACTAGGGGATCAGGCGAGCAGCGAACTGCCTTCGCCTTCTCCCCGTACGTCTGCGCCATAACTGCGACATAACCTCTGCGCAAAAGGAGGCCACCACCTCCCAGGACTCCTCGCTATCGAGCATGGCGGCAACCACACTCGGCAGCGAGAGGTCCTGCCCTACAGTCCCCGTCCCCGCAGCGCCGCACTCGTGGCACGACGGGGACGGTTCCCTCCTCACCACCTTGTGCAGGTAGTGACCGAAGCAGCCGTGCCCGGTCAGCACCTGCACAAAGTGGTACGACAGTGACCCGTGGGACCGGTTTACCCACTCTACGAGGACAGGGCGGATCGCCTCTATGGTACGAGCGCCATAGGGGGGATCCGCCAAGCCCTCTTTCCACTGGTCCCGCATGCCGGTTACAGTTAACCTAGCACTTTGCAAACACTGAAATAAACCGATCTTGAAGCAGCACCCGTATTTGACGTTTTTATTGTAGATTGGTGACGTCATCCAAACGTGAAAAAGAACCTCATCTATACTAATGGTAATGTTAATTTAAATAAAATTTTCGAAAATATACTGTGACGTTATCACCAGTGTAACAAAGTTTAAAATTGCTCAATCAGTATCCTTGTGTAAAATAGAGATTCAAATAATGTACAAATGAGAAATTTATCTTTTTTATATAGATTTTAAGACTTTCGTGGTTATTCACTAAATGATTATCACTAATATCAGGTTTCTTACTTCTCACGGTATGACTTCTTTTTATTTTCCCGATATTTCGGAACGGTTGCTAGCTCCATGGTCATGGGTTGACTGGACGGCGGCAGATGAGGAACATTTGGATGGAACACTATGAACACGCTATGAACATGGAATTCCAGCGGTAGTCCTATGTAACTGTGCGCCTGAGCTGTCTCTTGTTCTTACACGCCTGTATCGCCTCTCACTTGAGACTGGTGTAGTTCCCAGGTTATGGAAGCTTTCAAACGTGCAACCTGTACCCAAAGAGGGAAGCAGAGCTGACCCTTTCAACTATAGACCAGTCTCAGTGACTTTCATACACTGCAAGACTATGGAACGTGTATTGAACAACCGTCTCCTGTCATACCTTGAAGACAATGACCTCCTCAGTGGTCGCCAGTATGGATTCCGACGAGGGCGATCTACTGGGGATCTTCTTGTGTATGCCTGTCACATAAAGAGCGAGGCTATAGAAAAGTAAGGCGAAGCACTTGCAGTGTCTTTAGACATTTCTAAAGCCTTTGGCAGGGTCTGGCGCGCAAGCCTTTCAAGCAAGCTTCCATGTTATGGGCTTCCCACTGACCTTTGCAATTGGATCTCGGATTTCTTGAGTGCACGTTCCATTCAAATGGACTTAGAAGGCTAATCTTCCGAACATATGGCGATAGATAGATAGATAGAGGCCGGAGTTCCTCAGGGTTCCGTACTATCTGCAACTGTCTTTCTGCTGCATATCAATGATATGTTAATTCCAGGTACATTTGCGTATGCTGATGACAGCACAGTTGTAGATAGGTACTTGACCAATGCAAGGGTCAGTGGAGGGGAAATCCAGTCTTGTCGAGAGTCCATAGTTAGCCGTTTAGATTTGACTAGACGAGATCATAGAATCAGAGAATAATGTTGAATCACTGCTGCAACACAAAATATATGGAAAAAACTACCGACTACCATTTTTCCGCAATTTACTTAATTATTTACAAGGAAAACATTTTAGTTCCCATGTAACAGTCGAAATTGTCCAAGACTTTGTCGATTGGCATTTCCCACTGTTTCACCACAAATGAATAATTGAGCATCTGGCATGGGTGTACTTGATTAAATAAATAATACTTATCAAGTCCTTAGTTTTAATACTTTCTAACCTGACGACCATAGTGGCCCAACGTGATGGTTTGTACTGTGGGCGCTGAGGAGCTCCCGGGTTCGATTCCCGTGAGGACCAAATTGAGAAATGAACTTTTCTAAATTGATTCTCATCTGTGTGTTCTAGGAAGTGCCCTAGAGTGATTCTGTTGCTCTGGTACTCATAGTACAGGGTATTCCCTAGTTTGGGACCAGACAATTCAAAGCAAAGTCAAAGTCAAACAATCATTTATTCCATAGTTAAAATTTTTACACTTCAAAATATCAGTTTTAAGCTACTGCTCGTTCACTGCGCTTACCTCCCTGAGAAAAACGAGCAAGAAACTCTAGAGATTGCTCTTTTTAAATAAACTTAATTGCTACGGAATACACTTTGAATCATAACTGTCTGGAATCTAGACTCATGTCTTTCCATACATCTTTATCCAACACATACTCTTCAATTTTGTAATAAGACTTTTCAATTAAAACACTTTTCATGTTCATGTAATCTTATTGTAAAAACGTATACAGTTCCTCATAAAAGAATCCTTACTTACTTTTCAATTTTCCTTAGTTAAATGAAATCGAGGTACCGTGAGTTTGGACTTAGTTCTAATGGTGTAGTTATCACATTATTATTATTAACTATAGTATACTGTTCACGCCCCTTTCCCGTCGGGGTAAGCAGAGACAACAAACTTGCTACGGTCTGACACACAACTTTGGCCTCATGCTCATCAGTTCTTGATCACGGTAAGTTCGCCTTGGTCGGCCTCTTACCAACTAGCTCGGTCTATCTCGCCTCATTCTTCTAATTCTATTAATCTAAGCACCCCTTTCTCTATCTTTGTCACTACATTTTCGTCCACGCCGCATCGTTATAGTATAACTGTTCAGAATATAATGGTTTGCATCAATATGGTCTATAACACCCTTTTAATACACGTTAACAAGTTTAATATGACCTGTAAAGAGCATTGTTTAAATTTATTCTCCTATATAGAACGACAATTTTAAGTTTCAACGCTTGTTATTAATTATTCTCTTTAGCAATCGTTAGCAATAATAAATACATTACAAAATATCTTGTTTCTATAAGACCCTTAATGCCCTTGTACACCTTAAAATCGAAACCCTTAGCAATAATAACGGCTCAAAAGAAATAATTCAAATTAAGCGTTGCTTCCTTAAGCACAAACAACGCAATTGTCAGCCTTAAGTCCCTTTCATGCGAAACGAATCGCTCAGAGTAGCGATTAATTCACGTCGGTGGGCATTCGGCGGAAAACGGTACCAGCAAAGTGAAGCATCATGATGACGTAACAAAAACATCAGTTTATAAGCCAAGTCAACCCCTATTTGAGTTGATGGACGCAAAATACCGGTATATTGATATCGATGGACGATTATCTATGATAATTTTGAGTTCCATTTGTTATTTCTACGGCATGCGGGCCATTTTTCATGAGTGGAAAAATTGGACGTGTTTATTTGGGGTTCGTAACATTGTGCATTTAAACGCGTGAGAGTTGCTACGTTAGCGTGTAACGACCGTGCACTGCATAACGTAGAATTTAGATAAAAAAACAAGGATTAGAAATATCACTACAGAAAATATATTACGCTGTATTTTACATGTGTTATGAGTCTTAGTCACTTTTTATTAATTCTTTTTTTATAATATCAAGTAACGGGACGAACAAGTCGTGCGCCTGGTGGAAAGCGATACGCCTATCCATGACAGTTGCTGTGGCACTCAGAGTAATAAATCGCAAAGATCTGTGGGACACTGTCACTGCGCCCGTCACCCTTAGACACAAAGTAATAAATCCTATGTGTCTGTAATTTTATCAGCACCCTGGCCCTTCAAAATCGGAACGCAGTAATGCTCATATTGCTGCTTGACGCCACATAAGTAAGGTAACGTACTTCCCTTTTTTTTTGACGGGGGGGGAAATCTTTATGGATACCCCTGAGCCCAGGGAGACTCAGGGGTTATGTGGGGACTCTCCCTCCACACTGGAAGGCCTACCCCACTAAAACCCCCCCCCGGGTTTCCCTCTCGCCGGTTGAGTCGGCGCCGTGGGATCAGTGAACATTCACCACGACGCCGCCCGGCCGCCCTAGCTTGCGCCAGGGCTCCCGCGCCAACGGAGGGACGAGTCGGTTGTCCTCCGACAGGTAACGTACTTCCCTGGATGAACTCTTTTTATTAGGAGCTCTACTATTACTAACAAACCAACTAACTCGTTATCCCAACGTTTTGCACTGTGATACAATTGGAGGTAATTTTTTTGTAAATCGGTTCTGGTCCAGATGTTCTAAGTACTGCCGCGGAGTAAATGCCGTTGTTGTGGTGCTCATAGTATATGGAATTCCCTGGTTAGAAATCTGATAAATAGTGTACGTGTCTGGACCATTATTACCATTTTTCTTATTTGTTTGTAATACCAACAGATTACACAAATACATTTAAAAAATAATAACACTTTTTAATAAAGCACAGTCCTTTCACTTAATATTATTATTTCTTAATTAACTTCTGTCATACTTGCAAATTTCTCACTAGAACCCAAAACGAAGCTGTATAAATGTAACATCTAAGCAGCTAATATTTTTCGTTCAATTAATATCTCAAGTGGCAAGGTCTTTAAAAATAATCGCAACGTTGGAAATGCCCGTGTGAGCGTCCCAGAAAATATAATTTAATCGTACGCTCACGGGATAATGACTTCAATGAGAGTCGACGAGACGGTTGATTGCTGTGCGGATCGCGTGTAAGTGAGCAAGGGGCTTAATGCGCGTTAGTGACGCGACGCCATTGTGTATCAATTATGCCGCTAGAGGTCTTATAACCGCAACAAGGAGCTCCTTTATGTAAACCTTGTAAACTTACAAGGCGTAGAGACATTTAAAATTATTCGCGGAATGACGATATCAATCATTATCTGTAGCAGTATATCTCCTAGTGAAAGAGCCCAGGAAAGTACTGCCACCTTATTTCTGTCTCCCTCCAACCTGTAATGTGAGCATTACTGCGTTCCGGTTTTGAAGGGTAAGAGTTCTGGTGAAATTACAGGCACTTAGGACTTGTCAACTACTCAGGATGACGCAGTGACATTGTCTCTCAAATCTTTATAATTTAATAGTATGAGTGGCACTGCAACTCTTACAGACAGGCGTGTCGCTTATCATCAGGACTTGGTATCATAAAGAAAGACATTCACAGACAGACACGAACGAACACAAAGAAAAGTTCATTCGATCCGATTGGACCATGTTGCCACGTTGAAACACAGATTGCTTACTTACTTATAGAGTATTCCATACCTTTGCCGTACGCATCAGAAAGGAGGAAGCAAAGCGCTTGGTGCGAATGGGTGGTATATCAACGACATAAGGATGGAATTTTCCGGACCTTCTAGTCGACCGAAGGAGAAACGGTGAGGATGGTAACAAATTGAAAAGTTTATGTGCACACTCCCCGAAAGAAAACCGACATGTAGCCTGCTATTTCTCTGATGTGATGGTCGAGATTTTGTATTTTCAACTCCTCAACAGTATTGTTGTTAATAAGTCTCTTCGGTTATCGCTTCACCGAATCCAAGGCAGCTAACTGGTAATGGGCAGAGCCGTCCCAAAGGTGGCAGCAGTATTCCATACACGATCGATCTTGTGTTTTATAAAGATTTAAAAGTGTTCAATCGAATCAAAGCAATTTTTATTTATGTTTGTTTTATCTTTGTTTAAATAATAGTAACAAGCTAGTCAATACACGAATGTCACGGTAGTAAAAACATCAATGTATTCAACAAAAATAAATAACACATTTATTTATCCACAAAACACATAAACGAAAATGACGCGATTTTCATTCTTCATTTATTGCTAATCGATGACCGATCGATCGATCGTTGATGGAAAAACCAGCCCTCGTAGCATGGCTCCCGGCAATATGTATACCGACAGCTATCAAATTGCAACAAATTCTACAGATGGAAGTCGATATCATATATCACTATTCATGGCAGCTGTGAGTGCGGTGGGTCATGCATAAATATATACACAATAAGTCAAGATTTGTTTGACGAAAATAAACATATTAAACATTATTACTATAGCGTGCAATTTGCAGTTTAAAAATGTAAAAATTACAACTTCATCCGCTGCTGATTGTACTACAGCAACGATACAATTATGAGTAAAAAATCTTTAAATTAAATTTGATATTTATTTACTGAATATCGTGATTTTTTACTACCATATTTTTTGTGAATGTGATTACTTCACTAGTTTGTTGTTATTGTTGATACAATGATCGAGCAACACGAAGGAAAATTGCTTTGATCTGACTGGACTCTTTTTTTTATTATCGATATAATGATGGGTCGACCAATTCTTGCACTTACGTGGTAAGCGACAGAGCTTTAAATCACAAAGATCTGGAGCTGGAGAGCACTGCCACTGCGTCACCATAAGACACGTTTACAAGTTTAGACAAGTTAAATAGTTCCATGTGCCTGTAATTTCACCAACACCCTTACCCTTCAAAACCAGAACACAGTAATGCTCACATTACCTACTGCTTGGCGGCAGATATAGGGTTTTTTTATAAAAAAATAAGTGCGCATTTGACCTCCATGTCACCTGATGGAAAGTGACGATGCGGTCGAGGATGTAGCATGCACACCAAATAATGCCTATTCGCTCTCGCCTTGAAAAGGTCCAAGTTATAATGTTTGGAACAAGTCTGCAGGCAGGGAATTCCACTCCCTAGCCGTTCGCCATACAAATGTGGAAGCGAAACCCTTCGTGCGAATCCGGGGAACATCCCCAACATAGGGGTGGAATCCCCGCCCATGTCTAGTCTCCCGATTATGGAAAGGGGAAGGCGGAATCAAATTATGCAACTCCATCATACACTCTCCGTGATGTATTCTGTAAAATACCGATAAGCTGGCAACTCTACGGCGGTGTTCAAGGCTCTGTAGCTTCGCCTCTACTGGTTCCGAGTCACCTGTAAGCCTCTTAGCACGCTTGTCTATTAAATCCAAGGTGGCCAGTTGGTATTTAGCAGAGCCATCCCATAAGTGGCAGCAGTACTCTATACACGACTGGACTTGTGCTTGGTACAGCTGAAGCAACTGGTAAGGTGGGAGTACTTTCCTGGACGACCTTTTTGACAAGGAGCTCTATTGCTACTAAAATAATTTACATCGTGTTTATTAATTCTGATCCTCTTCCATTCTTCCTAAATATTTGGCTGGAAAACGTGCCGTTCTTGTTTGACATTAGTGTCGATTCTCCATAACGTGTAACGTTTTCCCGCCAACTTTTGTGGACCACCAGAAATTTGTACTCTTCTTTAAGTGTGAGTGTTCAAACTTCACAACCACACACAAGAATGAGTTAACTTATTAATTTTCAACTTTTACAGATGTTATGTAAAAAATATATCCATGTACGATGACAAATTACTGATTACATTAAAAAAATGAAATAGTATAATAAATATGCTTACTTAAAATTAATAGAGCTTTTCAGTAAATGCATTGTTTTAATGTTTTAAGCATAGGCTTGAACGCAGCGGACAATAAATTCCAGTCATTATGTTGCTTATAATGCCAATAACACATTGTCCATAGAAATAAACCTAAATAAACTTTTTAATAAACACGCTTAATAATAATCAAACCCCAAACAAATTGTGTAAACAAAATGGTCAAAGCGAAAGCGTTTCAATGAAAATGATTGAGTATTTTTTGTTTTCATTAAAATAAACAAACCGTTGAAATTTGTCAAACGTGTACACGAGAAACACATTCAATGGAAACAATTTGTGCTGGTGTTATACATTATTTTTGTTGGAAAACTGTTGGGGCTTTAACTGTTGACTGCATAAACTCTTTTGACATAAAAGATAAGTACTCTATTGTACTGCAGAACAGTCTGTATGTAACTAAGTTAAAAGTGATAAAGCTTCTTAGAGTTGAACTGTAACGCTTTGCTTTTAAATTTATACAAAAGCTGTCTCAAAACACGTTTACTTTTACAGAAAAGGAAATTACTGTAGATACTGGAAAAATTTCATTAAATTCTCATTTCAAAGACTTAAGTTCCAGTTCCTTGAAAAAAAATACTTGAGAGGTTACATTTGACAAAAAATGCTGCTAATTAGCTTTTTAAATTATTGCGAACACTTATTCAGGATTTCCCATTAGATTATGAACATGCTCGTCAGTTAAGGAAATAAAAAACGTAACAAACCTACTTTATGTATGTACGGCCTTAAGTCAGAATGTTTACTTTTAGTACACTAAAAATCCGCTAAATTCTGATAATTGACGTACGCTCATATATAGGGTGAAAATAATCGACTCGCGGAACGGTTACCAGGAGTCAAGTCTCTGCTTGGGAACAACTGCCCGGACCTTCCGCACATAGGGTGAAATTGTATTGGCGTCATACAAGGTGGAAATATTTTTTTTTTGTAACAACAACATGGAGTTTTAAGTTGGCTGGAGCTGCGTAACATTATCCCACGGTAGAGAGAACCTCTCTCCTCTACAGGAACAATTAAATTAAATATTAGACAACATCACACTATAGAACTTATTATAATTATTAATAACAAAGATTAATGAAGCCACAAATATTTGTTCTTTGTTCTCTAACGACTTTTTGCCACAGCGCCATCTGTGAGAAATATATTTCTTCACTCAGAGAGGTTCCTTTACAGCTACCATCGCCATCACCATTTTTCTAAGTGTTCCATCGTTGTTATTATTAATTATAACAAACTAGTGCAGTAATATCACTAAAAAAAACTTAATATCATATTAGTAAAACATCTAACATTCAATAAACTTAAAAATTAATGCACTTATGTTATGAAATTGGAAACAACAACAATATATAAGAAAAGTTGTTTTCCTGCATTGACTCGGCCGGGGATTGAATCCGGGACCTCAGAGATAGCGACACCATGAAAACCGGTATGCAAGCCATTCGACCACCGAGGCCGTCAGAGGTTAAGGACACACTTGATCTGGCCTTTCTTTCGGACGTTTTCAATTTAATCAGGGTAAATTCGCCTCGGTCAAGGACCGACTAACTTGCCCACAAACGTATTCCTTATAAATTTGTTTCGTTAACTTCTTTTATTCATCCTCTCTACACGTCCGAACCATCTAGGTATCTCTGTCGCTATCTTTCACTGTCACTCCAACTTCTTGGAAAGGTTACACTTGGCGAGATTTAGTCGCGAGGAAGTAGCGATACAGTCGCTAATCGTCTACACACGAGCGAATTTAGCAGCGATACGATCGCGATGTAAACGCGATAAAATCGCAGTTGCAGTGATAAGATTGCGATGCGAGCGTGATCCAGTATGCAAACACGATACAGTGATACAGATTTTTTTTAAGAAAGATGAAGTTTTTTTGCATTGAATAGGTTTTCACAAGATGGTAGTTATTCATTCTATACTAAACTTCTACTTAGCATACTACTATACTTCTATTTAGCATGCAAAATGTAATCTTCTAAACTACGTATTGGTGGTAAGCGACATGCCTGTCCATAAGATTTGCAGTGCCACTCAGAACTTTACAACACAAAGATTTCAGGGGCAATGCCACTGCGCCCGTTATCCTGCGACATAAGTTGACAAATGCCATGTACCTGTAATTTCACTGGCACCTTTACCCTTCAAAATCAAAACTAGGTGGCAGAAATAGGCAAGGCGGTATAGGTATATTCGACGTCATTTTTTAAACACCTCGCGAACGCTTCAATAAACACGCCATTCATTATAGAAATAACGAATAGCGTGTGACAACCCGCGCTAAGCAACGCGAGTGCATTGCGAGATTATGGCAGTGTGCATTATTACACAGCCGCGCGTGCACTAATACAAGTCACGCTGCTACATTATGAAGTTTTCATGCTTGTAATGTTAATCTCCTAATTAAAAAGCAACCATTCTCTCTGTGGGTTACCACGTTTCGTTTTTTATATGCAATAATAGTAATAATCTCTCAGCTCTCTCCCCTTAGCGCTCCGGTTCGGTAGATAATGGATCTAATAACCACTATTCAAGTCGTAAAATGTTAACGACCCCGCCAGCCTACCAGTTCGCACTTTGGCCGTTTTGTGAGGAAGTTCCGAGACTGATTACTGGTAAGAAAAATTCGAAAATTGTTTCTACATTTATTCTAGTCTGGGTTGGTCTTCTATATTCGGAGTTATGTATGTTTTAAGTCTAATTACAAAATTCACGATTTAATTACTTATTAAGTATAAAAGAATAAAGTATAAAAGAATTAATAAACGGGAGATTAATGTACATAATACTAAGTTGTATACGTTAGACGTGAATGAACTTAATTATGACTTAACAGCGCTCTTAAGGCTGCCTTTCCACCAGAGATGTGCGACGTAGCAAGGCGGTGTGCAAGGATAAAATCCACCAATAGCATTACATGATTTTCCTAGCCTCGCTTAGCGCAACTCCGGTGGAAAAGGGTTAGCGGGGCTAAGTACTTGTACATACAAAATAGCGAGAAATGTGTGTGGAAGATGTGTGAGAGGAATGTGTGCGTGTTTAGGAAACCAGAGCTACTGAAAGTATGACAATAACTGACACTGACATATCGCCACCGCTCAACCCACCACACCGCACTCCGCTCGCGCATAGCTGAAAAAAGTTTGGTGGAAAACATCACAGCGTTTCACAGCGCCGCTACACATCCTCGCAACGCCTCGCTACCTCGCACGTCTCTGGTGGAAAGGCAGCCTTGTGATATCAAGTGACGGGACGAACAAATGCCTAACCATAACAGTTGCGCTGCCACACCAGGGGCTTAAATCTCAAATACCTGAGGGGCAGAGCCACTGCACCCACCTTGCAACATAAAGTTGACAAGTCCCATGTGCTTGTATTTTCACTAGCACCCTTCGAAACTTTTTTGCAGCAGTAGAGGTCCTTGTAAAAGAGTTCGTCCAGGGAATTACTGCCACCTTACCTATTTCTGCCGCCAAGCTTTAACGTCAGCATTACTGCGTCCCGGTTTAGAAGAGTAAGGGTACTGGTGAAATTATAGGCATATAGGACTTGTTAACTTATGTCTCAGGGTGACCTTTGCGGTTTAAAGCTCTGAGTGGCAATGCAACTGTTATGGACAGGCGTGTTACTTACACGCCTAACGACACGCCTTGTTCGTCCTCACTTAACACTATAAAAAAAACTGTAACAAGACAATGTTCTCATTGGCAGAAATAAGAATGCTGGCATTATTTCTTTGGACGTACTGTTCCACAAGACTGATATATATATATGAACAAACAACAACAAAGTACATCATTAACCCATTATATATCCCACTGCTGTGCACGGATTTGCTATAATGGAGAATATTAACTGCCTCCGTGGATGAACGGTTACTTTGCTGGTCTACCGCGCAGAGGACAAAGTCCAAGTCATATAATAACACTTGAAATCATCATACGGATTAAACTGTACTACTTATTCGTAAGGCAGATTCTCCTGACAAGAATGACCACGAAACTCTTGGAGCTGCTCTTTGTAAATATACATTTGAATACATTTATCATTACAATATTTAATCTTAGATCGAGACTAGGTAGCCTCGATCTAAGATTAACTAGTCACTGCCGCGGATTTTTGTTATCCAAGTTCGCAGAAGCTGTATAATAATAACCTTTCGGAATCTATGATAGAAGCGTATACATTGGCCCTTAAATTAATTTGAGACTTTGTGAAGACAACTGAATATTATGTCTATCACATTCTTCATAAAAAAAATTTTTATACATAAATAACCGTTCCCGTGTTCGATTCCCGAGCCGAAAAAAATAATTATGTGAGTTACATGTATTTCTCTCGTGAGTTTGAGTGTAATCTGTGGTTATCTATGTGTGCCCTAATAGGCTTGAAAAAAAAATTTAAATCGGTAATTAAATGACATTTCTCCCATGATGATAAGTTAACGAAATAAGTCGATGATTCACTTTGTCACCTTACACCGAATGACAGTTTCATCGAGTAATGTACGTAGAACGGTATTCCTCATTAACTCGACGACAACGTGACGGCAACGAGGTGAAATCATGACGTGTCACGCGATGGTTTAAGTTGCAGGAGAAGTGCTGACTTGCGGAAGTGGTGATTAATTTTTATTTGCTTCTGACATTTTAACTTTGGTTGTAGTTATAAATATTTTTGAAGCGGTGATAGACTAGTGGAAAAACGGTTGCTGCTGATCTGAGAAGTCCATGATTCGATTGATTCTAATTTCTAAGTTATTTAATATAGAAAAACATCGTGACCCCTGCGTGTCGAGGAAGGAACCCTTGGAAAACGTGTTATTTTTTTTAATATCAAATAATGAGACGAACAAATCGTGCGCCTGGTGGTAAGCGACACGCCTGTCCTTCCGTAACAGTTGCAGTGCCACTCAGACCTTTAAATCGCAAAGATCTTACGAGCACTGTCTCTATGTTACTCTGAGACACTAAGTTGACAAGTCCCATGTGCCTGTAATTTCACCAGCACCCTTATACTTCCAAACTACAACACAGTGATGCTCATTACTGCTTGGCGGCAGAAATACGCAAGGTGAACAAGGTCTAGACCTTATCTTTAGAGGCTATTCATGCCCAGTAATGTGACTTTATTATACATAGGATTTAATACTACCTAAATATTTTTTATTGTTCCATTATAAAATACAACAGGCGGTATTAATGCTATGCTACAATTTCCTTCAAGCCATCTTTGAAATAAAATAAAAAATGTCTTGGCAAGCTAACGAAAACAACATTTCCTTTTCTCAAATCTCAAATATTAATTATGCTAATTTTTAGGCTGCGGAATTATAATTACTCCTGGGGAACACGAATAATAACGTTCTTTTTTATTTATTTATGTAAATTCGGAAAAGAACGAAACATATACGCCACTTGAATCAGAGTTCGGTCACTACCGGGTTAGTGTTCACTGCTTAATTTCCGAGGCAATACTTATCATTGAAATAATCAAATATATTATCATAAAATGTTATTTTATATTTGACTATAGTACTCTGGCGTTATTATTTGATATTCACGATAATATAACGAATATCTAAATAACAAAAGTTGCAAGCTCGTTATTATTTTTAATGAATACAACATAGCTTCGATATGTTTGACCGGTTTTTGCCACCTTACCTAATTCTGCCGCCAAGCAGTAATGTTAGCATTACTGCGTTCCGGTTTTTAAGGGTGCTAGTGAAAATCGACTGCCTCCGTGGCCAAACGGTTACTGCCACTCAGAGCTCCTATGTATGGCCTACATTTAGTTCTGTCGTGAGTTTGGGTGTAATTTGTGGTTGTCTACCACTGTCTTTGTCCATGGCACCCGCGATACAGCATTTCCCTAGCGCGGATCTATGAGTGTGTACGTTAAAAAAATTACATATACGACGACATGGCACTTGTGTCAATTTATGTTTCAGGATGTCTGGCCCAGCGGCAGTACCCCTCAGATCATCTTTGCGTTTTGAAGCTCTGAGTGGTACTGCAACTGTTATAGACAGGCATGTCGATTACTACCAGGCGCATGACTTATTCGTCACTTGGTAGTATTAAGAAAATTCGTATTGATAATGCGAAAGATGTGAGTCAGGGTCGTAGCAAGTGAAGGGCTATTCTCTCTGCTATTCTCTCTAAGGTCTCTGCCTACGCCGATGGGACAAGGGTGTGCTATGTACGTATAAAAAAAAGCAAGAAGTTCGCCTATAGTCCTTTCAAAGGTTACGTTATTTAAGGTTATATACCTAAGGATTGTTGTGTAAAGAATGTACTAATGTGTTACAAGATAGGATTAACTTTATCCGATCACAGAAAATCCTGAAAAAAGCCTAAAATAAATGTCTAAAACGAATTATTTAAGAATAATAATCTCAGTACAGACTAGTAAAAACTGACCTCAAAAGCTCTTGCAATTACATCTACTTAACAAGTTTTATTGAAATCGGTTACAGGAAATTACGCGAAATCGGATTCATTCACTCATTAGAGGTGAAATATTTTCTTCAAATTTAAATGGAACTAATGCTGAGGTACCCTGTTTCCTACAAAAAAGGAATCGTCAATATCGGTTCTCAAATGCGCAAGTTAGCGTAACGTGCATAAAAAATAAAAAAACACAGTCGTCGAGAACCTCCTTTTTTTTAATCTCCAACTTTGGGTTACCTATCAGTAGTAGTCCGAAATGACATTTTCCAGAAATAACGTTTGGTCGAAATTTCATAACCTCGAAAGTAATTTTGAGAGGAAAATGTTTTTTTCTTTTAAACCTAACTTAACCTAACCTAACCGTGTCTTTGGGATAAACATTCACTATTAAGCCTGAAAGAACAACTGCTTCGTTATAATTCGGTTTTCGGTGTAATAAAAATTCGAAAAATAGTTATTTCGGAAAAAAAATTTTTCGAGTTTGTAATAGGTTACCCTAACTTTGACATACTTTTTATATTTCTCTCTTTGCTACAGAGAACCGACTGTATTTTGGGTTTCAACTGAAGCCCTATTATTTATTAAATTCACATTTTACCAAAATTTGCAACCGCTGCCTCAATCGCCATTGCGGGACACGAGGGGCGACTACACCTCACATCCTAAAATCTACGCTTGTGTTGAAAAACGCCTTAATAGACTAAATTTGAGCATTTTAATCCTGTACAACAACAGAGGTTAAAAAGTAATATAACCAAAATGGACAATAAACAATTTTTGTACGCTAATCGCTGTCGGTCGTAACTCGTCTCCGGCGCGAATATTTGCTCACACCCCTGTATACCGAACGGCACCTGACAAGTGACAATTATGTGTGTCGCCTGCCCTACATGACCGCCGCTCTAACGATCATCGCTGCAAATTCACATGTTTTGCGTCATTATTTGATGTTTTAATTAAATGCTTAAATGCTTTTACAATGCGAGGTATTCTCGGACTTTAAAACGAAATGTCAGTGCTTAGACCCAGTTCTTAGGTTTTTGCGATTATTACACTTTGGAAGTAAGACTATTTTTTTTAACCGACTGTACATTTTTTTTGTATATTACGCGACAACTCCATTTGTGAACCGATTTTGTTTATTTTTTTTTTTGTAGGAAAGAGGGTACCTCAGTGTTGGTCCCATTTAAATTTGAAGAAAATATTCCACTTCTAAGGGTGGCAATCTAGGGGATGAATCTTTCCGGTAACCGATTCCAATAAAACTTGGCAAATAGATGTAGTTCCACGACTTTTGAGTCCGTTTTTTTTTGTACTCTGTACTTTGAGTATTGGGTATATATGTAATTTTGTTAATGATACGCAGTCGCACCTTATAGTTTTCTCTTACTCCTCCATTAAACTGTCTTATCCACACCTCTAACTTATAATTCAACTTCTTCAAGGTTAGAAGCATCAAACTGTGTTTCCTGAATTGAATTCCCTGCCTGAATAGATCAGACGCGCTTAGTCTGTCACATCTTTCAAAACTTTACTCAAAACTCATTCATTACCTAATACTCTAATTATTCTTTTCTCCTATTCTTACCAGTTATGAATTTTATGTGTTGTAATTATTATTGTTTTATATATTTATATAGCCTTACTTTTAATTCATGTAACTATATGTATTTTAATTATTAATACAAAGATCGAACACTCAGAAAAAACACTCAGAAAAAATTCCTTCGATCCGGTCGGATTCGAACCGACGTCTTCTTGCATACCGTGCCAGACGCTATACCAACTAAGCCACGGAACGAACCAACGGACCTCACGAATTTCTCTATGTGCTTGCGTCGTGTCTTTGTACTTGGTCTTTCAACGACTATCTATTCGTTCGTTTCTTCGTTCGTTCGTTCCGTGGCTTAGTTGGTATAGCGTCTGCCACGGTATGCAAGAAGACGTCGGTTCGAATCCGACCGGATCGAAGGAATTTTTCTGAGTGTTTTTTCTGAGTGTTCGATCTTTGTATTAATAATTATAACAAACTAGTGGAGTAATTTCACAAAAAAATTATTGAATATCAATTCAATAAAAATTTAATTATATGTATTTTAATTTAATTTAGTTCTTTTTTTCCATTTGTGTCAGTGCAATTTGTGTGTTATATACGTATTCTGTTCCCCGAAGGTTACCTGGTAGAAATTGCTGTCTAGCAATAAGGTCGCCTCTTGTACCTGTTTATTTATTTTTTGTATTATTTTGTATTTGTATTAAAGTGACGGGATGAACAAGTCGTGCACTTGGCTGTAAGCGACACGCCTGTCCACAGCAGTTGCAATAAATCGCAACGATTTGCGGTGCACTGCCTCTGCGCCCGTCACCCAGACATAAATTGACCACCAACACTCTTACCCTTCAAAACCGTAACGCAGTAATGTTCGCATTACTGCTTAGAGGCAGAAATAGGTAAGGTGGCAGTACGTCTCTGGACGTACGTTTCTTATCCATTGCTGCTAAAGTGACTGATAATGGAACTTTCGAACAAAAGTAAATTTAACTATAGCAGTTGATAAATCAGTACATGAAAAACGAGACTGTTAAATTAGAGAAAAATCATTTTCCGATAACTATTCAAGTGACCTTATTATAGTTAAAAGTTCGGAAACGAGAGACTGATGGTACGTGGGGCGCACTATAAGTTTCCGGAATGAATGAGAAAAAAATACTATAAATGGTCAGAAATGAACTTATTGTTTCTCAATATATTCTCCGTTAGCGTTAATGCACGTTTTTATACGAATGAACCAATTTTGAAAACATTTATGCCACTCCTCCGTGACAATCACTGAAACATATTTTTCATACTCTTCGACAGCCTCTTCAGGTGATGAAAATCGTTGACCGCGTAGCTGGTTCTTCATTTTTGGAAATAAACAAAAGTCACAAGGTGCCAGGTCGGGACTGTACGCGGGATGGCTCATAAGGTCACCGTTGTTCACCTTCAAAAATTCATTTGTCTGTCTGGTCGTGTGAGAACTGGCATTATCGTGATGCAAGATGATATGGCGTTGACGGTTATTTTTACGGAGTTTGTCAATAACTTTCGGCAAAGAAATGGTCGTGTACCAATCACTATTCACGGTACAACGATTCTCTAAAGCAACAGTAGCCACGTGTCCAGTTTTATTAAAAAAAAGAAACAATCATCCGCTTAGAGGCACTTTGCACGCGAGCCACTTTGGTTGGTTTCGGCTCATCTCGAAAGACCCATTCGCTCGATTGCTGCTTTGTTTTGGGATTCTAACTATAAATCCATGTTTTGTCACACGTTACTATGTCCTACACCAAATTTGACGCCCCTTCATTGAATCTGGAAAGCATGGCACTGCACCATGTGACGCGGTCCGTTTTTTGAGCGTCAGTCAAATTGTGTGGGATCCACCGAGAGCACAGCTATTTTCACAACCAAATGTTTGTGTAGTATTGATTGTATTTGACTCATGCCTATGCCTAAAGATGCCCGAACCTCATGATATGTCACATGCCTGTCTGTTTTGATCATACGGCGCACAGCATCGATGTTTTTGTTGTTCACAGCACTGAACGGGCGACCATCACGAAATTCGTCACTGAGATTCACACGACCGCGTTTGAATTATGCACACCAGCTATAAATAGTCGTCTTGCATGGTGCTTCATCGCCAAAAGCAGTTTGAAGTCGAGCGAAGCTCTGCTGAGCTGTTAAATTAAACTTAAAGTCGTGGAAAATCATACTACGAAAATTTTCACGAGTTAAATCCATGGTGATGTAGACAACCAATTTCTAAAATGACGCCACAACAGACAGATGAAACAAACCGTATTCTACAGCCAAAGAGTTCCATTTTCGAATGTTGTAATTACTTTTTAAATATTGTTTATGTAAGTGGCCAGTTCCAGAAACTTATAGTGCGCCCTATGTTAAGTTTTATTACTACGAACTTTGTTTTACAACAAAGGAGTGTTGCTTTAGTTCCTTGTTTTTAATAATTACTGATTGTTGAATCATACAATCATTTCATAATTTATATAATATCTCTGCTATATTTTGTTGAGGGAATGACAATTTATGTTAACAGAAAAGCGTTTAGTTTTAATTTAGTACAAATAATTTCGCGTCTGAAATCTTCAAATTTACGACGAATTGTGTTAAATCCAATTTCTGTAAACCCAAAATTCAAACACATCTTTATTTCATAAGTAAGTAAATTACACTTGTAATCGTCCAAGTTATTAAATATAATTGTAACAGACTCATTCGTAAGGCAGATTTCTCTGAGAGTAATAATTTAATAAACTCTAGGACTTAGTCTTTGTAAATATAAATTTACACTTATAATTTATAATATTTATTTTGAATACCGAAACTAGAAGCAATTTGAAAGAGTCGCATTATTGGTAACAAGAAAGTAGATTCACTTGCTAAGCGACCTTATTGTACTGGCGATAGAATGTCTGTTTTGCCCTATTACACAGATTGTTTATACGAAGTTAAAACTTATTGCTACCAGCTGTGGAAAGAAGTTAGTAGCAGTATAACTTCTTGTGGAAGAGTTCGTCCAAGAAGTACTGCTACCTATTTCAACCGCCAAGCAGTAATGCGAGCATTACTGTGTTTCGGTTTTGAAGGGTAAGGGTGCTGGTGAAATTACAGGCACATGAGAAATGTCAACTTATGTCTCAGGGTGCCTGGCGCAGTGGCAATATCCTTCAGATGCTTTAACTCTGAGTGACGCTGTAACTGCCATGGACAGGCTTGTCGCACGACTTGTTCGTCCTGTTACTTGGTGTCATAAAAAAAAATAATACTTTGATGAGAGGTCGCAACAAAAAAGTATCTGGTACAAAACAGTTCAACCTGAGCATCTGGAAGTTCCGTGGATTGATAACTGTATACTAAATACACTTAGTGTTATGACGGCGACGGACGCTCTGGGTGCATTCCTTCAAAGAAGTTTACCTTTTTGACGGATATTACTTCAACTCTATTGTAGCAAATGCGGCGTCATTGAAAACGTTTACCACGTTTTGATGGAATGTGTTCTAATCGAGAGACTCGGGAAACAGTTAGGCAGTGTGGCCAGCACACGATAGACTGGATGGTGTAACAGTATATTATATCCTTCGTCGAGCGAAGCCAAGACACTGTACAAGTATTTTATACAATCGTTGCTTATTGAGGGTTCCACAAAGTCGAATATCGGGTTTAGGCCACGGGGCTTTGCCGAGTGGCCTAAATAATAGGTACGAAATTTTAAGACCTATTTATATAATGATGGCATACAATAGTTTTTCTACGAATAAATAAAATAACGAATCAGAACCAATATTTAATGTATATTTTGTACGCAATTTTTTTAATAAATTTTAACCCATCTATTAAGGTAGGCAATACAGCCTCTTCATATATTTAGACGGAAGCCAAACAAATGCTACAAAAGAAAAAAACCAGAGATATAAAATAGAACTGGCCAAGTACCGCATATACTTTAACCAATAATTTTTTTTTTCAAGATTTATGACCCAATCGCAAGACTTATATGCCAATTTAATCAATCAGGAGGCAGTATAGCTTTTGATTAGCGTCGGAATTGATATTTTGATTAGCAAAAATACGATGTTCTTTTTTTGAAACTCGTTAAAACTCTGTCCATACAGTACTAAAATTCTTCAGCTCTGTAGCATAGACAATAATAGAATTTTGATTCAGAACTAAAAGAGCGCCTTTATGACATGTTTATGAAATTACGATGTTGACAGATTAAAATACTGGAGAAGAAAAAGTATATTTAAGTAGTCTTAACCTAGGTTAGATGTATAAATGAAGGAGCATTACGGAGGGACATTACCATCTTATTGCACGTCAATGCTCCTAAATTTAGACTAAATAATCTCAGTACAGAGTACTAAAAAACTGACCTCAAAAGTAAGTGGAATTACGTCTATTTGCTAAGTTTTATTGGAATATTCCCTAGTTCGCCACTATACAGGACTTGACACTAGAGATAATAAAAATCGGTTCTCACTATTCAAAGTATATTGAGAGAAAAACGCCTTGAATTGGAGAAATAACAAAATCAACTATTAAAGTAATTGCTTCTAAATTAAAGTTAGGCGCTATTTATAAAAATGAATCTTCATGCGTGAACAGCCACCCTTCGAGGTGGATGCTTTTCTTCAAAATGAAATGGGACCACTATGGAAGTACCCCCTTTCCAACAAAAAAGAATCATGAAAATCGGTTCACAAATACCGAACATACAAAAAAAAAGAACATACAGACGAATTGAGAACCTCCTCCTTTTTTAAAGTCGGTTAAAAAATCTAAAATAGTTACACAGACATATCTACGTATAATCTTTTCTAAAAAATTTTTGTTTCAATGCAATTTTAAACCTCGTAAATGGCACATTATTCTTACATACTTCCAAAGCCTTATTCTTCGGTAAGGATTCTATTAAAGACTTCAAAGATACAAGTCTAAAGCATTTCCGACTTTTAGGTCTTAATTAATAATGTATGCATCCGTAATATACGCTTGTGAAGGCGTCTCTTCTTATGGTATTTTTATCTTGGCATTTATTTGATATTTGAACTTTATTTTCATTTTATTTGCATTGGGCGTAGCGTACCTATTACGTGCGCCACTCGGCGTAAGTTGAAAGTCTTTGAAATCTAATTGTGATAAAGCGCTGTTAGAAAGGTATGTTGGAACATCAAAATGTCAGTAACTTTTATGATTTAACTACTTTATTAGAAGAGAAAACTTCCAAATTTTAAATGAAATTATTTTTTCGTATTGCAATTGAAAATACAAATATGCTTGATTTAGATCGGAACAAATAGTTTTATTTTCATGAGTAACAATCGTGAAAACCTAAAAATTCGACAAAATTTCAAAATATGGACTTAACTTACTTACTTACTTTCAAAATATGGACTAATCTTAACTTTTCAATCTACTTTCAGGACATTGTCGTCCCTTCCGACTTTATTAGTTCTCCATTATTCGAAAAACATTTTTATGAAAAGCAATTTCTGTTCAACTACGGCATTGAATATCATGAAAAATCTGATCCCAGCCGCAGTGAGAATTAATTAAGTTTCCCTTAGCTCTGTGAAATAAAAAAAAGTAAAAAATCGGGGGGCGGAGGAATAAGATTGGACCAAAGCTGGAATTTTAATAAAGCAAGGTCACGTAAACATTGATGGCCGGGCACAATCCCTGCTTTGCCCGTAGTGATGTTGGAAAAATAAAAAACAAGACGACGGCCGCGTATTTATTTGTTTTTATGTCCAACTTGTCGGCCATCTTTAGTTGGCAAAGTCGAGGCAAAGAGATAAGGTATATAGTCCGTTGTAAACATCGCAGAAAGCGGGGTCTTGTTTGGTTTAATAAGTTTCTAGTTTTCGGGGCAATTTATCTTATATTCGTGCTAGTTTACTTTTTATAATAATAATAATAAAATAATATGGTTATTCCTTCACTGAGACATTGGAGTCCATATTAGGCAACTAGACCTATGTTACAAGTCCCCAGGCTCCCACCCTAAATTAATTTATTTTGTATAAAAGTAATTATTCTATACATATATTATACAACAGCTAGGCTGATAAATCGAGAGAGCGTGAATAGTGAGAGCATGTCTTTACGTGTATGTGCGAGTGTGTATATGTGTGTACATGTATGTTTAAATGAACAAGACTGAAAATTTTCGGTATACTACATTGTTATATTATTAAGCGTTTGATCTAAGTGTTAATAATTATAACAAACTAGTGGAGAAATTTCACAAAAAAACGTTCAACATCAATTCAATACAAATTTAATAGCGACATCTCTAGCCAGTGCTGGTAGCTGTAAAGTTACCTTACTGGGTGACGAATTACTTTCATTGATTTCTCATAGATGGTGCTACGGTTAAAACATCGTTGAAAACGAAATACAAAGATCCAACGACATGCACATAGAAAAATTCGTGAGGTCCGCTGGTTCGTTCCGTGGCTTAGTTCGCATATCATCTGGCATGTTTTGCTAGAAGACGTCGGTTGAATCCGACCGGATTGAAGAAATTGTTCGATCTTTGTAGTAATAATTTTAACACATTAGTGGAGTAATTTCACAAAAAAAATTGAATATCAATAAAATACAAATTTAATTATACGCTACAATACACACTGTTGGGTTTTAAAAACATTTAATTTTGAAAATATAGTAGACATCCGCTATTACTAAATTAATAAAGTTTAAATTGACGTATGACATTGTTCACCTTGCTTTAATTAATTTTAAGATTTTATATAGAATTTATTCCACAAAATATACACACTTTAGTTATTTTTTATGTAATAACACAATACGCCATCATCACCAGCCCAGCGCAGTCTATTGCTGAACATAGACTTGTGTGCGTCATTTTCTGCTGCCAACAGCTTTTCGCTGTCAGTTATCGATTTATTAGATAAACAAATACGGCCAGCGCACTACCACTTCAGCTTGCTTATTCTAACCTTATTTCGTAACTTATCTTTCAGAAACTCCGAGCTTAACTCGTTCTATAGCTCACTTTTAAGATACAACCTCAATGTACTTTAGTTGACTACGCATAACAGCGAAAGCGTTGAATCAATCAATCAATTGAACTGATTAACTGCCTCCGTGGAAGAACGGTTGCCGGACTGCCACGCAGTGGTCCCAGGTTCGATTCCCGGGCCGGGAGAAATATTTGTATGGCCTACATTTATTTGTCTCGTGAGTTTGGGTGTAATTTGTGGTTGTCTATGTGAGTGTCCATGGCACCCGTGACACAGGGTTTCCCTAGTGCGGGGCTATGTTGATTGTGAGCGTTATTATTATTATTAATTGAGAATATATACTGATTAGTATACGCTGTGAAAACACGACTCTTAAACATTTTCCCGATAGAAAAAAAAACAAAAAAAAACTTACCTCGAAATTTTACAAGAAAACCGCAGTATTCAATAGGTACTTTCCCTATGCGAATGGTTTTTTTATATCAATGAACTAAATATAACACGTATAGGTCATAAAAAAACAAATTATGAAATAAAGACAGTGTCCCTGGCGCTCGACTCGCGCAATAGAACAGATTCAATACGGGAAAAATTCGAAATCGAGCTAAGGTAGTAGCGACTCTTAACTGATGGACTAGACGTATCGTGAGTGTCCGCGACCCGATTCCCTACGTTAAAAGGGACAGAACGCATTGATTAAAAACCTTTGTATTTAAACTTGGGTGACGAGACTCAACGTAACACAACTCAATACATAAAAACAAACAAAACAAATTTGAAACAGTAACCGCTTTTCGTGATTTATGAATAAAACTACGAGGGTATGTTATAATAATAATGATATAGCATTTTACACAAAAATAAATTAGTCGACATAATTTTGTACAAAACGCCGTGACGGATGTCCGACATAATTTATACCTCGTCATCCAACGCATGACAAACGGGTCATATGAGCTACGTTGACAACTTTGTGTGCGTGTTTGACAATTAATTATTGTGTCCCATCTCTAAAGCGGGATAAGTACCATTTGAAAAGGGGGGGAAAAGGTTTTAATTACAATGAGAATAAATTACAATGTGCTGGACGTTGAAAAATCCATAATAATCTTATAATTAATTTATTCTTCTTTATCATTAGAAACATTCCTAAAAACACACTGACACTCGCCTGCACAGTCACTCATATACACGTACACAAAAACACACGCGTGCATCTCTAAGCCTCCACTGTTGGTTTATTATTTATTTGTTTAGTCTAGTCTAAGAGCATCTCAGTTTATAAAAACCCGTGTTTCCAAAATAAACAACAACAACAATCATTACCCCGAACAGAATGCTTATTTTTTTGTATTCAAACGTAAAATAGACTTTTCGTTTGCTAATATGATCCCACTCTTCACTAATTGCCTTATCTGATATTCTAGTCGTGACTCAGTAAGGCGAATAATCTTACTTAACTTACAAAAGTTCTCCATTAAACCGTCACGCATTCAGAGACACTTGATGTCCCTAAAGATTTTGGTTTTGAAAACGCAAGTTTAAGACTTCTACTTTTAAAACGAGTTACCGGAGGAGAAGTGGTAAAAATTTTTTTAAATAAAATAACGATCTAAGGGCGTATCGTGACGACATATAGTCGTTCAGTTTAAAGTGTCGTGACTTGTATATTTAAATAGTTGTTCACATTCGCACTGTTAATACAATAGTGTGTTAACTCCAAAAGTGAACTTTCTCAAAATAGATGAAAAACGAATTACTTACTTCTCGCAAAAAATAATAAAAATTTATGTATATGTTAAGTTTATTATAAACACTTAAAAAATTTCCCAAATATATTTAAAAATAAAATGGAAAAATAATTTCATATTTTTTAATAAGGATTATTTTGACCAGAACTAGTACACATAAAGTGTGTCTCGTTTTAAGTAGATATATTTTGATTGTTTCTAACAATATTCTACCGACAGTTGTTTGACGTGTTGAGAATTAAATTTTACGTTCAGTAATGATATAATATTAAATTTTACATATTTTGAGTTACAACACTATTGTAATGGCAGTGCGATATAGTACAACACGACGTTTTTGCCGTTACGATGACAGACTGTCGAGACAATGGAAAGGTCTTGAACGACAGTCGTCAGACGATAAATAAAAAGTCATAATAAAAATGTGACGACAGATAATCCCAGCTACTATTGCTGTCACGATCCAGTGGGAATAGCTAGCCACGACTATCGTTTAACGATAAAAAACTCCAACATATTCGTGATATGAGAATAAGCTAGACACGACAGTCATCCAACAATAAACAAAACGTTATGACATAATGGGAATGGATGGGAAAAAATGGAAATTTAAAAATACCATTCTGCTTGGCTGCTTACTAAGACGTATGATGATTACACCCACACACTCACTCTTTCTCACGCTCACATACACACACATACACAAATGAAAACACTAACTTTTAAATTACTCCCTATTGTACAAACTCACATATTATGTGAAAATTAGACCTAAGTAAAGACTAATTTAACCGACAGGTGGAGCCCAGGAGTCCTAAGATACAGGGTTTTCCTAGTTTTAGCTCCTGTCTCTCACATACATTAACTTGTTAATTCCTGTTGTAAATTAAATTGTAATCGATATTTGTGGGAGAAAATAAACAACTATTATTATTATTATTATTAATGGGAACGCACCCTTACAAAAAATATACGACACAGCTAAGGATATTGTCTAAATAATGTTCTAATTTGTTACACGATAGTACATACTTTACACATACATATAAAATCTCGTGTCCAAGATTTCTCTTAGAGCCCCTACAAATTCCATTAAGTTTAATTCACTTTTGTGCGTACCTACGGCCTCTTCACTTTTTTCAGCGGAATGCATATCTCTTACGTGCGAGTGATAGCTTCAATGAATGGTTCAAGCAGGTTGATATTGACCTTTTTAACCGACTTCAAAAAAGAAGGAGGATCTCAATTCGACTGTATGTTCTTTTTTTTTTGTATGTATGATACGCGATAACTCCAGTATTTGTGAACCGATTTTCATGATTCTTTTAATGTTGAAAAGGGGGTACTTTCATAGTGGTCCCATTTCACTTTGAAGACAATCATCCACCTCGAAGGGTGGCTGTTCACGCATGAAGATACATTTTTATAAATAGCGCCTAACTTTCATTTAGGAGCAATTACTTTAATGGTTGATTTTGCTATTTCTCCAATTCAAGGCGTTTTTCTCTCAATATACTTTGTGTAGTGTCGTAGTGAGAACCTATTTTTATCTGTATAGTGGCGAAGTAGCGGATATTTCAATAAAACTTAGCATATAGACGTAATTCCACGTACTTTTAAGGTCGGTTTTTTTAGTACTCTGTACTGAGATTATTAATACTAGTATTGCATCGGTGAAGCGTCTTATTAGTAGTTTGTTTTTTGGCGAGTAGGTATTTACTTTACTTAGTGTCGGGGAAAAAAAAAAAATATATATGTGTGTGTGTGTGTGTGTGTGTCTGTGTGTGTGTGTGTGTGTGTGTCTGTGTGTGTGTGTGTGTGTGTGTGTGAGTGTGTGTGTGTGTGTGTGTGTGTGTGTGTGTGTGTGTGTGTGTGTG
>NW_020653726.1:17873319-18005242 GCF_003589595.1 Hyposmocoma kahamanoa | reverse complement strand
TGTGTGTGTGTGTGTGTGTGTGTGTGTGTGTGTGTGTGTGTGTGTGTAGTATATATATGTATATAGTATAGTAAGTTATATAGTTATAATTTAATGCGCCCTATAGTTATTAAATTCACATTTGAAAATTGACCAGCGGTTTACCACACGGCACGACGTGCGCTTCACATTTGAAAATTGACCAGCGGTTTACCACACGGCACGACGTGCGCTTTCCCGCCATTCGCCATCGGGCGCTTGTCGACGATATATCTATGTCAAATTTTTTTCGCCTGTTCTTATTCATACTCATTGACAGCGCGCGAGTTACGGGACGCGAGGGCCCGTACGCCACAACTCATCTCCTAAAGTGTACTTTACATTTATTTTTCAAAACCAGTTACACTGGCTGCTATTAACAAATCAAACAAAAGTGAATAACACGAGAATATTCCTAAAATCTAACCAACATTACGTATGAGACATAAGAAACTGGAATACTAACACTTAAAATTTAAAATTTAATTAAGTACTTGTACGTGCTTGTGAGTTAGCGAATAAGTAAATACAAAGTATGTAAAAGTATGTAAACGATTTTCACTCAATTTTACCGGAAGTAAATTGCGTATATTTGTTTTCTTCTTTATTCGAACATACCAACGTTTCGGCTGGTTTCGGTCTCTTTACTTTTTTTCGCACGCACTCATAACCCCGCACTAGGGAAACCCTGTATCGCAGGTGCCATGGACACACACATAGACAACCACAAATTACACCCAAACTCCCGAGAGAAATAAATGTAGGCCATACAAACATTTCCCCGGGAATCGAAACTGGGACCTCTGCGTGGCAGTCCAGCATGGGAGCCGTTCGGTCACGGAGGCAGTTAACTAGTCCCGACTGACAAAAGTAAGTTAGTTACCATGAAAATGTTGCCTTGTATTAACAACAGTTTGAAGAGGATAAGTCTCTTCCAATACTAATGGATGAACATCAATTATTCACATCACAACATAGAACATGAAATTGTGAACAAAGCTATAAATAACTTTTACTGTTAAAATTGTATCGTCCATTAAAGGTAAAAGGGACAACGTCATTAGTTGTTTAATAAACAATAGTTCATTGGTTGGGACATGTACGCATGTACGGTTATGGAGTCAGCACACTTATTCATGCTTAATCGACTTGAGCCGGACAGAAAATGGTATGCTTTTGCGTGCGTCCGAGCGAAAGCAAAGAGAGCAACGTCTTTTTGCTCTTAACTTGCACTTTGACGAGTTGATCATCTGATCTGCGTTGGTATGCGATCACCTTTCCTGATTTACTCACACTTCACGAATAGTGAGTTCCGTGAAATCGATTTCCAACAAATCAAACTAATTGAAAGTAACTTCAAGAAACTAGCGCACGCGCACCTCTATAAATAAATAAAAAATGACAGCCGACCGTTCGTACAGACCAGGTGCAGTAGACAAAAAATATATTACCGCAAGACACAAAATGGTTTTACTTAGATGTCGGCAGAAACCTATGGACATAAAAT
This sequence comes from Hyposmocoma kahamanoa, assembly GCF_003589595.1. NCBI lineage: Eukaryota > Metazoa > Arthropoda > Insecta > Lepidoptera > Cosmopterigidae > Hyposmocoma > Hyposmocoma kahamanoa. The sequence goes on along the minus strand of NW_020653726.1, from coordinate 18,003,717 downwards.
AAATTTAAGAAATTTCTAATTATTATTATTATTTACTCTCCAATGGAGAGCAAATAAGCTCACTTTCAATATAATCTAAGATTTACTACGAATATCGACAGTAAAACGAGTTTTCTTACATGTAAAATTAAATGTAACATTTATTGGTGTTTGCGGCAGCGATACGTAATTGCGATATAATTGCGTTCGTTTGATCCCTTGTTGTATCATTATCACTAAAACTTTAATTATGAAATTAATATAATATAAGATATTTAAGTATTCACTCTATTAATCATACTCTTTAGAAACACGATTACTTGCAGTTTCTAAAACATTTTATAAAACAAAATTAACCCTTAGTACGGCGTAAATACTCCACGGAAAGTCACCAATCAATTTTTGAATAATGACAAAACTACATCCTTTCTATAATGTATACTCCGTGTATTTTCAAAATGTGTAATAGTTTTAATAATACGAAGGAAATACCTGAATTCGCACGCGGTGCGCCCATACAAGTCCGAGCCGCCACGCTTCCCTCTTGTCCGCTGTAGTCCTGCTTTGGCCGTCGGGCGTGTAGGCTGTGTCGCTTTGGTTCACACACGGCCACAATGTATGCCATACTTAAATTAATAAAAAAAAATGCAGGATAGGATAGGAGGATATGTGGTCAGTTGGATTTTGACATAAGCCAATCAAAATATTAAAAGTCGTTGTATGCAGTGTTACTTTTAAAAATAAAATATATAATAAATCAATGCAGTAAAAAATTCTATCTACAATATTTAAAGTATGTTCTCTCGAGGTCACATGGCCGTGAGACACCCTATGTAATCGAATTTTAAATATTTTTTATTACTGTCCTATTAAAAGTACGTCTGAGTTAAAAACTGGAAAACCTGACACGAGAAGTTAATTACTTAATACATTTGTCCTAACCTCAGTAAGTAGTTTATGTCCACTGTGTTTTGAATAAATATTTTTTGTTTTAATTATTAATACGAAGATTGAACACAAAAAATAATCCTTCGAACCGACAGAACTTGACTTGTTTACGATGTACCCAACTGAGCAAGTCGACGAAATTCTTCCATGTGTCTGTTATAGATTGCATTGAGGTTTTTCGACTTACAACGCCGGGAAATTCAATAATAAAAAAAAATTAGATTTTTTTAAAAATAACTTTACTAATTTATGATTTTTTTTTCTGTTTGATTGCATGGACATTACAACTTTTTCTGACCAGCTATATACGATTCCGGGTCGTTAAGTAGTGAGTCCCTTACGTAGTTACAGATTATACTACGGTTACTAGATATCAACCCCTCACCCTCCCTACACTAGTTACTAATGAGGTTTGACTGTCGCTCGCCGATGAATGGTGCCCCTCACTGATCCTCAAAAGGATAACGTCATCAATCTCTAAAGAGTACGAAACATGAGTTACAAAGCTGTTAGTGCATTTAAACAGTATTGCAATTCGCTAAATGATTTTGTTTCTAATAGCAATTTGAATTTAATAAAAACGATACACCCTGAAACCTGTATTAGAAATATATAGAAACGTTTAATTTAACAAAAAATCACATTGCTCAATTAAAATATAAATATTTTGTAAAACACAAATTAATAATTGTGACTTTATAAAAAAAACCGACTTCAAAAGTTCATGGAATTACATCTAATTGCCAAGTTATATTGAAATCATTTACCGGAAAGTGCACGAAACCCGGTTCATCCCCTAGTTTGCCACCCTTGGAAGTGGAATATTTTCTTCAAATTTCAATGGGACCACTTCTGAGGTACCCTGTTTCCACAAAAAAAAGAATCATCAAAATCGGTTCACAAATGCCAACACACAAAATAAATACACTCGAATTGAGAAACTCCTCCTTTTTTGAAGTCGGTTAAAAATAAGGCCTTTAATTAGTAACTTTTGTAACAATCGGGAAGAATAAGTTGGTTTGCATTAAAATTAAACGAGGTCGATGACTTTACCATTTCAGTCTGCCGTGACCATGGGACCTGTAAAGGGCCCGAAACGTTAGTTTGTTTAGTAATCTGGCCACCATAATCAACAGGGATCTGGTACAACAATAAAAACTGTCGCTAAGACTCGTGAAGAAAAAAACCACGGCTAGTCCAACGATATTTACAACATGATAATGCCAGTGCGAATAATGCTGAACAAACCATCTCCACCTTACAGAAAAAGGAGTAGAGTTATTTGGGAATGAGTTCGTCCAGGAAAGAACATCCACCTTACCTATTTCTGTCGCCAAACAGTAATCTCAGCGTTACTGCGTTCCGGTTTTGAAGGGTAAGGTTGCTGGTGAAATTACAAGCACATTTGTCAACTTATATCTGTGGGTGACGGGCGCAATGGCAGTGCCCGTCAGATCGCTACAACTGTTATGGATAAGCGTGTCGATTTACACCAGGCGCAAGACTTGTTCGGCCCGAGACTTTGTATTTAAAAAAAAGAAAGTTACAGGTTGAAGCTCTTCGCCACCCTCCATTTTCACCTCTCTCGTACCGATCACACTTTTTTCCGCAATTTAGTTAATTCTCTACAAGGAAAACAATTTAGCTCCCGTGTAGCAGTCGAAATGAATTTCCAGACTTTGTTGATACCCATTCCCCACTATTTCACCGCAAAGGAATAATTAAACTTCCCTCAAGATACCAGGCATCGACGTTTATAGGTAGAATAAAGCCACATGTGGTCGTATGTCAGAAATGCTTTTAATAATCAAGCAATTCAATTTGCTACTCGATTCTTCGGCCCAGTGTCGAAAAATCAACAACCAGAGAGAAGCGAAACACGTGTCGGTATTTTTTTTTTTTTGTTGGTGGTGTCTGCGTCTCGCGCTTGTGTTATTTAATTTATTAATTTAATTGGAAAATTAACTGCATGAAAAAATATTCAAGACAAGCTCCACTATTTTGCACGATTTAACGTTTCATTTTTATAGAGATACTTTTAATACGACGTTGCACAAGCGCTGAGTCGCGTCAAAGCATGGAGCGCGAGCCAGTAACCACAAACGTCTGATAGTTGTTTCAAATAGACGCGACAGTGGCTTACTAAGGAATTGATTCTCTCTACATTTAAGTTTGCGTACTAAAGTAGATTTTTTTTCGTAATACGTACTTTTTTATACTATCAAGTGACGGGACGAACAATTCCTGCGTCTGATGGTATGCTATATGCTCTGTTTAGAAAGTAAATAATCATTGACTTACAAATAAATGGACGACGGGTCTAATACAAAAACCACGAAAAAAATGTCCCAAGTCAACCTATTTAAACGTAGTGACATTTAAAGGATTATGAAAAAGCTAAAACGTTGAATTTAAATTGTAATGTCATCGCAGTACTGTCTAATTTTGCTTGCTTCGCTGTCAGTCGAACAAACGAAGACTAAAGCGTGAATGACGCTCTGTATACGATTTTAACGCCCTATGAGTTCGGACACTTTTTAGCGCGGACCCGACGTCCATATAATTGTAAGTCAATGTAAATAATAAATAAAATGTAAAGCAGTAAAAAAGGGAATTCTATTGACGACGAAATAATAATAATAACGCACACACTCAACATAGCCCCGCTCTAGGGAAACCCTGTGTCGCGGGTGTTATGGACACACTTCAATGTAGGCCATATAAATATTTCTCCCTGCCCGGGAATCAAACCCCTGACCTCTTTGTGACAACGGCATGGTAACCGTTCGGTCACGGAGGCAGGCAGCAGAAATGAGTAGGTATAATTTAGCGTTCATATTTTAGGTAAATTAACTTCCTCAATTCTGATAACTGCTTATGACATATACCTACAAACGTGGATTTATCAAAAACAATAAATACAATTGTCATAAACATGGCAACGGTCCAGTTTTTCTCCCGTGTTTTTGTTCCTACGGTTAGGATTGCAAATTTGGAACTCGTTAGGCCATTTCATAACATCAGCACGAAACATAAAGCAGTCACTCGTCAAAGCCAAACGTAATCATAATAAACATAGCAAATTTCCTCGCAGACAAACAAGGCAAACGTTGCCGAAAAGTTCCTCGAAACTTTCCTCGGAGGCGCCGCAATACGTCCTAAGGCGCAACAAACCGCCCTTTATTATCATTTTGTTGTATAAAATTGTCGTTAAAAGTCAACAGAAGTCGATAACGTTCAACTCTGGCCATTGTAAAAACTGGCCTCTTGAGGAAGTAATATTTCGCGAGGACAAAAAAATCGTCAGTCAGGTCACGTAGGTCACTAATTCGCTCCCCAGGGCGTAGCCGAAATCATGCCGGGAATCCACTATATTATTCGGTCAGTATAATTTTGGAAGATAAGACCTTTTGCATATTTATTAAAATACAGATTACGGGGAGCTTCATCGGTGGGCGATTGATAAACAAGATTCGATCGTCTCGTTGGATTGCATAGACATCAATCTTGTTTAGAATCCAAACTTGGAACATAATTTTAATGTTACGCAACATTGATAGTAAGTTTTTTAATAATTATTTTATTTATATCGAGTTCTATCTTATTTAATTTATTTATTTATTTGCACCCAGAAAAAGAAAGAAAGAAAAACGTTTATTCTTCAAATTGAGACACTATACACACTCAAATCAAGGCGCAAAAGAAGAAAAGGATGCGACTCAGCATGCATATGTCTGTCTTCGGCGACAAAGATGCTGATTTTCAGTCGTTCCTTTTTCTAGTATACTCTATTGTATACCACCATATTGTATACTGTATTGTATACCACCTAACAAATAATAATTTCTTCATGTCTTTACTCGGTGAGAGTTATCTTCAAAATATTCATTAACTGAGAAACCGCATTTTTTAATTTAGTAATTATTTGTTTTGATTGCAAAATGTGGGATTTTTTTTCTATTATTTTTTGTATGTCAATTAATTTATTGTAAATTTTTACTGGTCTATAGTGTGGGATATTTCAATACGAGGTGTTTTAATATTTGTCACTTTTAATATTTTCGAAATTATTAATTTTTCTTAGAAAAATTTATAGTTTTCATTAACATATAGAAGGAAGGGTGAGTATATTTTCATTTATAAATATTGCTTTGCAGCTACATATTTTAAAAAGTAAAAAGAGTTTGTCCAGGGAAGTACTACCATAAGTACACCATGCCTATTTCTACCGCCAAGCAATGATGTGAGCATTATTGCGTTCTGGGTTTGGAGGGTGTGGGTGCTGATGAAACTACAGACTCCTGGGACTTGTCAACTTTGTCTCTGAGCGCGATATAAAGCTCTGAGTAGCAGTGCAACTGTTATGGATAGACGTGTGGATTAACGTTCGTACCGTCACGTAATGTCGTAATAACAATAAAGTTTTCTGAATTCTCTTTTGACAAATAATTTACCCATTTTCCAAAAAAATAAACACATTTTTAAAACGCACAATGAAATTGTAAAAGTAAATTTCTGTTAAAACATTTCATCTCATTATTTTTGACACCCTTTTCTGACTTGCGAAACTGCGTCCACATTTAATAATTGTGCAGAATTCCTGGAGCCAGGATGTATAGAATAAAAAATAGAGACATGTCGTTTTGTAAACAAAACTCATTTTAAAAATATGGTCCGGTGGGCTGGATCACGCATGGCGAAGCGGGCGAGCGCGCGGAACATTTTAATGTTCCTGGTTTTGCTGGGATCCACTCGGCGTTCACGCCCCGATACGCGCCTATGCGCGGCGCCTAACTCCTTTCAAACGACACGCGAGTCCCGGCTTTATTCCGAGTCATCCTCAATTCCCTTCGTCCTCTCGCTACTTTTTGTCTTCTAATTTGTTCGGGAAGAACATGTTTGAATCGTAAATGCGGTTATTAGTGTCGACTCTAATAAGAAGTAACAGCCTCTTTTCCTTTCATCGCGCCGGGTCTAATTCTTATGAATGCCCCGAATTTCCGGCTAGCGTTCTGAGGAAAATTAAAAATACGCGATTTCAACCGGTACGATGACAGGAGGGGTGATAATTAAGAGAAGTAGGGGAGGGTGGCTCCCCCGCGGTCAAAGATGAGCTCGCCAGTACAAAAAATATTTAATATAATATGATGTTGCCGCGCTAAACGCTATCAGGCTTAATAATCGCTTCCGAGCCTCTTTGAGTATCTTAATGAAGTGTTTCATGGAAGAGAGGGATTATTAAATTTTTATTAAAAGAGCCTACGATGAAAGTAAACGGTGGTACGACAATGTTTTATTATGCTGTCTTTCCTACGGACTTTGGCAAAAAGCAATCGGGTCCGAACAAAGAGAATAACAGCAATAAAACGTAACGGATTCAATCTTTGCCAACGGCTATGGGAGTTTAACGGCCTACCCTGGCGAATATCCGTTTCAAAATTTCCAATACGAGTGATTAACATAAAAAGGAAACAATAACCGTTTAAAATTCGAATCGGTATTGCCCTTTTTTATTGGTGAAAAATCGCAATTTGTGAGCGGGGAACGTACGAAAATTTAAATTTGAATTTCCGCCGGCGGGTTGGCTCGCTCGGGGTCGTAATTAGGGGGCTAATGAGTGCAAGTGTACGTCTTTCTGTCCCACTGTGACGCTCATTTTACTCAGCATATTTTGTAGCGTGCCGCTTTTATTACGTGACGACTGGTCGTCGGAAAGGCACGGAGTTTTATTCGGCGTTATAAAAAACGTATTCGCTCATTAACATTTCGTATGGTGTACGGGACTTTATGAAATAAAATGTGTATGCTACGACTACATAAAATCCGTAGCAAATATGCGTAGACACCGTAGCAATGCTACGGTATTTTTACAAGTAAAGTAATAAAGTAAATAAATCAAAGTAAAGGAATGAAACGTCTCTAAGAATATTCACATAAGTCCTCGGAAATGTATCAAGTCATATAACGTAAGTATGTGAGTTACGGTTAGGTATATAGAATGACTATATGAGCTATTCACTTAGTCAATGCTACTCGAGTTTTTATATGATGACTACATTTGAGTTATTTTATATTATTTGTGTAACTTGGTTATTTACGGTCGGCATTGCAATTTGGTATTTAGAAATATATATCTACAAGGTTCAATTTTTATTTTATATTTTTGTGACCTTGAAGGTCACAAAAAGGTGTAACATTGACTAAACTTGACACGATTTGTTTATTTTTTCATCAATAAGCAGATTATTATGTTAAGCTACTTGTTCAAAAATATCATTGTTTGCATTATTATTGATCAACAAATTATACAATCTCATGTTCTAAACCTTTCACGATCATTAAAATAAACTGAAATCTAACCTAGGATTGAACATTGAGAGTCGGTAATGCTAACTGCTGACCCTGATGACCTCGTACCGTTGTTATCAACCCTCTGAACCCTACCACTCAAATACGATTAAGAAGGTTAAGGTTACGACCCTCTCCACCATAATGGCTAAGTTTCCTAACCAGAGCACCAGCGTGTACACAATGAAATGCTTTAAAATAATCAAATGTGGAATTTGATGACAAGAATCGGTTTTGAAACGACGCTAAGTAAAACCAAATAATATGCAAAGGTGGCCTCCCACGATTTGATTTTACAGATTTTCTCGCACAAAAGACGACCACCGACATCCACCCACCGGCCCCGCCCAATTCATAGTCATAATTAGCCAATGCATAGTTACCCCGCCGCGCACCGGCCCCACCCATTTTTCGCATTTATTCAAGCATTGCGAGGTTTCTTTCCATCGCTATAATCAGGGCCCATGGGAAACCGCCTAAAGACGTTAAGTTGTTCATATATATGTGCACAATCAGGACACCTTTAAATTAGACACTTGTAGACACACAAGTAGACAAACAAATAGACACTTGTGGGAGTGGCGCGTCTGCGGCGTGGCAGTCGCGTCATTTCTAATTTTCATCAATATTTAAGTCTGCAAAAGTAGCACGTATATAACAGTGCAGCTATGCTTCTTAATGTATGAAACTTAGTTTTTGGTGTTAAGTAACACGCCTGTCCATAACAGTTGCATTGCAACTCAGAGCTTTAAACCGCAAAGATCTGAGGGGCATTGGACGAACTCTTTCACAGGAATCTCTACTGCCACTATAATTATTTTTACTAATAATACTAAAATTATTAGTAATGGCGCGACTGCAGCGCCATAGTGGCGCTACTGTAGCGTTTCTGGAAGCGTGTAATTTGAAAGCTCGCTTAAGTTTTTTTTTTTTTTAAGAAATGTATAGCACGTTGGAGTATCAAATCGGTGGCCATGAATAAATGAGACTAGCGTAAGATCATGGCAGATAGCCACAAACTACGGGAAGCTTATATAGATACCCTGCAAAGGGTGAATTTGAGCCGTGAGTGATAATAATTACGACGATTTTTTTATTTTGTCAAAATTAATAAATCATGCAATGAGTCATTTAAAATATAATATAAAAACAATAAATTCATCAATATACCAACAAAATAAATCGCTCTTATGTCACAGATGAGTTATTTATACAAATCCCTCAAATAATTATAAAAATTGGTATTCCTTTTCACACTGTTCTAGGAATTATTCAATTTTTAACCGACTTCAAAAAAGGAGGAAGTTCTCATTTCGACTATATATTTTTTTTGTATATATGTTATGCGATAACTCGGACAAGGATGGAGTACGCGATAATTTGTAAGCCGATTTTGATGATTCTTTTTTTTTGTTGCATAATCGAGGGTAGGAAAAATCGTGGCCTCTACTAAGAGGATTTTTGTTGAGATGGGTAGAAAGTGTTTGAATTGGTAGAACGATCTTAAGGTACCAATAATCTTCTGACTATTGCAGTCAATCTGGGGTTTCCAGCTTAAAGTACTATCAATGTGTAGTCCCAAATTCACAACATGCGACAATATGAATACTTTTGAAATTTTCATCAAATGACATCGTTTACATATAAAAAGAGGACTAGTTGTACCGTTTTTATTTGAGAAATTAAAAAACAGAAATAGTGAAATGGCGTATAATTTAGATTAATTTCTATAGTTTTTACAGATCGGGCCTCCACTGTCAATTCAATTAATCTTGTGGCACTGCAAAAATGCGTGCACTTTCATTTCTGAAAAGAAAATTGTGCATTCGTTAAGAGCATGGATCATGAACTGAATGAATGGATGGAGTGGATTGATGACGATGATGAATATCAATAATAGAATGAATTAATTTAACAACATGATACGTAGAAACGAGTAAAAATTATCCAAACAGAAAGTTATCCAGCATTAAAATTATCAACGCTCTCTCACAATACTATAACCGCATGTAGACACAGATCTCTCGGTAGTTAAAATTATCATCCCGTAAAACGTAATAGCGTTAACAGCTGTCGATGTGACTGTTACGTCAAATTATCCGTTTTACATTTTATTTCCTTATACACACACTCAGCTTAACATTTTTATTGTAGTGCTCATGTTTTGTGCGTTCTTCTTCTTCCTTCTTTCTTAGCCAGAAGATTAGTAGCAGTAGAGCCTTGTGAATCCTAGAAAGTATTACCATCTTACCCATTTCTGCCGCCAAGCAGTAATGCTCGAATTACAGTGTTCCAGTTTTGAAAGGTAAAATTACAAACATATGGGACTTGTCAACTTATGTCTAAGGGTGACGGGAGCTGTGGCAGCCTCCCAGATCTTTACGATTTAAAGCTCTTTGTGACACTGCACCTGCTTAATCGTCACTTGGTATTTTAAAAAAGCCGATAGACGGATTCGAACCGTCTGCCTGTCAATTGAGAATGAACCGTTCTCCCACTGGATTACCAAGTCAAAGGACAACGAACTGACAAAATTTTGCTGACAAAGTACCGTTATGACAAAAAAATAGAACAAAAAAGGTGCCGACTGCGGTGAAGAAGGTTCTAAAATCTCACTAGATGTCACTAGCGGCGCAGAATGGCGATACCCTGTACCCCGATATCTATAACAAAAACGCATGGGAGAATTTCGAAAACTCAATAACTTGACCTGTAGCTTAGTTGGTAGGAGCAACGCTACGGTGCAGTATGGTCGTGGGTCCAAAAAAAAGCTAGCGGTGTTATTTAGCAAAATAAACATAAAATTGTCAATACACAATCATAGTTGATTATACTAGAATTAATACACAGCTAACTTGGTAAAACCGTAATTACAAAATAGAATTCCCTGAAGAATTTTTGAGTAATTACACCTTTGTGACGTTTCTGTGATCATTCACTCGTTCATCCGTTCACCGGTCCGTCCGTTCAGTTCTAGTTCTCCGGCGCTGGAAAACTTTTGCCAATTAAGAGGCAGCCCCTTTATAACAGCATTAAAACTTCTCGAGGACTTTCGTTCGCAAACTAATCGTGACACATCTAAAACATTTTTGATTCTCATTGTTTGCTCTCGTAAATGAGATGTTTGTTCGATTTTAGATGTACAAGTTTCATAAGCTTCCTTTACTGTAACAGAATAGAATAAAAGCTAAAATGGCTAAACGACACAGTTCAATAAAAAGTTAAGTGAAAAAAGTTAACAAAAAATAGTCCTGTCACATCGAAGGAATTTTTCAATGTTCGTTTTTTGAATTAATAATCATAACAAATTAATGGAGTGATTACACAAAAAAAATGGTAGTAAATAGAAGAATATTTTTTTACATACCGTACCGCATACCGAGTTCTCAGGTTTCCGCGATTCTTACACATTGGAAACAAAACAATTGTTGCCCGGTGTAAATCTCGCATACGCGTTTTCACATAGTTCGTTTTTACAGAAAAACTTATGAAGTTCTTGCTTAAATATGTGTTGAAAGTATTCAGAGATTTGAGCAAAAATTTATTCGTTACTTATGTTTTAAAATTAATCAGCCTTACCACTCGTCAAACTATTTAGACATCTGCAAAAAACCTTCCCCTTGAATTGCAACGTAAAATAGCAGACGTAAACTATCTCATTAAAATTACCACCAATATCGTCGATTGCCCCGAGATTCTATCTGAGATTCATTTAAGGATTCCAGCTAAGCATTTACGTAACGAGTCACTAATTAATTTACCTGTCGCTGTACAAAATTACAAACGGGATTCCTTTATATGGCGTGCAATATTACGATTTTGTTCGTGTAACACAAGCGGTGCGTACGTTAAGAAGGTATTATCTAATTAATTTTTTTATTACTAAAGTAATCTAATTTACGTAATATTACATTGCTTCTATAATGTGTCATGTGTGTGTGTACAACATTGTTTAGTTATTTAGTGTTGTCAATGTATTTTGCTATTGTATTTTTATACGTAGGGAACTGTTTTTGCTTTTCATTATTTAATATAGTTTCTATTACATTGTGATACAAGTTCTTTAAGAATAAAATAAATAAATATATTATTATTTATTTATTTAATCAGGCTCTAACAACAATGAGTAGGTACACTATAAATGTGCAGGTATACAGACACTATGGTTTTAAACTAAGTGTCCCTTTACTTATAGGTGGGCACATCATGTACTAAACGAAATACAATAATATTTGGTTAGGCATAATGATACATAAGTACAATCATTGTAAACTTAACTATAAACTTATCACATCACTTTCTTTATCATAGAAACGGAAGTACAATTTAGATCAATGCCACACTGATACTCCTTATACAGTGTTATTACAGGAATATAGGTATAATTTAACTAATTAAAATACTAACTATAAACATTACAGGGTTTACTACATTTTGTACCACATTTTTATCTTCGACCTGAAAAATTACTTAGAAATCACATACTAGGTATGCACTGTTTAGACGACAACGTTTCGAGGCAGGCGGTCTACTTCCATTCTTCGTCCTGATCCGTCTGAAAGAATTAGTGTCACATAAGTAATCAAACCAAATCCAAAGACAATATCAAGTATGACGCTTCTTTCGCATAATACTTCTTTCAATTTGGTGGAGTATTACATATTTCACAGTAATTTTTTCGGACGAAAAAACGGGAGTAAACCAACTGTTACAAGTTTCACGGTCACGACTGACTGAGACGGTAAAAATCATTAACCAGTTATGTCTAATATTAATATCACATTTTTTTTCACTATAGTTACTAAAGTTTATTTAAATATCATATTTTGAATTTATTTTATTTAAATATTTATTTCTATTGTAATAGTACAAATTACAAAAAACAGATTACAGCTTTATTTTCAAACAATATTATTTAAAAAAGAAACATTATTATCCAATCTGCATTGCAATTATAACTGTGCCATCTTATGAACAAAAACAGTACAAAATAATAAAAAAAACCGACCTCAAAAGTCATTCATCCCCTAGTTTGCCACCCCTAAGGGTGGAATATTCTCTTCAAATTTGAATGGGACTACATCTGAGGTACCATCTTTCCAACAAAAAAAGAATCATCAAAATCGGTTTACAAATTACCACGTAATGTAATGAATTATCGCGTAACATACATACAAAAAACACACAGTCGAATTGAGAACCTCCTCTTTTTTATAAGTCGGTTAAAAACAATAATAACAACATAGACGAATTTCAAAATAGAAGGTGTTAAAATAGGTCAGATGAGCTGTTTAATGACGGACATTTTGAATGCGGGAATGTAATGGTTACTGCAAATATCATAATGTTCTACACATTCGGTAAGTTGGACTATGTGCAGAAACATTATTACTACGAAAGCTTGGTTAGCAAATAATTGAAGTCGGTGAACTGAACGAGACACCAAGCCCACCATTAACTATTTTATGCAGTGTCCATAAGTCACTGGTACTTTACCAAAGAGAATCGCATAAGTTTTGCAAAATATAAATTTATTCACTTTTTTTGTTTGCTACGGTCGCTTGTCCACGTGTTCTGTCTGTCGCATGCATCCACAAGGATGGTCACACAGCCTATAAAATATAAACGATAATGTTTTGACCTATTAAAATAAAACTATACACTAAAACGCTTTTATGAGAGTATCCATTAAAAGACACAAACAACGCAGTGCCATTAAAGCCGATGTCGTTGCGGTTTGACTACAATAACCAGAGCGTTTTACGCTAATGACTTGTATATTATTAATATATATTTGAATTATTGTATTTAAAACTGAGAAAATAAATGTTCGGTTGAGCATCGGTGCTGGCATGATGTTAATTTCTTTCATAACAATTTTGTTCATATTTTTTCGTTCTTTGTAGACAGTGATAATAACATCATACAACACAGTACTACGGCTAAAAAGTCTAGAAAGATCCAACAACAAGCAAATAGAAAAATTCGTGAGGTCCACTGGTTCGATCTGTGGCTTAGTTGACAGAGCGTCTGGCACGGTTTGCTAAAAGACGTCTGTTCGAGTCAGATCGGATCGAAGCAATTCTTTCTAAGTGTTCGATCTTCGTATTAATAATTATAACAAACTTGAGGAGTAATTTCACAAATAATATTGAATATCAATTCATTACAAATTTAATTACAGTTAATAGCGACATCTCTAGCCAGGCCTGGTAGCTGTAAAGTTACGTAACTGGTTGACGAAATACTTTCCTACATTTCTCATAGATGGCGCTACGGCTAAAAAGTCGTTGATCATATAGCACAGTTTGACTTTCTTCAAATGATATATTGTTTTGATGTCTAGATATATTTTGCAATTATTATTACCTGAAATTACTATTACCGTTATAATTATTAATACAAAGATCGAACACTCAGAAATTCCTTAAAAATTAATACTATTGCCGTATTTAAATTATTGGTCCACCTTTTAGATCCATGTGTGAACCCCCATGTAATATTATTGTATTTTGTCTACCAGATTGTTTAGTTAGTTAAAAATTCAGAATAATTAATTTGACATGCTAAGATTATAAACAGATAAGATCGAAGTTACTTGGTTACGTATATTATGATGATTATATTTATGATGATGATTACGTATATTAGTCCGCTGATTAATATTTTTGTTATTGTCACGTCGTTTTGACGGACGCATAGAATTTTTTAACCGACTTAAAAAAAGGAGAAAGTTCTCAATCCGACTGTATGTTCTTTGTTTTTTTTTTGTATGTATGTTACGCGATAACTCCGGTATTTGTGAACCGATTTTCATGATTCTTTTTTCTTGGAAAGGGGGTACTTCCATAGTGGTCCCATTTCATTTTGAAGAAAACCATTCACCTCTAAGGGTGACTATTCACGCATGAAAATTCATTTTTATAAATAGCGCCTAACATTAATTTACGAGCAATTACTTTAATGGTTGATTTTGCTATTTCTCCAATTCAAGGCTTTTTTCTCTCAATATACTTTGAGTAGTGAAAACCGATTTTTATTATCTCCAGTGCTAAGTCCTGTATAGTGGCGAACTAGGGGATATTTCAATATAACTTAGCAAATAGGCGTAATTCCACGTACTTTTGAGGTCGGTTTTTTTAGTACTCTGTACTGAGATTATTAAATTCCCAAGTGATGGGATGGGAACCACCAGATGCATGACTAGTCCATGCATCTGGTGGTTCGTTAATCACCAAGAGTCGTCGTGTCGTTGCACGCCTGTCCATGACAGTCACAGTGTTATAAGACTATAACACTGTGACTGTAAAGCAGACGCTTTAAATCATAAAGATCTGAGGGGCACTGCCTCTGCTCCGGTCACCCTGAGACGTAAGTTCACTAGTCCCACGTGTCTGTAATTTCACTAGCACCCTCACCGTTCTAAATCAAAACGCAGTAATGCTCACATTACTGCTTGTCGGCAGAAATAGGCAAGGTAGCTCTACTGCTACTTAAAAAGATTTGTGTTATTCAGAAATGTATCATACTCAAAATTATATACATAACAAAATAAAATACGTGGGTTACTTTGTCAATAGTAAGCCCAAGCTTTTAACAAATTGAAATGTAAAAGCGAACTTCGATTGGACGGCCACTAGTAACTGTGTGAAACTACATGTGGGCAACGCCCAATATGACATAAATATGTCCATAGAATTGACAGTTACTGGAAGTGACAGGTAGCCTTCGTTAATGTGGAGAAGCGCAAATGATTTGTCATTATCGTCTATAAACAAGCGCGTGCTGGCTGACAGTGAAACACTTGAGCGTACTAAATATAAATATGACGTCTGTTGCGAATGTAGTTAATGTAATAATATTTTTTTAGCTAAACAAAATCAAGTCACGTTTTTTTAAGTTGTAGTAGATTTAAAGTTTTAAAATCTATGTACTTAACATTTATGCATACATATATTTGGAATAATATTACTTGATCCTTGAAGATATAATTCTCTATTCTATAAAGATCTATTATAAATGAGCACTTTTTTAAATAAGCGAAATTTTTTTTATGTTAGTTGTATCATTACTTGTAAGCATACTAAATTAATATTTGATAGTCAAAAATAATATTTTGATCCTCTTTTTTCATATAGGTCAAGTCTTGGTTGCGCCCTCCATTCAGTAGGTTAGGTTAGTGTATGAAAAAGCAACACGAGACGAGCGAGGGAAGCAAGCGTGTCGCGGCTGCGGCCGGCGAATGCCAGAAGAATTTTACGAATTTGCTTGCGTTTGCTCATTTGTCTTAATTTTGAAGCTCAACATGTAACTATCGAACATTGACTTATAATTATATGCACGTCGGGTCCGCGCTAAAAAGTGTCCGAACTTATAGGGCGTTAAAATCGTATACAGAGCGTCATTCACGCTTTAGTCTTCGTTTGTTCGACTGACAGCGAAGCAAGCAAAATTAGACAGTACTGCGATAACATTACAATTTAAATTCAACGTTTTAGCTTTTTCATATTCCTTTACATGTCTCTACGTTTAAATAGGTTGACTTGGGACATTTTTTTCGTGGTTTTTGTATTAGACCCGTCGTCCATTTATTTGTAAGTCAATGCTATCGAAATTCATTTATACAAATCAAACATTACCTCAGAACTGATCAAAATATAGATTGATTTAATTTAAGTCTCAGAGAAAAAGGATCAATCATTAAAAAAGATTACCGTTTAGATGTTATGCCTGCTGATTTTGCAGATTTAAAATGAACATTTAAATACATGCCCATATATTTTGCACCTCACAAACATTCGGGTTGTATGTGCTCGGAAACACAGGCGCAGGCAGGGAATTCCATTTCTTGGTCATGCGCGTTATACATAAATGATAACGAGAAGCGTTTAGTACGCCTGAGAAGAATATCAACTAACTAAGTGTGATATCCTGTACTGTATGTCTGACGGTAAAAACTGCTCACATTCGTAGAAATCTGTGTTCGCTAAAGAAGAGTTCGTCCAGGAAAATATTGATCTTACCTATTTCTGTTGCCAAAGTACGGTCCGAAATGTTACAGGGATCATTGTATCTCTAGGTAGCCAAGCGACATCCAAAGTGGGTCCGAGATTTCTAGATTTGTATAAACTCGGATGTAGTGCGCCAACCCTCTAAGGGTGCTGGTGAAATTAAAAGCACATGGGCACAAAGGGATTTGTCAGTTTATGTCTCAGGGTGACGAGCGCTGTGGCAGTCCTCAGATCTTACAACTTACTTTACTGGGAATTCTTTAATATAATTCTCTTGAAGTGAGGCGGAACAACTTACTCGTCTCTGTTTGTCAGGTCTTACGCGGCAAGTCGGATTGTCCTGAACTTGTGGGGCTACTAGTAAGGCTATTTGTTCTAGACATCCCTAAAATAGTTCTTAGAGTGCGACGTCGTGAACTATTCGCTGTGTCTTTTGCGCGTACAGTCTCATCAAGGAAGAGAGAGAGAGAGAGAGACTGTTTGTGCCTCAGCAGTATTGCTGCAGAGCCCGGGGTCCGCTTTCCTACTTTTTCTCCTCCACTTTGCACGCTCTTCGGCATCCTTAGTGGTGAGACCATTGGCACGCATATCACCCTTGGCGACGTTAAGCCAGCACTTCTTGGGTCTGCCCCTTCTACCGGGGCCCGGCGGAGGTGGCATAGCCAGACATTTATTTCCCACGTAGCATGCCGGTTTCCGTAAGATGTGGCCGTACCAACGTAGGCGGCTTTCTTGCAGTTTATCTGCAATGTCACGGACGTGAAGGCTGCCGCGGATGCGGGAATTTCTGACACGGTCTTTCCGTGAAACTCCATACATCCAGCGCAGCATCTTCATTTCCGTGACACGCAGCTCCTGTTTATATCGCTCAAGTACGGGCCACGTTTCACTGCCATATAAAAGGACAGGCCTAATGATGGATTTATAGACCTGTCCTTTCAGCTTAACGGCATCTTGGGGTCACAAATGACACCAGTCTCCTCACGCCACTTTGCCCAAGCGGCTGCGATTCGGGCTCTGACGTCGCAGTCGATGTCTCCGGACGCGCTAAGTACAGATCCCAAGTATTTAAACGGGCCCGTAGGCTCGACCGCGTATTCGCCTGTGCGTACGGGTAGGGGATCTGTAGCGTTGCAGACCATGTACTCAGTCTTCGCGTACAGTATCACATAGGAACTCGCCGCTGCTCCGAGCCTTCACAATGCTCAACGAACTCTTGGCGTCAGCACCGGAGTGTGATTTTCTTGCGTGGCGATGAGCTGCTGTACGCTGTGAATGCTGAGATCCTGTGAAATGATGGATGCTAGGGAATCGAGTGTATAATTATAAGATATTAGTCATTTGTATGTTAATTTGACTTAATTTTATTTTTAATTCCTTTTTTTATATCTTATTGTTATTATTATTTTAAAATTATCTTAGTTCTCGTAATACCGTGTAAATATATTTACAATAAATAAATAAAAATAAATAAGTCTTTGCGATCTAAAGCTCTGAGTGTCACTTCAATTGCTATGATCAGGGTGTCGCTTATCACAAAGTTTTAAATGATATCATAAAAAAATCTTTCATCCATTCTCTCTACATGTTCGAACCATCTAAGGGTCGTATTCCAGAACTCTACTCAATGCTCAAGTCAGGATTTGAGCAGACTTGAGTATGATTTCAAGCACTGAAAATACAACCCTAATGGCAAGGACTTGATTATGATTTTCAGTGCTCACTGCAATACTCAAGTCCTGACTTGAGTATTGAGTACAGTTCTGGAATACGACCCTAAGTATCCTCTAGCCTATCTTTGTCAATACATTTCTTTTATCCATAATGTTCCTTTATTTTTCCATCAGAGTCACTCCAATGATTTTCCAAATGAATTGTATGATTTTAAATGATTTTAAAATAAAACACATTAAATGTAATCCGGTATATAATCCCTTAAAACCCGTAAACACTTATCTCTTTTTAACATTTTCACCTGTTAATTCACTTCCATCTCCTTTCTTTTCTTTTCGAACAACCCTACCAATATGTTTTAGTGTCGCCATTTTGTTTTTTTATTGATTGTACCAAAATGGAATCGGTAAATTTTTTAAACTGAAAAGTTATAGAAAGAAAGGATCGTTTATTCGTTTACTTATTAAGATTTGTACAGAACATAACAAAACAAATTAATGATTACAAATAAAAGCTGAAACGGATCCAACTCAGCGTATGTCATAACTCGCAAGTTTTCAAGTTGCAATAAGTATGTGTTCATCCAGAGAAGTACTGCCGCCTTACCTATTTCTGCCACCAAGCAGCAATGTGAGAATTACTGTGTTTCGGTTTTGAAAAGTGCTGCTGAAATTACAAGCACATGGCGCTTGTCAACTTATGTCTCAGGGAGTCGGGCGCAATGGCAGTGCCCTTCAGATGTTTGCGATTTGAAGCTCTGAGTGGCACTGCAACTGCCACTTTTGTTTGTTTTTGTCTGTTCCGTTACTTAGTTTTATATAAAAATTGTCAAGTGTACAGAATCATTAACTAAATAAAAAATAAGTACATTTAAAAATCAACCGCTCACAGCGTGCACCATTCAAATTATCAGTCAATTGATCGACGCATGAACGTTACAAAGCTGAAATGAAATACGACCGCAGGACAGCAATTGCGACCAATTTCCGTACACTATCTAGTTGCGCTAGATCCATTGTGAAATGTTCGTGTCCACCGCTAATCCATTAGTGATGTGACTTTTACACAATAGTTCCCTGATGTGATATGGCTGAAAACCGAAAAGCCCTTTGTGGTATACTGTATTGGTTTATCACTCCCCTGAATATGTTTTTTAGCTTCAAAAAATTATGGCACGTAAATAAGTTTTCTACTTTTTTATGGTCACGTTCCATTACGTTTAATTAGTTACTAAAAGCTCGTGTTTTACATATTTATTTATCAAAGGATATTCAGCAGCGCATATTATATGAACGCGCCGTTCAAAAAATAGCACGAAGTGACCATGGACCTAGTATAGTATTATATCGCTCACCTTGATTTTCAACAATAAATGCCCAAAAAATATTTATATTTGATAAGTCAAAAACTATTAATGGCAATTTGGAAGCTGGTTTACCTTAATCTTTCTTTCGTTCTTTTAATCTTTTAAAATATATTATAAAATATTTATAATATAATAAATTTATAAATTAAATTATATTTATAATATAAAAAATATATACAATTTATTATAAAATATTTACAATATAATAATGGCCTATATGGCCATGGCCTCCATTCACAATGAGAGGACTTGGGCTATAGTTTCCACGCTGTCCCAATGCGAGTTGGCAACTTGGCAATTTGGAAGCTGGTATACCTTAACGTCATTTACGTATGTTCTTTTAATCTATTAAAATATATTATAAAATATTTATAATATAATAAATTTAAAAATTAAATCAAATTTATAATATAATAAAATATTTAATATGTATTATAAAATATTTATAATATAATAATGGCCTATATGGCCATGGCCTCCGTTCACAATGAGAGGACGTGGGCTATAGTTTCCACGCTGTCCCAATGCCGGTTGGCAACTTCACATACATCATTAAATTGCTTTGCAGATGTGGCACGTAATAAAATAACTGATAAGTACTACCAACGAAAAATAACAATTTTGATTCAGTGACGTAAAATAAAACCTGGTAACGTTAATCATAAGTTCATCACATCATCATTAACCCATTTATACGTCTCACTGCTGGGCACGGGTCTCCTCTCAGGTGTTTAGTAGTCTCAGGTATTTAAGTCATAGTTCACCACACTGGCATAATGCGGGTTGGGGACTTAACACGTATTCTGAAGGTTGTGAACCTTCTTCGACGTGCAGGTTTCAACATGACGTTTTCCTTTACCGAAAAGCTCATGGAGAAATTTCAAATTAAATATCGCACATAAATTCCGAAGACCTCAGACGTACAAGCTCGGATTTCAACCCACAACCCTCTGAATTGAGATGCGGTACGTTATACCATCAGACTACGATGGTTTCTTATTGGAAAAATTTAACAATGTTTTTATATTCTATCCGTAATTAGTGCATGTACATATACACACGAACACACACGTAATCGTGGTTGTTAGAGTAGATGTTAATATAAATTGAAAAAAGTCAAAATAAAAAATAAAAAGTGAAATTCTAAAAGAATAATTTATACTAATGATTGCAAAAATTGATGCAAAATTCATTCCAATAAAAAAAAATATTAATAAGAATAAAAATAAAAAAAGAAAAACGTTACAAAATTATTCTCATCGTGCCCAGGAGACTGCCAACTTTGGAAGCTGAACTTAATCTTCTGGTCACCGGAGCTTCAACGGCCACATTGAATATACTGAAAGCTCTTTAGCGGGGAGTTTGGCCTATACCCAAAGGGACCCTAGCTTTCCTCTGAAAGGGCACGAAGTTGTAACGCTGCCTAAAGTACGCGTTCTGGTTGTATGAACCACCTGGATGCATACATAGTGATAGTACAGTCATATACATGAGATACCTGACCCCCTAACATGCCCAAAACCGACCTTTTGGTTCTGAGAGCCATCTTACATATTGAGCAAAGAAAAAATTAAAGCAACTTTATTGTGTAAGCAATACAGTGGAGTTTTGCTTGAAGATAATCAACATATCTTTAAAACCAATACTAAATTTCGTCATTTAACTTCCAAGTAAATTGGACGAGCGGCTTGTTGTATCGACTGCCAGTTGCATTAGCCGTGGTTCGATTCCACGAGCATTGTTTTGTTTTAACATTATATTTTTAACAGCATTGTTTCACTTTTTAATGTTAACGGTGACAAATCACAATATTTGTTCACAAGAAATTGCCTAGGGTGAGTGGGTAGATATTATTAATAAAGCGTAGAGTGGGTAGATATTATTAATAAAGCGTAGAGTGGGTATGGACAGATTAACAAATCACGAAATCGCTCTGCAGTTTGCATACGATCGTAACTTCTGCGATTACGCATTGTTCCACGTTTCGTTCCTATTTGTCTATTCAGTTTTAATTACTTGCAAGGTTTTAGTGACTTTCAAAGTTTTCTTGTTTTAATATGCCGCACTTAACGGAATTATTAAAATTAGAAATTATTGTTCTGTATGAACAAGACTTAGATATTCCTTACACCTATTCTGATGTTAAAAACAAAAAACAATATTATATAGTCATAGTTAAACGGTATTTTATTTTTAAAGTGACTCGAACCATTCTTGCCTCATTTTGTAAAGCAATGCTTATACAGTTTGGCCACGACGGCGTTACTAAAGCTGGTTGAAATTTGTGTTCTGTATTTAAGTAAGAACCATACGTTAAAGATCAAATTCGCTTAAAAACTTTCTTAAAATGTCATTCACTAATGAGACGATCAGGGAGTCCACCAAAATAAATTTTACGGCTCACAGGTTAAAGATCAAGTTTGTTTAAAAATTTTCTCCACATTTTGTGCTCAGAACCAAAAGGTCGACAAAGTCTGCTTGGGGGGTCAGGTATCTTGCGTATATGACTGTATGTAGAGAAAAACTTCCAAAGGAAATGTTAAAAGTTGATTGGCATAAAGTATGAATGAATTAATGAAATATTCTTTATTGCACATAAAATTACAATTAAAATACAATACAATAGTTTAAGTATAATAGTAGTAGTAAGTCAATGTGCAACAGGCGGCCTTATTGCTGTAGCAATTTCTTCCGGTTGCCTGGATAGACATTTCGGATGTGCAAAAGGGGTGCAACCAAAGAATATCATCATAAGTACACTACATAATAAGTAATTATAAAAATATATACATATCCATAGATAGATATACATATACATACAAATAACAATAATATTATTAATACATACATAACAATAAATACACAATAATATTAAATGCTTATATACTTTTAAAGGAAAAAGAAAAATGAAGTATAAATGCAGGAAATAAATGAAAGGATAATAGAGTACAGACGAAATTTAGGAGTTGAGGAAGTGATCCTTGACACGATGTTTAAAGGAATCAAGAGAAGGGGATCGTCGAATCGATTCAGGGAGAGAATTCCACAATCTGATCGCAGAAATGGTAAAAGAGTTGGAATAAAAGTTAGAGGTATGAGAGGGCAAGTTAAGTAAGAGAGTATCAGAGGAGCGAAGGGGACGACAGAGTGTAGAAGAGTGGAAAGTAAAGCGATCTTTAAGATAAGAAGGCGTAAAGGGATAGAACAGAATTGAATAAACAAGTGAAAGGATATGAAGATCTCTACGCCGATGGATGGGCAGCCATTTAATTTGTGCGCGAAATTGGGAGACATGGTCAAATTTACGGAGTCCGAAGATGAACCCAACACACATATTTTGTATTACGGTGGCAAATCAAAACTTTAGTAGGAGTAGAACTTGTGAACCAGTTCGTCCAAGGACGTACTGCCACCTTACGTACTTCTACCGCCAAGCACTAATGTGAGCATTACTGCATTCCAGTATTGAAATGTAAAGATACCAGTGAAATTACAAGCACATCTAACTGCCTCCGTGGCCGAACGGTTACCATACCGGACTGCCACGCAGAGGTCCCCGGGTTCGATTCCCGGGCCGGGAGAAATATTTGTATGGCCTACATTTATTTCTCTCGTGAGTTTGGGTGTAATTTGTGGTTGTCTATGTGTGTGTCCATGGCACCCGCGACACAGGGTTTCCCTAGTGCGGGGCTATGTTGAGTGTGTGCGTTATCTGAGCTTGTAAACTTATGTCCCTGGGTGACAGGTGCGGTGGCGGTGCCCCACATATCTTCACATGATATCACTAAAAAGACAGTTGACTTCGTCCTATGTAAAATAAAGTATTCATTATTCCGTGTTCAAAATAAAGTATGGCACGTGGCCCAAGTAGGTCGTGTCGAAGAGTGTATGAGACAATACACTAGTTAAATATACAATACAATACAATACAAAAGTAAGTAGTAATGAAAAGTAGGACCACAGCTAAACAATAATCATAATAATTAATTAATATATTTTTATAGGGAGTGAAGCTTTACTTGTGATATAATTCGTCCAGGAAAGCACTGTTACTTACCTATTTCAGCCGCCAAGTAGTGAAGTGAGCATTACTGCGTTCCGGTTTCGAAGGTTAGCCGCTCACGCGATACATGCAGCCTTAGACGCATACCACACCTAGAGGTGGCGGTGATGATTTTATACCGATTTATCGGATATCGAAGTTATAACAGGTAAAAGAACTAATACTAATTGCTATTTCGGTAACTACTCTAGCAAACCATAAAGTTTTTAATGCCTGGATCTGTCATTTAAAAACAATAAACAACTTCAAAAATACGTCACGACAATCGTATGTGTTATTGTTTGTGCTGGTGATTTCGGTGTTTATTTATTGAAAACATACCGTAAGTAACGTTTTTTGAGTTTACCCTGAATATAAATGTTTATAAACTATACTTTAAGGAGTAATTTCATGGTAAACGTTAGAACCACTCAAACGGAATATTATTATATTTACCCAAGTACACCAAAAATGTCATTAGTGCTTTTTAAATGCAGGATTTGCGGTGTATTACTGCATTTTATTTGAGATGTTTTTGTTGTAGTACGGAGGGTATTTATTTAGCAATGCAGAGTAATAATTTTTATTTATAAAAACTTGTATTTAAACTGAATCCTTTTCTAATTTGCGAAACCAAATAGCCGCCATTTTGCGGTAGGATGAGCGCATCGCGCGAGCGGGTAAGAGACTTGTCCACTTGTGCCTCAGTCAGTCAGGTCCCTTACCACCAGGCGCACGACTTGTTCGTCCTGTCGCTTGATATTATAAAACAGAAGAACAAAATTACAATAATCGATACAAAAATTATCCCAAAGGCAACAAAATCCAATTACCATAAGGCGATATCTTCACTCATCTCGTTTCGCTTACAAAACAATAGCGCACAAATAAACTTTAAGCACTCGTCAAACTAATACGAAAATTCATTAGCAGCCACAAGACACAAATTGCTCTGACTGGAATTAAGCAAACATTGTAAAAGGAATCCTCTTCACGACAAAAACAAAGCCTTGTAATATAAACATGTATTTGAGCACATTACCTACTAGCTTAGTATTGAGTTTCGTTCTGTTCTCATTAGTGGAGGCGTGGAGACATGGAGCGACGCGTCTACAAACCTCCACAGACGAATGACGGTACAGAGATATAAAGCAATTTATGTAGTCCTATAGTGAATGTATAAGAGTACCTTTTGTATAGGTTGTTTGCTCTAGTATTTTGTCAGCGGGAAAGGTAGTAATTACGAGGTAAGATATTTTCATTATAGATGAATTGGGTGGTGTATTTTCTGTTAGGTCCATTGATTTGTTTCTCTTTCCTGTTTTTGCAACACAGAGTAGATTTCTTCAAAGAAACTATATAGGAACGGGTCTGCTCTAATGAGAGGGTTCACGTTATGGTCCGCCACACTGGATCAAGTAAAATGGGTTCTTTACAAGTTTTTCTTCGACATGCAGGGTTTTCTTCACGGTTAACTTTCCCTTTACGATGATTTGAATCATTCGCAACCGTTCGCTGCTGCCACAGCTCGTTAATAATAAATAAATGTATACCTTTTTATTAACCTATTTATCTAATCTGTTTCCCCCAACGTCTGGGTGCTCTGGGAAGTGCCCCAGAATTCCGTTGCTCTGATACTCATAGTACAGAAAATTCCCTAGTATGAGACCAGGCAATTGGTTTTATTGTGTGGCACAAATTAAAATCCTCCACTGCTTCCAATCTTTGGCGATTTACCCAACACTCAAATTCACCCGCTTACTCCCGTCTCGGCCGCCCCCGCCGTTGCCTTCCATCCTTGGGCATCCAAGGAGTAACAAAGTTCGCCCATTTTCCGGGTTGCACCCAGGCCAGAGCGGCCAGCCTGATTCTATTGAGCCTGGCTGTTTTCCTCCCCACATCATTTTTTTTTTAAATACAAGTGCTGTCAAATTATCTCCATCTCACCTGACGGAAAGTGACGATAAGGTTGACGATGGAGCATGCACACCTTAATAATGCCTATTCACTCTCGCCTTGAAAAGGCCCAAGTTATAACGTTCAGGGAACAAATCTGCAGACAGGGAATTCCACTCCATAGCCATACGTTCGCCATATAAATGTGGAAGCATAATGCTTCGTGCGAATCTTTGGAATCATCAATACTAATCATCTAACGCAGCATAGTATTGAGCACTTGATCAATGCTTTTAAGGTCCAGAATGTCGCGTTCTATCGCCCTCTTTTTTTAAATAATGAATACTTACAACTATCTTCTTATCGTATCGATGGCATAACGCTTTCCATATCGTGGTGAAACAGCGTAAAGTAATCGGATTGTTGCCCAGGGTGCGGCAGTAGGGCTGGCACAACAGGGCGCCACTTACAGTAGAGCGACACAAATCGCGGGATCTCTATGCGACAATAGCAGTATTTCGCGCCTTATGTCGCATTCGCGCATGTCGCGCTCTGTTGTGCAAACCTTACAGATGTACATGACCTTACAGATGTCCTTTTGTGTACCCCGACGGTGTAGTCCGTTATTGTGCGAATGTAACTCACTTGAAATTGCAAGACGTAGATTAGCCTAGTTTGAGAGATAGGGTTTTCATGTATAATGGTTGACAAAGTGACAATAAATGCCTTCTTCGACATATTGATCTTCTGTTTCCTTAGACGCTATCTTTATAATAAGCTCCAAGATAGGCTGAAAATTTATGAACTGAATAAATATGAGTGCCGGAAGATGCTTGTAAACTGGTTGCTTAACCTTTGCTATGAGGACACGGAGGCTATACTTCATCCGAATGCTTAATTTAAATTGTAAATTAAGTTTTGCAGTTTGGTTCACATTGTTATTATTACTTTATTATTGTTTTTAAATATATTTACATACACATTATATACAACACCTCACCCACAGCACACAGAATAATAAGACCTGTCTAGTCGTAGTTTTTATTTTTATGTTTTTTATTTATTTTAACAAATTTAATCACCTAGTCACTTACTCCTTATTACTTAGTAATTAAACCTCATTATTCAAGGGATGGGACCTTGTGGCTTGTGAAATACCTACATCAAGCACCAGCTCCCGCAACATACTACTATAACGTACCTACTAAGATTTATATTGTGTTGTATTTTGTGGTGAGAAATAAACATATTTATTTATTTGTTTATTGATACTACAATAAAACACCATTGATACGGTAAATATAAGCGCTTTGTGCCTAATATCTCTTCCTTGTCAAACGTTTTTCGTGTCTGAAGCTATAGAGAGATAAATTATACAAAAACATCCCAAAACAACCTCCTAGATGGCAATGGCTTTTTATGCACGAAATTAACCGCGGTGTTAAGATTTTTACCTCGAACTGTAATTAGTTCGACCGAATTTTGACTGTATAAGATAAAACCATATCTGCGAGTCGAGTCCGTTTGACAACGGCTGTATCTATCTTCTCTGGTTGAATGCTATGCGCATTGTTTGTTACTTTAACAGAAAATAAAATAGTGAATTTATGCACTCATCGATATGGAAATATTGTCGCGAAAACTAACATAGGCTTTGACAGAATAAACTCTCAGGGATTAAAATTTTATTGTTGATGCTACATGAATTTTGTGAGTTTATATGTAAAAAGTAAACAAAGAGACACTACGAAAACAAACAAAACGTCTTTAATAAAAATGGCAAGTCATTACCAAATAAGAGAGTTCCATAATTTAATACAAACAAGAAAATTACATCATCGGCGAAAGATAAACTCATAAATGCAACTTCATTGGGACGAGTGAAAGAGAAGACATCGCAAAAAATATATAAGTATGTTTAAGATACAGTAATCAGCACAAGCAAGTATATCCAAAGATACAAAATATAGTCGGACTCACGTACGAATCTGCGCGGCGAACGCGAAAATAAAGTTTTGATGTAAAAAGTTCCCTTTTTATTTGCCGTGTTGTCGACAAACTTGGAGGCACTATACGCGTATAAGAAGGTCCGTACCTACTAACATGGAATTATGTTTTCGAGAAGTCCATTGTGTGAGTTCCATAAAGATTTTCCCAAGAAAAATTTTCATACATTCCAGCTAAATTATTAAAGCAATTTTATCTTCTAACATTTATTATTACGTTATTATTGATACAAAATTAGAACAGATACAAAGAAAAATTCCTACGATCCGGCTGGACTAGAAAGACCGACAGCGCCACGTCGGATCTACGAAATTTTTCTTTGTGTTTGTTCTATATTTGTATCAATAATACATGAATATCATTGTATTAAAAACAACACGATGTTCGATTAAAGCAAATATTTACATTACGTGTTTGTTGAATTCAAAATTTTCAAAACAAATTACGAAGTTTCACATTAGCTTTTTCACGAGTGACACGTTAAAAGAGTCGCACGTCTGAAGTTACTCCGTATACGTACGTGTCTGAGATTTCTTTTTAATCAACGTTAAAAAACTGCCGATAAGACAATTTTCCCAAAACGAATGAAACATATTTCTTCAAAGTATCTCAAAAGGCACTCACGGCCCACACATAAATGAGACGAAAAATTTTACGCATGAAAACAAATTAAATGTGCGTTATGAAGTTCCTCGGGCTTCTTGCGAAAATAAAAAGTTTGGGCTTTTCCAAAATAAACTGAGCCTCGTTATAAATGAGCTTGGAATAAAGTGTACTCATATGCGTCACACGTCGCTAGCAACAGATACAAAAAAAAAATAATTTCACAAACAATTACATGACTGGGCGATGCGTGATGAACAGAATGTGCTTGGTGTATTTCAGTTTGCTCAAATCCTGTTACGTAACTTTTTAACCAACTACAAAAAAGGAGAAGGTTCTTAATTCTACTGTATTTTTTTTTGTATGTATGTTACGTGATAACTACGGCATTTGTGAACCGATTTTGATGTTTCTTTTTTGCTCGAAAGAGGGTACATCAGTATTGGTCCCATTTAAATTCAAAGACAATATTCCACCTCTAAGGGTAACAAACTAGGGGATGAATCGAGTTTCAAGTACTTCCTGGTAACCGATTTCAATAAAACTTAGCAAATATATGCAATTTCACGAACTTTTGAGGTCGGCTTTATTTTATAATGATAAAAAAATATTTGTTATTTTCTAAGTTTATCTAATATCACGATGTTTGACCACCATGATATTCAATTATTTTTGTGAAATTACTCCACTAGTTTGTTATAATTATAAATACAAAGATTGAACACTTAGAAAAAATTCAATTGATTCGGCTGGATTCGAACCAACGTCTTCCAGCAAACCGTGCCACACTCTGTGCCAACTAAGTTCTATGTACTTATTATATTTTGTTTTCGGGTTCTTTTTGACCACTTTTTATACCATAGCGCTGTCTGTGAGAAATTTATTTACGTTCACAAAATTACTAAGTGCCGTGGCAGCCTAATGGTTTAATCTACAGCCTCTCCGAAAAGCTCATGTTTTCAGTGAAGGAAAATATCGTTATGAAACCTGCACGTAGCAGAAGGTCCACAACTCTCGGGAAACGTGTAAAGCCCCCAACCCGCATTATCCGCCTAATCACCTGAGAGGAGACATGTAACCAGCAGTGAGACATATAAATGGTTTGATGATGATGATGGACTTATGATTAACGTTACCAGGTTTTATTTTACGTCACTGAATCAAATTTGTTATTTTTCGTTAATAGTACATAACAGTTATTTATTACGGCACAAATGAACATAACCTATTTCTAGATAAAAAAAATATCATCTCAGGGAACACGTTATACGTGATCACGACTAAGAATTGAGAAATACGAAATAAAGAGGATGGAAACGGAAAAACTTTACTTTTGCATTTAAATTGTAACATTACGTATATATTGCAAAGGGGAATGACAATGATGTGGCCCACGTCATTGGTAATAAATTGTCAGACCGCAAAACCAATGTACGATCGCCACAAATCCGAACACTTCATTTGGCACTAATCAATGCATGAAATGGAATGTTAGATGAGGGAGTTGCCACAATTATCGACGCGGAAATGCGTTACCACAGTTTTAAGCTAGCAATACATGTTGGCCCAGCGTTGCCGAGCGAAGACCAATACCAACGTAAAGATATCCTATTTGCCTTGCCTTGGCATCGCTTGGTGTGGCTCGCCTAGCTAGCCGAGTTAAGGCGAGCGCCAACGTCCATAGAGCTCATTTGGCGTCGCTCGGTACAACTTGCAGTCGCTCGTGACCACTCATCTCACTTCGGAGTGATGTCGGTTTCTCTCCACAAATCAAAGGCGCTCGCCTGCGCTTGGCCAGCAGTGTTTACACATTTGTGAAAAATAAGGTGGTCAAATTAATAAGTTTTGTAACTTTAATGAAAAATAGGCATTTTGCATTAATGTTAGACATAATTGGTTGATGACATTACCATTTCTGCCAGCCGTGACTATGGGACCTGTAAAGGGCCAGAAACGTTGATTTGTTATATAAAATATAAGGAAGTTAAATTCGAAAAACGGATTAATTTAAAAAGTTTCAAAATGATATTGTGAGTTGTAAATTTCACTTCTAAGTTGTCCATATAGTTTCAACGCACAATAAATTGATATTGACAGCATCCAACGCGTGGACGGCTCCACAAAACTCGTTTACATTAGACATTTAAACTTGTCGAATGTGTAGACGGTAGCACTAACCGTGAATCTATTTGCCTACACTCGCGTTGACCTAAGGTTTTACAAACCGCATAGTTGCGTAATGAATGTACCTGCTCAAAACAACGGCGGGGTACTCGAGGGGAGTCGGGCGGCGCGGGCCTCATCCTGCAAACACGCTGAGCTTGCCGGAACGAGCGCTAAGGGTTTGGTGTTTTAAAATATTTTTAATTACGTTAAGCGAGTTGTACGAAAATCATTATATCATTTATAATGCTGAACATAATCTATGATATTAATTGTTATGTATTTTTGTTCACAGGTAAGAGGCTGCAGTTAGCGGGTTAATCGAAACGTCAAGGTTATAAAAGTCTTTATTACCGTAGTAGTATGAATTTTATAATAAGCAAGAAATTATTCGCTGACAAAACAGTAATACTAATAAAACCTACCAGTTTTTATATACCATCACGTCTGCCTTTATGCTCGCTACCCTCTTCACAAACCTTTATCACAAAGGTTCCCAAAGTTGTCAAGAGCTGTGAAGGAAATACCGTTATGAAAACGACATATCGTCGAAGGTTTACAACGCCAGCTATGGCCTAAAATCTTAGAGGAAACCCGGGACGTAGAACATACTGCCAGTAGGGACACCGCCCCCCAGTGGGCGCTGAAGAGTCCTAGGGTCCACCTGGTAGGGTCCTCAGAAGTAATTGGGTGGCGTTGATGCTGTTCAGGGGGTGCATTTGAAAAGAAAACCACCCGAATTACCTATATAAACTATACTACAAATATTTTTTTTTTTCCTAGTGATTTCTTGCGTTAAGTTAATATAAAAAATACGTATTTTCAATTATTTTTTGTAATGGTAAAGTTGAAATTGTTTTATCTTGCCTAAGTGGGCTGTAAGCCAAAAACTTTGGGAATCTATGCTCTATCAGGTCCTCCACTCGCATGTCCTTCACACGTGCCCATTTATTATTAATACTTTTAACCTGAGGCCCTTGTCTCGGTACACGAATCCGTAGTTGCGACCCTTTTCTCACTATGAATGACTTACAGACTTAAGGTTATCGATCGGGGGCAGAACTAAGAATGTATGACCCAACTGACTTATAGACTAGCTTCATAATCCTGGTTAATTTAATTGTCATTTATCTACTTCAATATTAATAATAAATTTGAAACCGTCATTCCCATGGCCGGGGATTACGTAGTCACACTCCAAGGCCCATAAATTACTTCGTCGTCGGAATAGTCGTAATCTCTGAGGACCTACAAACTTATCCCTGAACCTTGAGAGGAATCCAGCTCGAAAGTGACACAACCTTTGTGGTGTTCTTGACTGTCATTAAGTTCCAAAGGGTATTGCTTTTTAATAAATACTGGAGTATTTATTGTTTTCCTTCAAATCACCAACAAGTTATGTCTAATATTAAACAAATTTAAATATAGTTTTGCGAAATATTTTATTTTAACAATATGAAATTTTAATAAATTATCTTTTCTAATTAAAAGGAAAGCACAGGTAGCACTGCAGTGTTATGTCTGTTTAAGATTCATCAAACATTTCATGAAATGATTGCTGAAAGCGCTTCTTTATTATCACTGTATATCCTACGTCACGGGTTTCCCTTACGATTTTAGGCCATAGCTGGGGTTGTAAACCTTCGACAATATGTCGTTTTCATAACGGTGTTTCCTTCACAGTTAGGGCCTGATGACCGTGGACGAGCGGTTTCAGAGGTAGCCATCTCAGAAGTCCTGCGTTCGATCCCTGGCGGAGTCAATCTAGAGACTAATTTTCTATATTGTGTCGGGTTTGGATGTTTATGGTACCATTATTGTTTCCAATTTCCAGAACACAAGTGTATCTTTACACTTACTTTCTTTGGGATCAGAGCAATGTATGCGATATCGTCTAATATGTTTATTTATTTATTCATTGAGTTAGTAAAAGATATTACTAATAAACGTTCACAAATATATGTAACTTAGAAATCAAAGTCCTACATGCCGCTATAGGAATTTCATATGTCAATCTCAATTAAGATACATTCATTAATTCAAGTGATAACATATTTGATATAGTTCCGATGATAATTCCTCGGTAGTTTTATTGGTTATTAAGTTCACCGAATTAAGGTCGAATGACAATACAACAAGAACACACTGCAGAAACTACCAAATATAATACAAAAGTATGTATGGACTTAATACATTTAGGGGCTCGCAACAATTTTTTAAATTAAATAGAAATTGAAAGTGGAAATTATTCAGGTACTTTTTTAATGTGATTATTATTTCATAATATTAATGTATACTGCATAAATTTACCATTTGCCAAGGGTTGAATTCAATAATACTGGAAGAAAATAAAACGGTTGTGGAAAGACCTTCGGTAAAGAGATAGGCCCATCTCGATGCCTACAGATGAATGTTTAAAAAGGCGAACTGATTTGCAGCCGTGTGAGCCAATGTGCTAATAGAATCTCTTGGTATTTAAGGCCCATTGGAGCCGAAAACCTTTACTTTGGAGCGCTTAAACTAGAGATTGAAACGTGTTTTCTAAATTGTAATTGAATTGATATTCAATTATTTTTTTGTGAAATTGCTCCACTAGTTTGTTATAGTTATTAATACAAAGGTCGAACACTCAGAAAATTTCTTTCGATCCGGCCGGATTCGAACCGACGACGTCCGACGAACCGACGAACGAACCAGCGGACCTCACGAATTTTTCTATGTGCTTGTTGTCGGATCTTTGCATTTGGTTTTTTCAACGACTTTTTAGTCGTGATGTCTATTTTAATGCAAGATAATAACTACATTAGATATATTATTCATCTTCTATCAAAATGTTTTCTAAGTTTTCGATCTATGTATTAACAATTATAACAAACTAGTGGAGTAATTTCACATAAAAAATAATTGAATATCAATTCGTTCAAAAATTTAAATACAGGGGATAACGACATCTCTAGCCGGGACTAGTAGCTGTAAAGGTGGTGTAAAGGCTAACTGGGTTAAGAAATACTTTCATAGATTTCTCATGAATGGCGCTACGGCTAAAACGTCGTAAAACCAAATGAAGAGACAGGACAACAAATACATAGAAAAATTTGTGAGGTCCGCTGGTTCGTTTCGTGGCTTACTTGGTATAGCGTCTGGCACGGTACGCTAGAAGACGTCGGTTCGAATCTGGCCGGATCGAAGGAATTTATTCTAAGTGTTCGTATTAATAATTATAACTTCTATCAAATTATAACTTTGGGTAATCAGGTCATATTTGCAAAATGACATCTTTTCAGGAAAGAGATTTAAAAATTTACTTTAAGCATAATTTGTTTCATGTAGTTCGTATTATTTTCATGACTTTCGTGTGTTATAACCTCAGTACAGAGTACTAAAAAACCGACCTCTAAAGTCATTCATACCCTATTTTGCCACCCTTAGAGGTGGAATATTTTCTTCAAATTTAAATAAGACCACTTCTGAAGTAACCTCTTTCCAACAAAAAAAGAATCATCAAAATCAGTTCACAAAAGTTATAGCATAACATACATACAAAAACAAAAAACACAACGGAATTGAAAATCTCTTCCTTTTTTGAAGGACGGGACAGTTGCTCCAGCTGTACCAAGCATAAGACCGGACGTGCATGGAATACTGCTGCCACCTTTGGGATGGCTGTGTTACATACCAACTGGCCACCTTGGATTCGATCAACAACCGTGCCTACAGGCTTATAGGTGACTCAGTATTGGTAAAAGCAAAGCTGCAGAGCCTTGAACACCGCCGTAAAGTTGCCTGCTTACCGGTATTTTACAGGATATATCACGAAGAGTATGCGATGGAATTATACGATTTAATTCCGCCTTCCCCTTTCTATCGTCGGGGGACTAGTAGTAGGCTTGGATACCAACCCTATGTTGTGGATATTCCAAAGATTCGCACGAAGCGTTAGGCTTCCACATTTATATGGCGAACGGCTATGGGGTGGAATTTCCTGCCTGTAGACTTGTACCCTGAACGTTATAACTTGGACCTTTTCAAGACGAGAGTGAATAGGCATTATTTAGGTGTGCATGCTCCATCGTCAGCCTCATCGTCACTTTCCATCAGGTGAGATGGAGGTCATTTGACAGCACTTGTATTTTATAAAAGAAAATGATGTGGGGAGCAAAACAGCCAGGCTAAATAGAATACAGGCTGGCCACCCTGGCCGGATGCAACCCGAAAAATGGGCGAACTTTGTCACTCCTTGGATGCCCAAGGATGGAAGGCAACGGCGGGGGCGGCCGAGACAGGAGTAAGCGGGTGAATTTGAGGAGTGCTGGGAAATCGCCAAAGATTGGAAGCATTGGAGGATTTTAATATGTGCCACACAATCGCACCAATTGCCTGGTCTTATACTAGGGAATTTTCTGTAATATGAGTATCAGAGCAACGGAATTCTAGGGCACTTCCCAGAACACCCAGATATTGGGGGAAACAGATTAGACAAATACGTTAATAAAAACAGTATATATTTATTTATTATTAACGAGTTGTGGCAGCAGTGAACGGTTGTGAATGGTTCAAATCATTGTAGAGGAAAAAGTTAACCGTGAAAAAAACCATGCATGTCGAAGAAAAACCTGTAAAGAACCCAATCTACTTGATCCAGTGTGGCGGACCATAACGTGATCCCTCTCATTAGAGCAGACCCGTTCCTCCGTCCAAATTTAATACAAATTGACTCAGCCGAATGTAAGAACCGAAGAACAGAATAATGGCAAGAAGTGAAGACAGTGATATACAATGTTCGTGCTGATCAGCAAATTTACAATTTATTTATTTATTTATTCATTTGGAACACCAACAGATTACACAGAAAGAATAAGGTTAAAAGACAACATTGGTAAGGCACAGTTCTTATGTGTAAGCCAATTACAGGTATCCACATAAAAATGTCAAGACCATTATTAATTGTGTTACAAGAACGACACATTCTACTCAAAGGCGAATTCAGAAGTATATTTGTACGATGACATATAACACAAGCTACTCTAACAGCGGTAGTAGCTCAGTGGGACGGTAGCTTTTTAATTAAGAGCTGGGTAGTTACAGTAATTGTGGCGGCATGTACCTTAGACTTTAATATCTAAGATACGTATATTGGTGAATTTTGAAAGCATCATAATGATTTGAATAGAAGAAGGTTCACAAGGAAAACGTATGACGTTTCCAACTCGCATTGCACCAGATTGACCTATTATACTGATAATAACACGCTGCCTGTTATCTATCGCATCTCTGATTTTCGTTTGCAACTCGCTCTCGCTATGCTCATGTAATCGCTAATTGTGTTGCCTAATGCCGTCGAGCGGGCCAGGCAGGTTACCTCGCATCGCACGCGCCTTGAATACAAACGAGCAAATCTTCACCCCCAATCTGCCGGCGAATGCATGAGGCGATAAACCCACCACCCGAACATTGATTTTTGAAAATAAAATTTAGACGTGAACATTTTTTGGATTACGCTTTTAATTAAATTGCCTTGCTGGGTTTTCGTTTACAAAATAGGACCAGCATCTTCTAGGTTAGCATAATTACACTAAAGTGGAATAAGCGAAATCAGAAAAAGAATTGTAATATTCGGAGCAAAGAAATAGGTATTATAAATAAATATTAAACTCAACAACCACACTCGTTAAAATAGAGTTTAGTATGAGATTGAATTTAACATAAGAGATATTACTAACTCCTAGTAACAGTAATAAATGTCAAATTTTGCATAGGTAAATTAATGCCATGTCAAATTTGATAATTTGACACTGATGGAGACACTAATCTAAGGCAAATTTGGTTTGGAGACACTAATATCCCATAATAAATTCACCCTGATTAAACGCTAAAGTTTCAATAGCTGTTTTTTTACACTTTTAGTACTGCTTGGCGGCAGTAATTGGTATGGTGTCTATTGTGCTCGCCTGTACGGTGTAAGACCTGGGCGTAGACATCCTCCTTCTTTTTGTAATCCTCCCTATAACTGACATACTCTTACAGTCTCATTTAAACACACTCTTCTGACATTTTAAATCATAAAGATATGAGAAGCACTGCCACTGCGCCCGTCATCCTGAGACATAAGTTGACAAGTCTAATGTGCCTGTAACTTCACCAACCTTCAAATCTAGAACGTAGTTAATTGTCACATTACTGCTTGGTGACAGCAATAGGTAACGTGGCAGTACTTCCCTGTATGAACTCGTCCACAAGGAGTTCTGCTGCTGCTAAATTAGGCATCTACGTACCAAAAACTGAATAATTATAAAATTCGCACTTGAAGATTGCCACATCCTCAATATCCATTGGAATGCAAATTCATTTTAAAAAATCAGACTATAAAAGAATCATTTTAAAGTAACCTTTTCAAATTCACAATGCAGAAAACATTCGACGTTAAATAAAACTCTGAGCACTTTAACCCAGTTATAAAGTCGACTGAAGGACATTAGGAGAGAGAAAGTTGGGAAGGATTTTCACTTTTTTTCGTGAAGAGACAGGAGGCGACACGTCCACGACACATGTCAGCTATCTCGAGCCGATCTCGATCCTATCGGAGGACTTAATAAAATGACACTCTAAAAACTTTGGTGCGAGATAAGAGAGGGTAGCGGAGCACCGTATAACCATTATGTTGTATGCAACACCATATCTTACATTTTTGAAGTAACTAAGTAAACCTTCTTATTCTTGGAGTTCCTCTCCTGTCGGATCGGTTGGACATCAAGGCAATCCTGATGCCGAAAGGTGGTACTGCAGCCGAACCATTCCCTCAAATTTTTCAACCAGGAGAATGACACATCATTTTCCAGCAATTTTGCTTTAGATGACAAGCTGGTGTAATTTGTACTTATTGTTCCTGCACTTGATGGTGTTCATAAGCTCCAACTAAACTAAGTATGACCAAGAGGAATGACCAAGAATTGTACAAGTTGAGTTATATATAGTAAAAATTACCGTATAGCTATAGTACAATCAATCACATAATCCGTAGATCACTACAAAAGTATAACTCTTATTTATAATGTTAGTAACTACAGGCGACGCCACATAAAGCTACACATTGACGGATCTTGTTCCCTTGCTCTATTCGAACAAAAGTGTATAGCTTGATGAGCTGTTGATTGTACTTAGAATCTGTGTGCGAATACCTGTAGCCGTAGCATGGCATACTGCCATGCTACGGCTACAGGTATTCGTGTGATAAACCTCCCCGTGACATATTTATTTCAGATGATAAAGCTATGTTGCCATTACTATTTTTTTTTTATTACGAATACTGAATCGGTAAGATACCGCACTAGAGTTATTCGTTCTTTTGTTTATTTGGTAATGAACTATTGTTATATATTTTGAAGAACAAGGATAACGATATGAAATTACGTATACAGCCATCTTTGTCGTTTAATCATCGCCGCGAAAACGATGAAACAAAAGTTGGTTTTTGTAGTTTTAGTTTTACATATTTTACATTATATTCGTTATTATTTACGTATTTCTAATTACTCTCATGTATTGAACTGTATTAAAAATGTTCTCCTCACCACTTTCCATTAATTTATATATACAAATTTGTTTGTTTTTATTATTTCTTTTTATTTTGTTTGTCGCATTCAATTTTTACGTTGGCAAAATTACTGTGCAGAAGCGTCAAAATGTTGTTTTTAGAATCAACTGCAATTTTGCGGGCATGTTTGGCACTGCAATATTCTTTTGCAGCCATTGGTCGCGGCTCTCGCGACAATTGGCTATTGTGATAAAAAAAATTATCACTTGAAATTGACAGTTAAATGTGGATATAATAGCTTTATCGCGGCTGTATATTACGGGGGCTGATATATATATCTTCGTCAATATTATAATTCTAAAAGTTATCTTATCTATCTTATCTTTTTTATATATCAATGTAACTCATTGATTCATTTTTCTTAATGTCAGTAATAAAAATTTATCTCACTTGCAACTTCTACGATCAACTCTTCTCCCTTGTACCTAAAAAGGCGTTAACATGTTCGTTTGAGTTTGTCGTCTGATCCCTCAGATCTTTGTTACTGAAAGCTCGTGAACCGCTGACGAGTGAGTTCTTTTAACTTAATCGAAAATTCATTGGAACAGTGTTTGCTTCGTGTTTTTCCCCTTCATCAATTTACATGTAGATTTTAGGGAGTGTTAAGATGTTTTTAGACGACATGGTTATTTTTTTTAAAGACTACAAATCGCACTACAAATCGTGCGGAAAGTTGGATTTCTCGCACTAGTGCTTTTTACTTTTCCAGTTTTTTTTTTAATTTACTGTTGTTTTAAGTCTTAAACATAGAACTAAAGAGATTGTATATTTATTTCATATTTATGTGCTTTGTGACGTAAGTCATTCGTCATTACTATACTATATCTATGGAGAGACCGCATTTTTACACCTATGAAGTAAATGCTCCTTAGTAGCGATTATGTACAAAATAAAGTAATATAAAATAGTAATTTTAATGTGGCTGAATACTGGCAACAGTTGCCATATTGAAAAAAGTCGGCCAAAAAAAGTACTAATTTTTATACAAAATATAGCGATATATTTTGAAACAAAATATAGCGACTACAAATTTTGTACTGTCTTTTGTGCGGTTGTGACGTACGCAAAAGGACTTCATTCAGTATAAGCCACAGCCATGATTGACTGTGGCGCTGGTTTTCAAGCAGAAATGTAAAATCGATAAATTAATAGACGCATGATGCGAATGAAGCATCATACTTCACATTATCTTTTAACATGGTCGAGTATTATACTTATTTGGCAGTAAATGTTTCGGACAGATGTCAGACGAAGAACTAGAGCACAGGGCCGGATTCTACATTATTACATTTCTATTTCTGAGAATCTGTAGTTAGCTTTCAGTTGTTACTATTATTGATTTTATGTTTGCTTTAAGCCGTTGATGTTCTTTTTAGATAAATAAATAAGTAATAGTACATACTGACAATTTAAATACGAACAGTATTCCCGCGATCAATGCAGCTAGAGCACAATTAACTAACCTCAAAAATTCTCCGATGCATGAACGCGTACGATCGTTCGTTCCGCTAAACACAAATAAATACCGATCTAATCCAGGCTTTACCATCAAAGCGAATACCATCAAATTTCACTTCCATTTACAAGCTTTAGGCGTCCGGAATTCGGAAAACCTATTCCGAACCACATTAGCCTAAAGCTGCTCTCCCAACAGTACCCACGATGTCACATATTATACTGAAATAAACATTTTCTATTTAAACATTCAAATCACATGCTTTAAGACTGCAGTAGCAAATTGCAACTGACTAATAACATGTATTCATTTTCGGTGAAATACAGGGAACATTCTCACTGACCAATCAGAGGATATATGGAATACTGCTGCCACCTATGGGACAGTTAGCTGCCTTTGACTAGGTGGAGCGAAAAGCAAAGGGAGTTATTAACAACAATTATCTTATGGAGTCGCTTTTGATTTGCATTCCTCCTTTCTGATGCGTACGGCAAAGGAATAGAATACTCAGTATTTCACGAAAAGTAAAATTTGGGGGTATTCAAGGCTAGAGTGAAGTTTAGCGGTAATAGAGCTCCTTGTGACAGAATTCGTCCAGGGAAGTACTGCCACCTTACCTATTTCTGCCACCAAGCAATAATGTCAGCATTAATGTGTTCTTGTTTTGAAGGCTGAGGGTGCTAGTGAAATTACAGACACATGGGGCTTGTCAACTTGTCTCAGGGTGACTGGCGCTGTGGCAGTGCCCTTCAGATCTTTGCGATTTAAAGCTCTGAGTGGCACTGCAACTGTTATGGACAGGCGTGTAGCTTACCATGAGGCGCACGACTTATTCGTCCCGTCACATAGTATCACAAAAACAGGAAAAAAAATGTCGTCATGTCTGACACGTTCTTTACTATGCATGTACTTATCGGGAATTATTATAATTAGAATGTAAAGTAATTCTTATACATTACTGCTCAAATAAACATTGCACGAATTTACGCTAACATATCACTTGTGACCATTCGTC
The DNA here is from genome assembly GCF_003589595.1 of Hyposmocoma kahamanoa. Classification (NCBI taxonomy): domain Eukaryota; kingdom Metazoa; phylum Arthropoda; class Insecta; order Lepidoptera; family Cosmopterigidae; genus Hyposmocoma; species Hyposmocoma kahamanoa. The sequence goes on along the minus strand of NW_020653726.1, from coordinate 17,963,618 downwards.
AATGAGAAAACTCCTTTACTGCAACGTATGCAGCAACATTTCCAAATCACTGGCTTTCCAATGCTATAATAATAATATTCATTTATAATGCATCCCTAATCTGATCACCAATGATATTAACGCAATGCTTTCATCATCAATTTCGAAGTTCGATTTATTCACCAATGAAATTTAGTGCGCATTGAGTATTTGAAAATACATATTCATTTTGGGATAGAAACTAACCAGTTTTATTTATGAACATATAAAGGGCACAATTTTCAAAGCAGCATAGCCTGAATTCTAATAACCCGTGAAACGGCACCCACAATGCTATATTGGTAGGCTCACCTGTAATCACAGGTATCAGTATATTTATATTTTTTTGCTATGGTTACCAATGTGTACATTTTTTTGCTATAAACAGCCTCTGTGGGCGAACGATTGCCATGCCGGACTGCCACGCAGAGGTCCCATGTTCGATTCCCGGGCCGGGAGAAATAATTGTAGGGCCTACATTTATTTCTCTCATGAGTTTAGGTCTTTGTGTGTGTCCATGGCACCCGAGACACGACAGGGTTTTCCTAGCGCGGAGCAATGCCTATTATGCCTGTCGCATAAGCCGAATGAAGTCCTTTTGCCTTCGCCTCAAGCGCACAAATGACAGCGCAACATTCGTAGTCGTTATATTTAGTTTTATATTGTTTTTTTTTTCGTTTTATTTGTTTTTTATTTTGTTTATCAACTCTTATCAATATTTTTTTTGTATCTATGTGTCGTGGCATTACAATAAATGTCTATTCTATTCTTGATTAAAAACTAAGCAAATTTAAATACGCTGTACAGATCGCGATTTTCTTGATTATTCACTAAACAATGTTTATTGATAGATTTCTTGCTACCCAAATTCATACGGTGACAATGATTTAAATGAATAGAGGTACAAATCAAAAATAAAAGTAAACTAGATGTGCTTTTATCTCGATTGCAGATTATTCGTCGATAAACTCCAACACAGCTGGAAGTGGAATTAGCTAAAATTCAATCCAGTTGATGATTCTAACTCAAAATTTTATTGCGGACAGGGTGGCCGTAAAATCTTTACGAGTGCATAAAATTGTGCATGTGAAATGGGTTTCTAGTGCACGACAGACACCACTTAAGGATTTATTCACATGGCACGATTTCTATCCTATTTTTAACACTCGGGTTGAAATATATTAACACATCACAATGCTATTTTGTGGTTGCGATTTGAAACAGCAGCGAGGGTTTGGAAAGTAGTCTTTTTTCGAATCTAAATCGCATTTTGACAGACTAACTAATATTTCCCTTTGCCTTTAGAGAACGACAAACACCTCAATATGTAGCGAGACTCCTTTTTGGTTGCTAACTAACAGCCAATGGCGGAGAAAAGCATGTCGATGTTTTAGAAGTCATACTATTCATTTGTCTCGGTTCTGCAATTTGATGACGTATTTCTCCAGCACTAGTCGAAAGTAAGAAATGTCGCAGAGTCCCGTTAACCTTAACAGCAGGCGAGTGTTATCTACCTATCTTTATACAACACTATTTTTTGTAAAAAACATCGGGTTCATAAAGTTTTATCAGTTTCATGAACACATACCATTTGCGAGCTTAAGTAACTTCTTTATTTTCTCTCATTGTTGTTGACGATGTTGCTTCCTAGACTGACTGATGCGTCAGTAGTGTGGCTAAACTTAAATTAAAACAAAGACGTACTAATGTATTTAGAAAAATAAATTATTTTGTAACACCACGTGCAAGAAATATTAGTAACCTCGCCTTGCCACTAGATACCGTTGGGATCAAAATAGAACGCGCTATCGAAGTGTTCACTAAATTACCATATAAGGTGTTAAAGGAAATTGCTTTGTGTCGAATCATTGGGCCTATGAGTGGCGCTCCAGCACTTTCACACACACTTGGATGAAAGCTCATAGAATCATCAGTTCTTTATCATCGATCGCCGGTTGCCGCTTCCACCGGGTGGGATGGTAAGCTGACGTCGATGATGAATGCGTTTACGTCTCTTATGTCGATCATATAAGTACGTTACAATACTTGCCGTTGAAAATTTGGAGACTACAAGCGTCTTTCTTCACCCTCCCTTGCTTCATATACCTATTACAATTTTATTCACACACGTGTTGTTAACGTGTTATTTCTCTTCCTATTTGTAAGTTTATTTTTCTATATATATTTTATGTCATATGTTGTACTACATGTTAGAAAATCAACTGCCTGCTAAACTGCTTCGGTGGCTAAACGGCGACCATGCTGGTCTGCCACGCAGAGGTCCCGGGTTTGATTCCGGGGCCAGGAGAAATATTTTTATGGCCCACATTTATTTCTCACGTAAGTCTTGGGTGTAATTTGTGGTTATCCATGTGTGTTTCCATGGCACCTGACACAGGATTTCCCTAGTATGAAAGAAAAAAAACTAAAGTGTGAATAACTATAAATATGTACATAAATAATTAGTTGTGTTTGATTATTGCATGTTGTAGCAATACTTTAGCAATGCTCCATTTGAATTAATCATAAAACTTTTATGTATTAATTGTATGACTTGTTGATTGTCCTCAATAAATTAAATTAAAATAACGGCTTGTTTTGCAGGAAGCTGCAAAAAAAAGGAAATTAATAAATAATTTTAATTTTTACTTGCATTACTGCGTTCCAATTTGAAAATGTTGCTGGAGAAATTACAGGTACATCAGACTTGTCGACTTCTGTCTCAAAGTGACGGACGCTGTGGTAGAGTTCCTCAGGTCTCTGCGATTTACAGCTCTGAGTAGCACTACAACTGCTATGGACAGGCGCAGACTTGTTCGTCCCGTCCCCAAATATGCGAAATACATACATGATATTTCAACAGAAAAAAAATGCAAGAAATGAAACAAAAAACGATATGGACCTCGAGTGTGTAGTATGTTAATATATGTGGAAAAAAAATTGACAATTCGTGATTTAAGACGTAACTTATGATATTTCTAACACGTGATGCCACGCGACTAGAATTGCGTCGTTCAAATAAGTCTTTATATTATACTGGGCAAGACCACAGTCGGTCGACAACGTTTTTAGTATCGATAGGAAAGTTTTAATAAAACAAAATTTTCCAACTTTTGTTCAGGAAACCCATTTCAAGATATTCCGATTATTATCTTTTTGACTTTACGAGGTCGCATCTTTTTTGTGTGCCTTTCATAATGATCTCAGTTTTGAATAGTAAAGATGATTTTTCTTCTTTTTTCGTCTATTTTAATTCAAATTTTCGATTGCATATATCAACCCGTATAAACGCTGGGTGAAGTGTCCTCCAGGGATCCATTCATGGGCCGCAGTCAACTTTGTCACTACCTATGTAAGCCATCACCATTTTTCTTATCCATTTATTTGTTTTTCCTATTGAATTATATATGTAAAATTTAACTGACTTTGGTTTAGCGCATTTTTATGACGTTTTTATTTGTTCTCTTATTCTTATGAATGGATCTCCGTTTGTAGTTTACAAAAAAAAGGTGGGGTCGTCAGGGGGGGCGCTTTTCCGTTTGAACATACTACCAAATAAAGATTTAGAAATTTTATGATGTCAGTAAAAATAGTCCTGCGAGGTTGTTGGTATTTCACAGATATTCATTGTGAAAAAACCTTTGCATGTAACACTGGCGAGGCGTGTAAATTTTCCTTAGTAAAACCGATTCAAAAAGAAAACTCTAACAAAAACTTCTTTTCCCGTGAAAAAGGAGCCTTGGCGACATTTAAAAACAACACTTATTATCACATAAGATACTAGTTCACTTTATTTCAGTGATCTAGTACAGTTTTTTAGTATTACGTGGAAAATTTTAGGCAAGGCGGTGGGAATCGAGTTATATCAACTATGTCTGGAATAGCTCACTCGTCGTTAGCACTCAATCCATAAAGTTCGCTACACTATCTAGATATATATCTTCTTGTCCAACTGTAAACCAAAAATCATCCACACTATATCTTACAAAATGAACGAAAACAAACACGCCAAGCACTTGATCAAAACTCGTGATTACAGCAAAAGAGAGAGTTCCACAAGGCGCCAGTTTGCGTACATTGAACGAGCGATGACGGCTATAACATATTTCAAACAATTTCAAAGTGTAATGTGCGAAAAATAAGGTGCTCATATCGTTCGTACTCTCGCTCTGCCAGTCTTGGGTGTGACACGGATCTAAATATTCTGGATGTGCAGTAGAAATATACGTTAGAATTGTTGTAGTTACTCTTTCAAAAAAGTATGAAAGATGGCTTACACTATTATCGCGGCCCATGTGATCAGCCCAAGCAGCGACCATGCTGATCTGTGCATAGGATATGTTTTTCAAGAACCCTGCACTAGGAAAATCCTGTATCACGGGTGCCATGGACACACACGTAGACAACCACAAATTACACCCAAACTCGCAAGAGAAATAAATGTAGACCGTACAAATATTTCTTCCGGCCCGGGAATCGAACCCAGGACCTCTGCGTGTCAGGCCAACATGGTAATCGTTCGACCACAGAGGTAGTTTGCCACCGTAGTGATAGGTTGCCTAGAATGCACCAGACGTACTAGGAGTACGATTCGTACGTCATTGCCGGAAGGTTCCTTTCGTGAACAGCGCAATAAATTAATACTATTTATTAGCAAAAGTTTCCAATAGAAAACCGACAAGCAGACCATTTTTAAGCAGTGATTGAGACTTATAAGCTTTGACTCCACAAGGAAGTCGATGCTAATTAGTCTCTTTCATTTTTGGTCCACCAATACCAAGGCAGCTAACTGATATCGTTCAGAATCAGTCAGAGGTGACAGTAATATTCAATGCACATTATTTATACCGTGAATAAATATGCCACTGTGTTCCCAATCCATATTAACCTTAATATGGCGCCTTTACATTAGACGCTCATAGGAGCGCTGTGGCGTTGCAGCCGCGGCACTAGTAATTTTCATACAATATTTAGAAGTGCAGTTATAGCGTCACGGTCGTGATACTCGCGCGCCGGTTTCGCAGTCACAATTAGTAAACAATACTGAAGCGCTACAGACGCGCTACTGCAGTGCTTCTAATTTGAAAACACCCATAAGCATATTTATAAAACATAAACACACTGCTGCTTGTTTATTGACACGGCAACGTAAAATCATTATACACTCAGCTCATATTTGCATTACCCGTGTTCCAGTATCTATATATCCGTGGCTTCTCTTTTCTGCGCGCACGAGATACAAGCTGATCCGTTTTGTTTGGCACTCACAGCGAGATATTGAGCCCGGAACAGACAACTTTCAAACACCCTGTAGTGGAGAATATTATGCCTCTTTTTACTTACGAAACTATTTGCCACAAAAAGCCTGAGATAAGTGGAGACAGTGATAGAGGAATATCAAATCATATGTCCATTGTATCTGCCTTACGTATGTATGTAAAACTACTAACATATTGTTTTCTAAAATGGCAAACAGCCATGGGAATCTACTCTTGTTCTCTGTCAACAATCACTGTCAAATCGCACTGCTCTTACAATAGTGTTGTAACTCAAAATATGTGAAATTCAAGATTATACTATTGCTGAACGTAAAATTAGATTCTTTACACGTCAATAAAACCGTAGCTAGGATATTGTAAGAAACTATTAAAATATATTTACTAAACCCAAAATGACACAAACTTTTCGTGAGCAGTTCTGGACAACACAGTAATTACTCAAAAACATGTAATTCTTTTTCCGTTTTATTTTTAAATATGTTTGGTAAGTAGAAGATTGCTTAGATGTCTTTAATAAACTTTAACTTATACACAAATTTTAGCAATCTTTCGTGGGAACTAAGTAATTTAAGTTTTTTATCGATTCTGAAAGAAATACACTTTTAGAGTTAATACACTATTGTATTAACAGTGCGAAATAACTCGACCGAGTTACAGGAACATTATGCGAATGAAGCTTCCTACTCGACATTGTTTTTGGATTTGATCAAGTATTGCTTATTTGACAGTAATTGTTTCGGACTATTATTAACATAATATAAGAATATGGGTTAATCTCAAAAAGATCAAGTTCATCTAATCATGAGTTAATAATTATAACTATTTAAATTTTATTGAATTGATATTCAATTATTTTTGTGAAATTACTCCACTAGTTCGTTATAATTATTAGTACAAAGATCGAACACTCAGAAAAAAATCCTTCGATGCGGCCGGATTCAAACCGACGTCTTCTAGCATACCGTGGAAGGCGCTCTACCAACTAAGCCACGGAACGAACCTCACCTGACGATGGAACATGCACACCTAATGCATTTTCACTCTCGCCTTGAAAAGGCCCAAGTTATAACGTTCAGGGAACAAGTCTGCAGGAAATTCCACTCCATAGCCGTTCGCCATATAAATGTGGAAGCGTAACGCTTCATGCGAATCTTTGGAATATCCACAACATAGGAGTGGAACCCAAGCCTACGCCTAGTCCCCTAGTAATGGAAAGGGGAAGGCGTAATCAAATCCTGTAATTCCATCACACACTCTCCGTGACATATCCTGTAACATACCATGTCGTATACATTTTGGATACATCTGTGTTTGAACCACCTTGCATTTATTCTTAAAGGGCTGGAATACGAAAATATTGGTATCATCAAAGAAAAAGTTTTCCCTTGTTTTACAAATTCAAATTTTCGACAAAGAGTTCTTAGGCCTTCTCGATTGTTGCACATTGGAAATGAAACTATTTTTCGGATCTAAATAGCATGTATTTGTTTTTACAAAGAAACTAGCGTTTCGGGCCCTTTTGGTCCCACGACGGCTGACTGAGATTGTAACATCATTTGAACAGACTTATGGAAATAATGTTTACAGTACCGGCACGCTATAATGGCCGTTTTGACAGATTAAAATAGTGAGGTCAAATCTCAATTCATTATCGAAAAAATATAATCTCTGGTAGCTGATTGAAAAGTTTTAATAAAACGAAAATAATAATGTATTTTCATTTTTTTAAATTTCGAATTTCGAAAAACAAATGCACATCACACATCTGTGTCGTAACACATCCATAAATTTTACTGGACGCCACGTTCAAGATTTCCTTTAATTTTTCTTCAACTCCTATACTTTAATCTGTCAAGTACAATTTCATAAACCATGTCACAAAAGCGCTCTTTTTAATTCTGAACCAAAATTCTATTGTCTATGGTACTCGCTGGGCTGAAAAAATTTATTATTGTTCTATACACAAAACTATAAGAAGTTTCAAAAAAGAACGTCTTAATTTTGCTAATTAAAAGAGCCCCCATAAACGCGTCGCTATGTTCCTGAATAGAATAATAACAATAAACACCGCCTCTTCCATTTAAAAAATCAAAATTAATCTTTTAGGCCTTGGAAGAGGCGAGAGTCTAAAATAGATATAACAATAATAATAATAATAACGCACACACTCAACATAGCCCCGCACTAGGCAAACCCTGTATCGCGGGTGCCATGGACACATACATAGAGAACCACAAATTACACCCAAACTGACGAGAGAAATTAATGTAGGCCATACAAATATTTCTCCCGGCCCGGGAATCGAACCTGGGACCTCTGCGTGGTAGTCCGGCATGGCCACCGTTCGACCACTGAGGCAGTTAGTATATATACATAGAATAACGTCACTATTTGTGAAATTATTAAAATTGTAATTATTTTAATGAATAATATCTCAAAATGTTCCATAACAGGTACATTTGACAAAAAAGAGCGTTTTAAAAACAATATAAATTATCAAATATGACGCTACTCAAACGCTCCACTGCCTCCTAATTGGTTAAAATATAAGCGCAACTAGGCCAATCACGGACACTTCTATTCTATGTCTTTGGTTTTTTATTTTATAACGTTTTTTTGGCTTTCGTTTGAGTTTGTTGTCGTGGATTGTTAACAAAATATACAATTAAATGTTGGTTGTTTCTTTTAATTTACTCGTAGAAAAAGTGTTGTGCGCAATCATTACATAATTAGGTTTTAAAATCTCATACGTCTTAAACATCGTAATGTTTTAGCTTAAGGCATTAAATACTGAAAATATTGTCGTGGTTGTATTCTTGATACGTAACTAGTAATTATTTCACTACGATATTGTATTAAGAAGAATTTTTTTGTAATTGTAAGTGAAATGTATTATTATTATTATTAGAATGGCTTCATTTGGGGCCTATGAGCCCCTCATCACTGCGACCATTACATGATCTATTGTGATCACCACTAATTAAAGTTCGGAGCCAAGAACAACAGCATTATGGAACTGAAGGACTTTCCTGGCTCCGACAGTTTTTATGTCCTCTGAGTGTGGCCTGTGCCTACCCAGTATGGAACTTATTACGCTCATTAGAGGGCAGCACTGGGTGAGGAGATGCCGCCTCGTGGCAGAATCTACATTCTCTGTTTTCTCTCTGTCCAATGTTTCACATGTGCTTGTTCAAGCCACAATGCCCTGTTAAGGCTCTAGTCAGCACTCTGATGCCATTCCTGTCCAGTGACAGAGCTTCTCTACAGTGTTTGGCACTGAAGGCAGCAATCAGGGCTTTTGTGAAATTTTCATTTTTTGTTTTTTTTTTTCTTTAATTATGTTGGGACTTTAATAATTAATTGATTTGAAGTGAAACAATTGACGACACCCGTCAATCGGCAGAATAATTTTCAAACAAATTTATCTTGTTTGAAAACTATTTGTATCGAGCTTTAGGCATACTATCACTAATTTCGTTCATAGAATTTTTAAACCTCGTTTCTGAACAATTGACATTTTGCAATTGGCAAACCAATAGTGCAATGTATTCTTAGTTATTTAGTTTGTAAGAAAAAAAAACCATACAGTCGAATTGAGAACCTTCTCCTTTTTTGAAGTCGGTTAAAAATGGGGCGTGTAACTTGGAGTTTGCTTTAAAATAGGCATATTTCTTAAACCACCCCCAAGACTAAAGTTCAATGTGCAATGACTTGGATGAATCAAGTATTCAATTGAGCAATACATTGAAGTACATTCGAGCGACACACACTTACGGTAGCAGTAGATGACCTCTGTATCTACGGAGCTGCGCTTAACTACCGTTAGATGTGTGTAGTTCGTATGATCATATTGGACTTTTTTTTTAAATTTACTGTAGGATGTATGAAGGTCATATTTTTTCTAGTAATTGATGTTACTCTGGTTTAAAAAGTTTCAATAATTTTCCAGCTTTAAATTTAAATTACTCTAGTGTACACAATTTCAATCACTTTGCAGCTTTCCTCTTTAATATTCAATCTTCTACTTACTATAATAAAAAATGGCTTCATATCGGATATTGTGGCACAATTTTGTACTCTTGCTTTCACCTAACAAATTTTCTTTTACGTTGGTCTTTATTTCTGGTCTTAGTTCACTAAAAGTCCTTGGTTTCATTTTGCAAGGGAAGCTTCTAAGAGATTCGCATAACATTTAGCTAATCTCTAAGCACTATCCCTGAGACTAATGCTAGTATTATTAGGCCTGATTGTTACAGTTTTCAATTTGGCAGAAATGATTCACGACATTTCAGTATAATAATAATCTTTATTAATAATTTTATTACTATTGTTTAATAGACCATGCTATAAGAAATAGCTCAAACGGGGAATATAATCCTTATTTTTATTTTTACATTTTTATTTTACTTTTATTTCTATTTTAATGTTTATTTTAATAAATTTCTTTAATAAAATACTTAAGGTTTCTGTAAAAGTGACAAGTGGACCTATCTTGTATTTAATAAAAAGTTATTATAGTTAATAATAAGAGGTTGGCTATCGGGTTCTTTTGAACCACTCGACAAATTTGTAGTAAAAGGAAATTAAAACAAACGTTTCAAAAAATGACAGCTAAAAAAAATTTCTTTTCAAATTACAAAAATAAAAAAGAAAATTAATCGACCTGACTTTTAAAGAAACAATGTATAATTTTGGTGATTTTACTAGTGCTCAGCTAAATGTGCCGGTATGTGTATGTAAACTAGTTGTGTTTGTCTATTGCATGTTGTGGAAACCTTCAATTATGTAAATAACCCACTTGAATTGTTTAATTTCAGATTTTATATATACCAGTGTAAGACTTGTTGATTGTCCTATATAAATAAAAACAATGATAACGCAGCTCTATTGTCTTAAGCGATGATAGACCCGTGGGAATACGATTGTTTGTCAATTAAGAGTCCGGTGGTTTTAATGACATTTATGAATGTATACCACAATACCACTCTGTTGTTAAGCGAGTTTATTGTACTGGCGATAGGATGTCTATTTTGCCACATTACACAAATTGTTTATACGCAGTTAGACCTTATTGCCACCAGCTGCGGAAAGAATACTTTGATGAAAGGTCCAAGGAAAAAGGTATCTGGTACAAAACAATTCAACCTGAGCCACTGGAAGTTCCGTGTGTTGATAACTATATTAAACTTAATGTTGTGACGGCTCTGAGGTTGTGCTAAGCCACATTCCTTCAAAGAAGTTTGCCTTCTGATGGGCATTACACCAACTCCATATTGTAGCAATTGCGGCGTCATTGAAGACAATAGCAGTGTGGCCAGCACACGACAAATTGGATGGTGTAACACTATCCTTCGTCGAACTAAGCCAAGATACTGTCCAATATATATTTAAGTAGGCTTATACGCGTATTTATGAAAAAAGATAAGTCAGCATAAAAAAGTGTCAAGTGCGACTCAAGTCTATAATTTAAAAAAAATATATTTATTTTTCAATTTGGTTCAACAATGGTAAATCAGGTTCTACCATTAAGCAAATGCATGCTTGTGTCAGGAAAGCCTTGCAACTTCCCTAAGCTTAAAACTGAGAATTTACAACAAGTCAGTCGGTTAGTTTTAAGATAGAATGATATTTAAAATTGAAATTAATAACAAACGTGCGTGCGTGTGTCCGTGCGTGAGTACGTGCGTGCGTGCTTGCGTGCGTGCTTGTATATGCTAATAGTAATACTAATAATTGGTATTTATAAACGATTGTCTTAAGTGCGGCTTTTGTTTTGTTCCTAAATACGGGTGTTAATCTAGGATAGATATATAAATTGCGTAGCAATACGGAGCTACGTTATCATATTCTTGCACGATAAAAATCCTTAAATTTACACCTATGCAACTAACCGGGTTCTCACTAGTTGCTTCTGCTGTACCAAGCATAAATCTCTCTCTAGTCTGCCACCTAAGAGATGGTTCTACTAAATAGCTAACTGGCCATCTTGGATTCAGTTTAGTCTAGTTTTTAGCACAGCTCCTAGTAAAAGAATTCGTCCTGGGAAATACTGCCACCGCACCTGTAATTGTCGCCAAGTTGTAATGTGAGCCGTTGGAAAGGGTAAGGGTGCTGGGGAAATTACAGGAACGTGGGACTCGTCAACTTATGTGTCACGGTGGTTATTTTGGTACTATAAAAAAAGTCTTGTTTATTTACTGAAACACAGCTCTTCACGAAGAACCCCGCGGGTTATAGGACCGACCTACTATGAGCACCTACCTGCCGAACTAAAAAACGAATGTTGTGAAGAAACGTTCAGGTGCAGACTGAAGAACCTTTTATTGGAAAAGTCCCTGTACTCAGTAACAGAGTACACTCAAAGTACTTAATAAATAATTAAATTATTACATTTATCAATGAATTGACATTCACCGTATTATTATACTGTAATATACATTTATTAGTTATTAAGAATCCATATTGACATTTCCTTTATACGCTTGACACTGTTAGTTTAATTCAATTATTTATTTGTTAGATAGATAGATAGATAAAATCTTTATTCACCACCATGGCAAATACATACATAAACACATGCTACAGACATTAACTTAGACGTAACACATTAATATATTCTACTAATATCTCCCTTGGAAGTTATGGCAACGAAAATGCGCTGACTCAGCATAAATGACGCGGCTGCCCGCGACGCTGGTATTCTAGCAGGACCCTATAAGGACAGGGACGCCACTCGTAAAAACCCAAAATAAAACCAATTTAATTCAATTCAAATTCTAACCAATTCAATTCAATTTAACTCAATTCAATCCAATTTAATTTCATCCAATTTATTTATTTATTTTTTCTCAAACACCTTAGCCACTCATATTTCCAATTTTTGAATATTTAAAAGATACTCTTGCAGCTACTGCTTGAAAGTTCTTTTTGTGTTTAATTTTGAGCTTCATTAATTATGTTGATTTTGGATATGTAAACTATTATGTACTTCTGACTCACTATTATATAATAGAAGAGTAGTATAAAATGACATATAATTAATTGTAAATGTATGAAATTTGTAATGTTGAGAAAAACAAACTAAACATTACAAACAAGTAAGAGCTGGTAAGTGGGAGCTCTACTGCTACAAAATTGTATTAAGTTATCGATAGGTAGATGATTTATATTAACCACGCTAATTAACGCAATAACTTTTCAAGGTTTTATTAAAAACAATAGCCTTTTTAGCTTTGATGTTAGAGAAAATTACTTCATTGATATGTTAATTTATACGACAATTTTCTTGAATTTTTGATATCTTATAAGTTTTCGTAACGAGATCTGCGTCTCCGAAGATAGTAATGTCGCGACCGAACGTCATTATTATGCGCTATAAAAATGTATGGGAGCATATGCGATTCCATTCTATATTAACACAGCGTCACTAATGTGGCGCCACTATGGTCTATATCATCTGACAGTGCATTGCCACACTATAATAAAACAAGTAGTGCAAGCAACTTCCGCCCGTATCATTTTTTTTAAATTTAATTTGACTTCCAGTTCCAGTTTTTTTCTTCCGGTGCAATGAAGTCATTCTTATAAGAAACTGAACCGATTAGCATTAAAAAATAATAGTCAATTTTATTAATTTTAATGAAAATATATTTTATGCAATTAGACCAACTTCTGCTCTCCCGATTTTTGTCGTCCCATACATTTTAAAAGACTTGAAAGAAAGGACAATTCGTATGTATTTTCTTTTTGTATGTATGTTACACGATAATTCATCTGTTTTGATGATTATTTTTTTGTTGGAAAGAAGGTACCTCAGCATTAGTACTATTTCAATTTGAAGAACATATTCCACTTCTAAGAGTGGCAAACTCGCGGATGAATCCAGTTTCGCGTACTTTCCGATAAACGATTTCAATCAAACTTGGCAATTAGATGTAATTCCACGAATTTTTGAGGTCGGTTTTTTTTGTACTCTGTATTGATTACAGCATTTTAGTTCGAGTTGTATTATCTATGAAAAGCTGGCCATCGATTGTTAAAAAAAAACCCGCCATTTGCAAAGTCCATAAGTGTTGTGTGAACCATATTTATTTATACAAGAAAAAAACATTGTATTTATTTCCTCGCAAACGTGATGACAAAAGGTTTTTTTTATAATATCAAATGACGGGACGAACAAGCCGTGCGCCTGACAATAAGCTACACACCTGTCCATAACAGTTGCAGTGCCACTCAGAGCTTTAAATCGCAAAGTTCTGAGGGGCACTGCCACTGCGCCCGTCATCCTGAGACATAAGTTGACAAGTCGCATGTGCCTGTAATTTCACCAGCACCCTACCTTTGAAAACCGAAAAACAGTAATGCTGACATTACTGCTTGGCGGCAGATTTTTCACAGACGGTAAAAAAATACAAAATTCGAGTTACTAAATTCTAATATTAGTAATTTCCCTCGTTAGTAATTTCTTATTTACTGCCTTTAATACACAATGTGCAAATGTGTCCGTCATCGTCGTACAAAGTACTGTACTAAGATTATAAAATTTTGCGTTGCCCGGATCCAACTGATTCCCGCAACCATCACCACGTCACTTGTCAACCTTGTGAGTGGTACGCGGACGCCACTTGACACTCTTCCGCCCCAATTGGTCATTTATTCTACGAGCAAGGCCCCCTGCCCACACTGCCACCTAATCGGTCCTTGTCGCTACCTTTATCTATGACCTTGTCTTTGTAATGTCTGAATAAATTATTTTGTATATTTAGAATTATTTAAAAACAATTTAACAACTTATTGACTAATAAAATTTAATATACAGTGTCCATTGACTTACAAATAAATGGACGACGGATCTAATACAAAAACCACGAAAAAAATGTCCCAAGTCAACCTATTTAAACGTAGTGACATTTAAAGGATTATGAAAAAGCTAAAACGTTGAATTTAAATTGTAATGTCATCGCAGTACTGTCTAATTTTGCTTGCTTCGCTGTCAGAAGAAACAAACGAAGACTAAAGCGTGAATGACGCTTTGTATACGATTTTAACGCCCTATAAGTTCGGACACTTTTTAGCGCGGACCCGACGTCCATATAATTGTAAGTCAATGACAGTGTCCGAATTTTTAAATAACAAATCTTCATTCTTAGATTTTTATATTTATATATCTTTTTTAACGTTACAGTTTTATTATTTTGACATTTCATTATATTAAAAATATTTTAATTGAAATTGACTCACATAACTACCATTGCGCCTAAATTGCTGACCGACTTATTAAATCCATGTGTGCACGCTCCTGTGATATTAGAAAAAATAACATGTTATATCAGTATTATAATGTATAATTAATAACACTTTCAATACGTTTGTGCGCCTATTGTTTTGGCCGGACACAGCGAAACTTTACTTATTTTGTACATGTCAACTTCCAAATAACCTGTGTTTTCACAAATAAATGAATTATGGTTATGATGATTATGACCTTTTTCTATTTATTAGTTGTACTAACATAAATTCAAAAACCAATATAAATAAACATCAGAAAAGAGACTTTAGGGCTTAAAAGTTTAGGCCTTAAAATCTTTTTAGGAGTGAGAAAGTAACAGCAACTCAAAATTCAACTAATTAAATACGATTCCACATCTCTAAATGAGATTCCCACTTCACGAGCAATGGCGTTGCGCTGAACAATTCTCAAACTCATTAGAGTCTGTTTACGCTGATTTGAATAGAGTTTCGTGTGAAAATAAACCTTTTCGACAGACTACACCCATTTTGGCGAATTTCTTGTTGATCTTACGAGAGTATATTTGAATTTAATTTATCTATATGCTTCGAAGTTGTCGACACTTCAATTATGTTTGGCCATAGAAATTCTTCATAAACATATTAATATATATTTTTTGAAATATGCATGTCATAATATTACAATTTAAAACACAAAGCAAAGATATCGCAAATATAATACAATAATAAGTCAGTCAACCGTGATAACACAACCTGTAAAAAGCCAGAAATATTAGTGTGTTTGAAAAAACAAATGTACGCGATTTAAAATAAAAAGAATTGATTATTTTCGAATAAATAATAATCGTTACAATAAAACAAAACGGCGTAACTCCGTCAGAGTTCCGATTTGGATGCATAAGGGTGCTGGTGAAATTACAGGCACATGAGACTTGTCAACTTATGTCTCAGGATGACGGGCGCAGTGGCAGTGCCCCTAAGATCTTTGCGATTAAAAACTCTGAGTAGCACTGCAACTGTTATGGACAGGTGTGTAGCTTATTGTCAGGTTCGATTCCCAATTTGGTCCAACCGTGAATCGAACCTAAGACTTTCTCACTCATCCAGCGCCCACAGTATAAGCCGAACGGGGCACTCACGTAACGTAAAAAAATATATAAATAATAAATATTGCATACTATATTAACACATACATACATTATCACTGTAATCATTTTTCACAAATTTTCACGCGTGCTTACAACCAAGTGTCATTTTAAATTCTTTATTACCACGTCACAGTTATGATATTAAAAAAAATTCGTGAAAATTCGACTCCGCCATCCATTTCCACATCAGTCAAATTCTAAAATACAATTACGGGGAATGGATGTACGTCATCCTACCTGCCGCAAAAATGTTCGTATCACGCATATACCCGAAGAATCACGGTACATGCCGAACGTTGTCAAACATCTAATTCAGATGACGTATCGCCCCCAGCTTGCTGTAGGGAGGTTTTACGAGATTCCCAAATGAAACTTGTTTGCCTGGTGTAGAGATGGAATTTCGAAACGCGAGTGTGAATTTCGCTCTAGGTTTTAGTCGCATTTGATTCAAATTTTTAAACGTATTTTTAAAAGCTACTCCGTGCACATTCATAATCATATAATACGCGTAACTATGGTATGATCTATTCAAATATGTTGTAACTTGACATGGGCGTTACATAGTATATTATATATATAAGACAATCATGCACACACGCATATTTACGCTTACATATAGTTCAATTTATTTTTAGTTAAAAAAATTTATTAAGTTAAAGTAAGGTAGTTTTAACTTCAAATTTAAAAGAGCACATTGTAAGTATATAACTTTATTTCTTGGTCAATTTCTGTTATTTTTGTAAACAGTCATATTTACTAATATTATGCTCACCGAATTTTGTGAAAAAAGAATAAATAAACGAAAAACCAAATAAAAACAGAACAGTGCCTCTACCACGAGATTAGATTGACAGTTATCGGTAGCGTCCGCGTAAAATGATGGTATACAAAATTTTATTTCTTCTTGTACCCGCCAGAGGCGCTGTATAATATGCCGTATAAAATTGTGAAGTAATTTACGCCGTCTCTAGCTACAACTGTCATAGTCAACTCGAGATTGTAAAGTCATCAACTAGTTATGTCTAACATTAATGCAAACCACCATATTTTTCAATATGGTTTTCTTATGAAGTTTTTGAAATTATTAATTAAATACTTTATTTTAGATTTTCCAAAGAACTTTCCAATTTACTCTACATACATTTTACAAATTATATTGTTTTATTTAACATGTTACTTAATACTGCAGTCTTTTGTCAGGGATATGTCATCAGAGGTAATACTGGATCCCAAACTGGTGGCAAGGAAAAACCTTCTTCCCTGAAATAAGGGAATCAATCGATTAAGGTTGGAAAAAAAATATTTTTCTTGATGATACTGTAGTACAGGCAGCTTAGGTTTTGTATTTAGAATTGTAAGAATAATAGAGTCTTGATGTCAAACAGACATCTAGGAGTTCTGGACAAAGCTTCGATATTAAATACACGTATAAAGTTTTAGTATAAATTATGATATAATCGTCGTTTATATTTATAAAGCACCTCTCGCTACGCAAGCCCAAGCTACGTTCCCATGCTACAATACCAAGTGAAGGGATGACCAAATCGTGCGCCTGGTGGTGAGCGTCATGCCTGTCCTTAACACTTGCAGTGCCACTTAGGGTAGTATTCTAGAAGTCTACTTAATGCTCAAGTCAGGATTTGAGTATGGTTTAAAGCACTCGAAATCATACTCAAGTCCCTGCCATTAGGGTCGTATTTCCAGTGCTTGAAAACACACTCAGATCCTGACTTGAGCATTGAGTAGAGTTCTGGAATACGTCCCTTAGTGTATTAAATCGCAAACATTTGAGGGGCTTTTACCAAAGCAGCAATCTTACCTTTCAAAACCGAAACGCGTTAATGCCCATATTACTGCTTGGCGGCAAAGTAGGTAAGGTGGTAGTAAGGTACCGAATAAATTTCTGTTCCCTTAATGACAATAAAAAAATTACAAACAAAATTGCGAAATTAAAAAACGCTGTACTGGGACATACAGTGTTTTATTCACACGGTAGACCTGCGCGACTTATTAGATTTTATTTCAAAATTCAACACTTACTTGAGAAGTAAAAACTCCAGGCATATCCAACGCATCTTTTTCACAAAAACCTTTTACGACCATGACAAAGTAATGTATCTCGTTACCATAAATGTATTTGGCATATTAAGATTGACATTCCTTTTGCTTCCAAGTATTTCCTATTGATGGATGCCCTTTTGCTCTTACCTGTGATTCAAATAAACGAAGTTATGTTGGTTAAAATCCATTACTGATACGTGTCAATAGTAAAATTGATTGTTTGGAAGAAACATGATGATCTTAAAGTCTATTCCATACTTCTAATATAAGAAATGCAGGTGGTAAATAATTGTTATACAATCAGAATAAAGGGAATAGTACATTATTGCAGAGGCCGGGAAGTAAGGGATTGATCATCGAGTATATAACCATAAATAGAAATGTAATTTAATTTATTTGAAAACTATTCTGCCATATCATTAGTGTGACAACTGCACTCCGATTGGCCAGCCCGAATCCGAAACAATTGACGGGTGTCGTCAATTGTTTCACTTTAAATCGACCAGTTAACTTGAGCTTTGCTATAATGGACGAAAATTGCAAAATTACATATTTAATATTTAATTACCGATGAAATTTGATCCCGTTTGTTTTGTAATTAGATGTTTTGCCGTTTTCCCCACAGCACCGAATGGAATAGCACGCCATTGTTAGAGATATTATCTTTATTACAATAAATACAGTTAATATTTTTGGAATATACGGAGACGTACACACAGGTCAGTTGTTGGCGCTGTACTACTTCGGTTTTCTAATTTGTGATTTCAGCGCAAACAAGAGTTGACATTTAGAAAGGCATAAGGCCCATTTGCTTGATAAGTTACCAGGGATGGATGGCCCTAATTTCGTCTCTATTTCTGTTTATATGCTCGATGTACGGTTGCAATATACTAAACCTATCCTACAATTGACATTAGATTTTTAATACGTACTTTGATAAACAAAAATTAATTTATTAATACTATTAAATCATTATTAATAATGTGCCAGACAACCACGCTAATTGCCTGGTCTAAAACTAGGTAATAACCTGTACTACGAGTGCACTTCACATAACACGCAGACCAAAACCAATTTAGAAAATTTGATTTCCCAAATTGGTTCTACCGGGAATCGAATCCGGGACCTCCACATTCAGCGCCCACAATATAAACCGTTAGATGTTGCCACAAATTGTGAAAATTTGAAATCTATATTTCAGTGCAAACAAGAGTTGATATTTATAAGTGATGTATCACTGATAAGTTACCAGGAATTTATGAATCTTATTTCGTCTCTATTTCTGGTTATATATTCGATGGGATTGATGGACCAGTATGAGTTACAACTTGTATTAATATGATTCGAGTAATCCCCGTTCCCGCCGACGAATTTGTAGTGTTTTTCTCAAACAATATGAGGAAATATCAAAAGACAGGAAGTTGTTTAACAGGAAGAACAAAAAAAATATTAATAAGTATTAAAAGTAATAAATATTTGACATGTGTGGACTTATTTTCCATGGCTTATAATTGCTTCTTGTTTTAAATTAGGCCGAGTAACAGAAAATAATAGCAAGCACTGTAGTTTATTTACCACCTTTTTCTTTTTTTTTTAAGTAATTACGAACATTGGGCAGTTGGCTGAATGATTTTTTCTGTCGCCTTTTTACATAGTTTATTATTAGTAGGTAGATTTAAAAGCTTAGAGAAGCGGACAGTAATGGATTTTTATACTTACTTCATAAGTCTTGGCTGAGAAGAAGTCGCACGGTCCATGAATTACAAACTTTCCGTGTTCGTTTTTTGAAAGTAATGCAAACATTTTCAAGTACAAATGACACCACAAAAGAAAAAGTGATATAATAAAACACAAATAAATAATTACATAAATAAATAAACGCTAAATATAAAAAAATAAAATAAAATAAACCAATCATGTTGTAATTTAAACTATAGGCAGGACTTCTTGTGAAAGAGTTCGTCATGAGAAGCACAGCCACCTTACCTAGTTTTGCTGCTAAGCAGTATTGCATGACGCCGTTCCCGTTTTGAAGGGTGCTGGTGAAATTACTGGCAGTGGCAGTTCCTCTCAGATCTTTGCGACTTCAAACTCTGAGTGACATTGCAACGGTTATGGATAGGTGTGTCGCTTACCACATACTATATATTTGTCACATACATGACAAAGGAATTCCATAAGCGAAAAAAAAAAGTTTCTAAAGAAAATTCGTTTAAGGTCGAGCCGTGGAGCATCGTACCCTGGAGGCTTGCTATGTTTTCCCTTTGGATAGCTAAGCTTATGCTCTGGCGGAAGTAGCTGCCAGCTTTCCGTAAAAGGATGCTTTCACAGACGAACTGAAAGTTATATATTACGGTAAAATGTCTGTCAAACTCTACTCTTCATTTATACAGAACAATATCATTCCTAAACAGAATCATATGCTTTATAGAAGACAAAAAGAATATCATGTTGAAGTAAACCGGGTTAATCAAAACCTATGTGAATAAAAACAATGGCATCCCCAAAAACCCTAAAAGAGGATTGTCCCTAAATAAAATAGTTGCTAACATTATTCGCTCTAACGACGCGAAAGATAAATTCCTCCGGATCCCTTTACAGTTTACGGTTGTACTACTTCACAAATACAAGTAGACCCCCGACATACCCCCCTTCTGCGTTTATAACCTCTAGTTTATATAAAATGTAAGGTCTGAGAAGGGGTAAGGTGGCATCGCGAAGAGGTTTTCTTACATTGTACTGGTGTTAGGAAAAGACTGAGTGCGTGGTTACTCTAGAGATATATGCGTCGAGTATGTATGAGACTAGTTTAGGGCGGTATAGGGTTGGTAACGCCTAAATTTAATAATTTATAAATAAAATAAATAAAAAATCAAAACGTTTAATTACTTTAACTTACAGCACATGAAAGTAAGTACTGTCTTAACTCAAAATTATACGATTAAAAAGACACACAGATTTGAAAGTTCAAAAGAAATACTGAATGAAACCAATTAAATATACATTCTCGTTTAAAAATTGATAATTAAATACACTTCCGGACACATAGTTCGATCCACCACAATTGTCCGTATTAAGTGCCCTAAGCTTAAATCGATCAAAAACTATTACGCAATTTTGAAACTAGTATACTAGACGTATTTTCCATAAGCCCTAGTTGGGAATTTGGATTTGCAAAACCGGGAGAAATCTTTTTCATCAATGATATCACTATTTTTGTATTCTAGCCCTTTACGACAAAAATGCGAGGTGGCTCAAATTATGTGTCCGGGAGTATATTATGTATAAATAAAAATAATCACATTATTTGCAATAACTCAAATTCAAATTATTTATTTCGAATGCTATATATACATCCATATTGGTTAGTAATGAAAACAAAAACTTACACACTAATGTTAGTAAATTACAAATATTGACTCTGTTTAGGATACGTGTGAATTTAGGTCCAGTGCTCTAGGAATGAACCTTAGACGCTGCCAGCAATGATACTCAGGAGACCTCTGCCGCTGCAATGGACTCTGCGCATCAAGGAGGCCATTCTTTTTCGTATGATGGCAGCGAACCCGTCTATTTGTGCATACGCGAACATTCCCGAGGCGCTGCAGAATCGGGGCAGCCGCAACACCGTAAGATCGATTCGGTGTTTTTTCCATTCCACAATTTCAAAGTTACAATAGTTGTTGTTTTCTTGTGCGTTAAGTCTAGTTTAAAAATTACTAAACGGCATGCAATTTTGAAAATAATTAAATATTAGTTGCGGAAATATGTCTCTTCCGTATCCGTAGTAAGACTGCGTTTCCACCGTAGAGGTAGCTAGGAGGTGTACAAGGAAAAATTCCACTAATGTACAAAGATTGTTTAAGCTATTTTTAGTGATACATGCTGTATTTATTGATGACAAATAATTATACGCATGTTGGTTTATCATTTTTATGTTACTGAACGTTACTCATATTTACAAAAAGAGGAATAAAATAAAAACGCTTAAGTAAAAAATGAGCAGTTTTTAAACCGCCAATTTTCGACTCGATCGGTGTCATTTGCTAAACGACATTATCGCACTGCTATAACAAAAGTGTTGTAACTAAAAATATGTGAATTTCAAGATTGCACGATTGCTGAATGTAAAATTTGAATCTCTACGCGTCAATACAACTGTGATTAGAATATTGAGAGAAACAATTGAAGGATATTAACTCAAAATGAGACAAACTTCTTTACGAACTGTTTTGTTCAGAACTACCTTGATAAAACAAATTTTACTCAAAAATATGAGATTATGTCTTCAATATTATTTTTAAATACATTAGGCAGGAAGGACATTAATTAAATTTTTAATGAATTGATATTCAATTATTTTCTGTAAAATTACTCCACTAGTTTGTTATAATTATTAATATAAAGATCGAACACTTAGAAAAAATTCCTACGATTCGGCCGGATTCGAACCGACGTCTTCTAGCACATCGTGACAGACGCTATGCCACCTAAGCCACAGAATGAACCAGCGGACCTCACGAATTTCTCTATGTGCTTGTTGTTGGATCTTTGTATTTGGTTTTCAACGACTTTTTAGCCGTACCGCTGTCTACGAGAAATCTATAACATTGTTTAGGTCTCTGTAATACATTTGAACTACATAAATTTCAATCATCTTTCACGGGAAGTGAGTAATTCGCTTTTCATCGGTTCCAAAAAAATACACTTTTAGAATTGATACATCTTGGTTTAACAGTTGTGATATTTAGATTACTTCTTTACCAACAAATATATTTACATTTTGATACTATTTTGTATTTATAGCAAAACAATTCTTTAATATATTCACGTTCGTGTTAACACGAATGGATGGACTTGAAATTTTCACAGAAAAATGTTATTTACATAGGCCGATTCAGAATTTTATGTTCCATGTTATAATGTAAAGAACTCGGTCGTGACCAGGGTACTGTAAAAAGCCTGAAGCGTTGGTTTGTTTTTTTAGGACCGAAAAAATAGTTTAATTTTCAATGTAAAAAGGTAATTTTTGTAAATATTACATCTGTTAATGTTTGCAATGGTACAAATGAGTAGCAACCCTGCTCGGTATGGAAGAGGAATCCATCTCGGAATACGAGTTGTGTTATCTAATAAGTTCCGTGAATAGTGACGAAAGTGCGCGTTACAGCATTGATATTTGTGGTCGTGTATGTTTGATACAAGCGTATTACCTATGCATAGAGAACCACATAATAATAATAAGGCTGTGTGACACGAAATCACTATCCGTAAAACTGATAGCTGTAATAGATTGCTATTACGTCAAAGTATGTATTTAGTATTCATTGTGGTCCTGCTTTCTCTATAAAGTGTCGTCCCATCTTTTCCTCTGCCGACCTTTACACGACCACACTGGATGACGAAAGCCAGGGATAGGGAGTTATGGAAGACAATAGGGGAGGAGTAGTTGCCTAGCTAATAAGGTAAATGTAACTAATAGTACAACGTATAATATGTAAAAGTGATTAAATTATAGTATATAAATATAGCTAATAACATGTAAATATAATTAGTAATCATTGTAAATGTCGACTAACACTAGTAGCAATAAGGGCTTATTTTGTTTTATTTTATTTATGTATTTATAATTACAGAGTATTTTTTTAAATCTTTTTTTGTGAAGACGATTTTGGCATAGTCAATTTTACGGTCAGTCGTTAGTTGTCTATAAAAATAAGTAAAATTGATCAAAAATTTTGTTAGTATTGATCAACTCAGTTTCATGAAGGGAACAATTCATTGTATGGGACAAAAAAATAATGACAGCAGAAGTTGGTGAAAAGCGCAGTGGCAGTGTTCATCAAATCTTGGCGATTTAAAGCTCTGAGTGGTGCTGCAGCTGCTATGGCTAGGCGTGTCGCTTACCACCAGGTGCAGGACTTGTTCGTCCCATTTTATATAAAAAAAAATGTTGACACCCGCGTCTTCAATCTCTTCCAGACCGTGGACGTTGCACCATTTACTGCCGATTTTAAATGAAATATTTATTCAAACTAAAGTAGCATAGTTCATTAAGTTCCTCGTAATAAGCGCGAAAGGAGAAATTGTTTCTACAATAAAAAACAGTCAAACTGAAAAGATCACCTGCACCCTGGATCACTCCTTTGGTGCGTACACGTTGTAGATCTGAGGAAAACTGGGCTACTTTCAAGGCTCATAGAAATCGCTGTAACCAGATGGTGAGAGCTGCAAAGCGTCGCTATTTTCATGACAACCTTATCCACTCTTCTACAGCTGACACTTGGAAATTTTTGAAGTTAGTTAGGCCTCAGAACGACGCTGTATGGCATTTCTCGGCTAGTGTCAGCACTCAATGGGCAGGCAAAGCGGATGCTCTCAATGATGTTCCTTCCTTGTGCCAAGAACCATCTGAAAGTTTATCTTTTCTTTGGTGTCGGAGTCGGATATTCGCACAGCAATAATGTCTTTAAAGTCTAAAGCTGTTGGGTGTGATGACATTAGTCGACAAATGACAGTCTTTTTGTCAAATGACAGACAGTTGTTTAGATAGTGCTCTGCCTATTATTACTCACATTGTCAAGTCATCCCTCTCATCTGGTACGTTCCCAAACAACTGGCGCAGGGCGCATTTGTTGCCTTTTCCTAATATTAATAACCCCACAACCCTTAAACACTTTAGGCCAATTTCTATTCTTGAACTATTGTTCATCGCCAACTATCATCTTTCCTTTTTAGAAACAATATCCTCAACCAGTACCAGTCTGGTTTTCGGCCTGGCGAGAGTACCACGACAGCGTTACTCAAAGTCACAGAGGGCATTCGGGAGGGCATGGAGGATTCACGGTTAACTGTATTAGTTCTCATTGATTTTTCTAACGCATTCAATGCTGTCGACCATTCTGCGAATCTCTCCTCCGGAACTGGACTGGTTTCCTTCATATCTTCGAGGGCGCAAGCAAGCGGTTCGTGCTAAGGACTCCTTGTCGAAAAAAAAACAGACCTTGAGGCAAGTGTCCCCCAAGGTGGAATTCTTTCCCCTCTATTATTCTCCGTTTTCATCAATTGAATTTCTCCTATCCTCCACAATTCTCGCCATCTGTATGCAGATGATCTGCAATTATACGCGCAGGCCAAGATTGACTGCCTGGGTGATGCGATACAAGCATGCTTAATGAAGATCTGCGGCGTATTGCTGATTGTTCGAGTAAGTTTGGCATCAGTGTTAACCCAAGTAAGTGCCAAGGTGGCTTACACGATATTGTCGTGGATAGTTCTCATGCTCTTTCTTATAGTGGTACACCTATTGTATTTGCACCGCATATTGTGAATCTGGGACTACACATTGATAGTACTTTAAGCTGGAAACCCCAGATTGACTGCAATAGTCAGAAGATTATTGGTACCTTAAGATCGTTCTACCAATTCGAACACTTTCTTCCCATCTCAATAAAAATCCTCTTAGTACAGGCCACTATTTTTCCTATCCTTGATTATGCTGATGTGTGTTATGCTGATATCACCCAGGAACTTCTCAACAAATTGGTCTGACATTGTTATATATAAATATATATGTGTATGTATTTATGTGTTTATAGGTTGCTTATAAGTATATAGTTAGTCATATAATATTATGTGCTATATTTATATTGTGTTTAAACTATATATCATAATTATTTATAAACTTATTCCTGTCTGTTTTAATTATCATATTATGAACCCTTGTTAATTATTTTGAACCCAGCTCTCCGGTTGACTGGTACAGAATGCCTGATGGCATTAAGTCTGCCATTTGTACTGTTTTGTGTGCATTATTATTATGTCTTTCTGAATATTTAAAAATTTATTCCTTAGTTCGGATTTAAAATTTGTGTTCACATGCTAACGCACGTTGAACCCGCGTCTAACGAGTCTCGTGTGAACCGGTCTTAAGTTAAACTACTATAAAATACTAGTTAACGTGTAGGTACAGATACTCAAACTAAAAACACATAAAAAGCGCTTAACTAGATTATAGAGTAGGACAAATTAACACAACGTACGGGACAGTTGCACGCGATCTATAAAAAGTTAATTTAACTAAACGCTAACTGTCCACGTAAACCGTATATTTGTGTTGAACCCATTTTTTTTCTAGTCATTACAATTCGATCATTATCTTTTAATTTTATTTAATTTGTTCCATATGGGATATTATTTCATTTCATTGTGTTACGAGCTTTAGCTTTTTAAGTAGCAGTCGAGCTTGTGAAAGAGTTCGTCCAGGGAAGTACTGCCATCTTACCTATTTCTGCCACCAAGCGGTGCTTTCCGGTTGTTGGAGGGTAAGGGTGCTGGTAAAATGTGTAAAAGTGCTGGTACAGGTACATGTGACTTATCAATTTATGTCTCAGGTTGACGGGCGGAGTAGAAGTGCCCCTTAGACCTTTGCGATTTAAAGCTCTGAGTGGCGCTGCAACTGTTACGGACAGGCGTGTAGCTTACCATCAGGCGCACAACTTGTTCGTCTCGTCACTTGATATTATAAAAAAAATAGCTGCATGGAATAAGTACTTCGGATAGCCTACTGTACAATACTAATTTTCACAGTTTTATTGGTTCTCCATACAAATTTTCACCCCCTTTTCATCCAGGCCTGAAAAGGTTTTTTCATAAAACCAAGTGAAGGGACACGCCTACCCATAATAATTGCAGTGCCACTCAGAGCTTTAAATCGCAAACATCTGAGAGACACTGCCACTGCGCTCGTCATCCTGAGACATAAGTTGACAAGTCTCATGTGCCTGTAATTTCACCAGCACCCTTACCTTTCTAAGCCGGAAGGCAGTAACGCTCACATGACTGCTTGGCGGCAGAAATAGGTAAGGTAGCAGTACTTCGTATCGTATAGACGTATGATAGGTTATGATGATAAAGATATTAGACCTTATTTTTAAGTGCTTTTATCGAATATTCACTATAGTCAACAATATATATGTAACAAAATAACACATTAAATTATGTTTTATTACTTGAAAATAGAAAATGTTCAAACGTATATTAGGAACTCGTAATAAATTGGTACGAAGAGAACGTAATCTGTTGTCAAGTCAAATAAATAGGATATTGAATAAAATATTAAATTTCCAAGAAGCGACATAAGGAAAAGTTTCAGAGGAAAAATCGTAATCTTACATAAGTAATAACTGCGTAATTGTATTAACCTAGACACGTAAACAATAAAACGTTAATTACGTCCTTCGACGAATAACACAGACGAATTTCATCATAATACGCCACTACTGGGCACGGGTTTCCTCTAAGAAAAGACTTTTTAGTAGCAGTAGCGCTCCTTGTGAAAGAATTCGCCCAGGGAGGTACTGCCTTACCTATTCTGCCCCCAAGCAGTTATATGAGCATTACTCTGTTCCGGTTTTGAAGGGTAAGAGTGCTGGTGAAATTACAGGCACGTGTGACTTGGCAACTTATGTCTCAGGGTAACCTATCACAAACTCAAAAATTTATTATCCGAAATAATGGTTGTTCGAATTTTCCTTACACCGAAAACCGAATTATAACGAAACAGTTGTTCTTTCAGGATATGTTGGATGTTTATCGCAAAGACACGATTAGATTCAGTTAGGTTAGGTTAAGTTAGGTTTAAAAGAAAAAACATTTTGCTCTCAAAATTACTTTCGAGGTTATGAAATTTCGACCAAACGTTATTTCTGGAAAATGTCCTTTCGGACCACTAGGTAACCATGTCTCATGTTTCAGTCTTTGCAATTTAAAGCACAGCAACTGTTATGGACAGACGTGCAGCTTACCATAAGGTACACGATTTGTTCGTCTGACGAGACGATTTTGAAAAAAAAACTGCTCTACTTCAAAAGTGCGGTTTTAGTAACGGCTACAGAATACTAAAAAACCGACCTCAAAAGTTCGTGAAAATATCTATTTGCCAAGTTTTATTGAAATTGGTTACCGGAAAGTGCAACCGGATTAATTCCCGAATTCGCCACCCTTACAGGTAGAATATTTTCTTTAAATTTAAATGGGACTAATACTGAGGTTTTTTAATAAAGAGGGTTCTTTCTAACAAAAAAGAATCATCAAAATCGATTCACAAATGCCAGAGTTATCGCGTAACATGCATACAAAAAAAAACATACAGACGAATTGAGAACCTCCTCCTTCTCGTCGTCGGTTAAAAATAAGACTTTCAAATGAGATTTCAACAGCTGTACTGTTGATATTTAACTCCGTTCACTAGTAAATTTAAGTACTATACGTCAACGGAATTCACTCGCGAACACTATCCAAAACACCCAATTAAGAAAAGTTCATTCCCCAAATTGGACCTACCGGGAATTGAATCTATACATCGAGATCGTATTATATCTATGAACAAACACGTACGTTTATAATGAACACTACAATTTGTCTGATATTTCAATTTAACTTCAACGTTATTATTGAGTTTAAATTTGCACGATCAAATAACCGTTAACAATATTTAAAATAACTTGAACAATGATATTAATTTATTTGAACTCTCTGGTAAACTATCACACGTCATGAACTGAAATAAATTATTATTATTTACATTACGTACAGTCAACACCACGTCAAGCTAGACACTTTTAACGGCCTTCATGGCCGAATGGTTGGCTTGTTTATCACGCAAAAGTCCCGAATTCGATTCCTGGACCGGGATAAATATTAGCATGGCCTATATATTTATCTCCTAAGTTTGAGTGTAATTTGTGAATGTCTATGTGTGTGTCCGTGGCACCCGCGATACAGGGTTTCTCTAGTGCGGTTTGAAAGTGCTTTTAAAAGGATGACCCATGCACAGATCAGCATGGTGGCTACTTGTGGCGTGATCAGGTGGGCCGCGATAAGTGTAAGCCATCGATACGACAAAAACAAAGTCGGATTCTTTTTTAAGAGTGCGCAGGAAATTTATAATTTCGACCCACTCTTACTGTTCCTCCTTCAGTGTACTAAAAAGCCCTGAACGCTCCATTCTGACGTCATAACTTCTTGTCCATTCGCACGAAGCACTTTAACGGAATTAGTTAGCAGCGATGCAAACGCGACGCTGTAGCGATGCAGTCGCTAAACGTCTATCTTTACACACGCGCATTTTAAGCAGCGATGCAAACGCGATGCAAGCACGCGACACTTGGGATTTATAGGCGATTGCATCGGTGCAATCGCGCGTTTGCATCGATGCAGTCGCGCGTTTGCATCGATGCAATCACCTATAATTAAATCGCAAGTGTGACGATGCAATGGCGCGTTTGCGTCGATCTTAAAAGTCGCCGTTTGTAACCACTCTGAAATACACTGCCGGTATCTATTATTATATCATACATGATAGGCAGATGACTCCAATCCACTCGATGTAAAACGGAATCCAAACGTGAAGGAAGCTAGTGCAGTGTTTATATAATGACCACCTTAGGCACCTCCACCCTGCATGCCTATAAGGAACCCATGTCGTAAGACGGAAGGAATACGTACCCTGGAAGGGAGTTGAATTTCTCAACTTGGCCACCAAACCTTTTAGTTCTCGATGAAATATGGAATGTCTATATTTCCTGAAAGCTAAAATGTAGGGCTCTTCAAGACTGAAGTGAATAGATATTTACTACAGACATGCTTAACATCAGATGAGATTGTGGACAAGCGTTCTTTTATTTAACAAATTAAAAGTCAAAATCTTTTTGTAAATAACTTGTAAATGAGTGTGTGCATGTGTATTTCCAACGAAACAAGATCCGTCCATGTGTAAATCGATATGCTACCACCTGTACTATGATTAAACAGAAACGAGATGAAATAAGTATTTTCATATTATTATTGACACAATGATCGACCACAAACAAAAATTTCTCTACGCTACAGTTACGGTTTTGTAACTCGGCGTTGGGTTAGGTTAGAACAGACGCTGGTTCGAGCCCTTGCAGAACGATACAGAGCGAAATACGGTTAGTGAGTACCTGGTGATTCGTAACACATGTCAAATGTCAAAAGTCCAAAATATTAATGACTTATTTATAACATAACATGCTGGTGAAATTACAGGCACATGGGACTTGTCAACTTATGTCTCAAGGTGACCGGCGCAGTGGCAGTGCCCCTCAAAATTGCGATCTAAAGCTCTGCGTGGCAATGTAACTGTTATGGACAGGCGTGTAGCTTACCATCAGACGCACGTCCTGTTCGTCCCGTCACTTGATGTTATAAAAAAAACTTTGCAAAGAAAACTATTATTATTATTATCGATGGAATCTTTCTTTGTAATTCATCTTTGTAGGAATAACAATAACAAAGTAGTGGAATAAAAGTGAAAATCATGGTACTATAACATCATGATATTCAAAAGTGGAGATTTTTTCGTTCTTAAAAGTATTAATTTTTCATGCACTGGTTGGAATCCAGCCGGATCGATTTACTTTTCTTAGTGTTCGCTCTTTGTATTAATAATTATTTAAAAAAAAGTTCAATTATACTTGTTTCAAATATTCATAATGAACAAAGCACCCATAAATTAATAATTTACCCGAAATTGTTAAACTAAACATACTTCAACTTTGTATCTCTCAATTTAATTCCCCACCGCTTAGAACAAACAATTAATAAACAATCAAAACCCAAAACTTCGTTAAATAAAAACAAAGCCAAGTTCTCAAACAACAAAACAATTAAACTCTAAAATCGAACTGAAATAACCGATACAATTTAAGTTCGTAGTTACATTTTCCGAAGTATGGCCGACGGTCTGTACACAGGGTGGGGGAGACGTGCGCCAAAATAAACAGTGTTTAATGACTATTGGGACGAGCTAGTGATCGTACCGCTTCGTTGTTTTTGCTGTTTGTACTCAACACGAGTACCGATGGTAATGGCCGTAAGAAACAATATTTTCCATTATTTCACACCGTATTAATGACTCTTGTAGCAGCAGAGCTCCTTGTGAAGGTGTTCGTCCTGGGAAGTACTGCCACCTTACCTATTTCTGCCCCCAAGCAATAATGTCAGAATTACTGTGTTCCGGTCTTAAAGAGTAAGAGTATTGGTGAAATTACAGACCCCTGAGACTTGTCAACTTAAGTCGCAGTGGCAGTGACCCTGAGATCTTTGCTATTTAAAGCTCTGAGTGGCACTGCAAATGTTACGGGCAGGCGTGTATCAGGCACACATATTCGTCCCGTCACTTGATATTATAAAAAAAACTCTAAACAAAAAAAACCAACAGCAAGACGTGAACTGCAAACATACTCGATGAAATATAGGGTAAATAAAAATCTTGTAATTTATTTTACAACTTGCCGAAGCATACCAATCCCCGGGCACTAACTAGGTCATAAACGTTGTGGGTAATTGGATAGCAAAATAATGAACAAGTATAATAACTTGCTCGATCGTAAAAACTCTAGTTATTAAATTAATTGTGAAGAATATTTCTTTAAATTATTTTTCGTTTACTGAAAACAAATGGCCAATTTAGTGCACTTTAACAATTTCCTCTTCCTACTTTTGCAAATGAATAAACAATACCAGCACGCAAACTTTACAATTTAATTTATTCTGAAAACCGTAACAAAATTGCTTCACATTCTAATATAAAAATGTTCCAAAGTCATAATATACTGACCAATAATTTAAAAAGGTCCAAACACCGCAGCTGTAACACAACTTCGCAACTTGGTCCTGTTTTTGTATACAGCATGATAACACTTATTAAGGCCCGTTATAATTCGTGTGATGCAGCGACAAAATAAAAAGTAATTATAACTTTGTCATCCCGCGAGTGTTATTATCTAGATTACACCCGCGAGATGACGGCCGTAGTTGTTTTTTCTCTCTGCTAATTTTTATTTGCCCAATTTCGTCGGAGCTTGGCCGTGTTTGCAATTTTTTATTTTGGCGAATCCTGTAATTTGAAACTGATTTAATTGTCGTAAGCATTTTAAAAGAATTTAGGAAATGAAACTATTTTTCCGGATAAATCGCGTATATTTGTTTTTTCAAACAAAACGACGTTTCGGACCCTTTACAGGTCCCATGGTCACGGTTGACTGAGGTGGTACAGTCTTCAAGCAGTTATTTTTGTTTTTTTTGAAAAAACAAACATACGCGATTTAAATCCGGGAAAATAGTTTCATTTCCTATGTGTAACAATCGCGAAAACCTAAGAACTTAAAAGAATTTGGTAACAAAAATTTAAGTAAAGATGTTTAAGATACAATATAGATATTTAGCGATGACTTCTGTGATATATATTAGGAAACGAACTCTTCTGAATTGTTTCCGTCTGGGTGTTCTGGGTATCGAGACCAGGCAATTCATGCGATTGGTAAAATTACAGGCACATGGGACCTGTCGATTTATATCTCAGGGTGACGGGTGCAGTGGCATTGCCCATCAGATTTATAGCTCTGAACGGCACTGCAACTGTTATGAACGGGCGTGTCGCTTAACACCAGGTGAACGACCGGCTTGTTTTGTCGCTTGGAACCATTAAAAAATTAGTCCTGTAGCCGACGATTCTATGAACTTCATCCAAATATCCCAGCAGAGGGAAGTCCTGGAGTGCCTGTGCCTGTGATTCGATACGATGCACTTTCCTTCTACAACTTAAATAGTAAATTAGTGAACATTTCGATAGCGCATTATATTTTGATCCCAACGCCATCTAGCGGCAAGTCGAGGCTACCAATATTTGTTGAGTTGTGGTAGTACAGACCTGAAAAGTGTTAGAAACGATGAAACGTTTTGTACCCGACTAAAAATCCTTTTATTGGATATTGAATTGTACAGTGTCGATGAGTTTCTTTTGAAACAATTTTAATTTTATTTTATTCGACAAGCAGTAGTTATACTACTTTATTTTATATTCATTATTATTATTATTATTATTTTGTTACTGACGATCATAGTTATCCCTTGACATTGTATTTCCAATTGTAATATTGTGACATTGATAACATGAAATAAACGATTCTATTCTATTCTATTCTATTCTATTACAGTCTGAAGAAAAAACTAGTCACTGGCTCCATCCGAGTGTGCCATTGCCGGAGAATGGCGTTCCTCCCATAAAAAAAAGGAATAAAATTCATCTTTTCGCCTATGAGCGAAGCGTAAATTTAAAACAAATAACCATAATTTATACCTTTAACAGATATAGTGTTCAGAGTAAACAAAATATTTAACCGGAAATCAAATTATTTTTGTTTGAAAGTTTGCATGAAAAAACAAATGTGCGTAAATTTTTAATCCAAAAAAATGTTATTTTTTTATAATACCAAGTAATGAGTTGAACAATTCGTGAGCCTGGTGGTAAGCGACGCCTGTCCATAAACTCCACAAACTGAGGGGCATTGCCACTATGCCCGTCGCTGTGACACATAAATTGACAACCAGCACCCTCACTCTTCAAAACCGAAACGCAATAATGCTCACATTAATGCTTAGCGCCAGAAATAAGTAAGCTAGGTGGCAGTACATCCCTAGACGAACTCTTTCACAAGGAGGTCTACTGCTACTACAGTTTTAATGTATAGGAATCGTAAAAACTCGAAAGTGCATAATTATAATATATAATAATATATATGTATAATAACACACACTCAACTTAGTATACAACAAATGAATAGAATAGAATAGAATAGAAACCATTTATTGTAACGCCACATTATAAAAAAAAACACAAAAACAAAGACTAACATAACTAAAACAGAAATAACACAAAGAACAGCGTAAAAACATTTCAACAACAAGTTGCATAATACTATACTGACATGTGTGCGGCTGTGGCGTGTACAAAAGGATCCCATTCAGCTAAAGTCACAACCAACTATAGGTTGTGACGCTGGTTTTCAATGGGCCCTAGCCGAGTGAGAGAGAGTGACGGACGTATGCGTCCCGAAACAGATAATAAAATAAAATAAACTACGTAAATACTTATATCATGATAGTGTTATTGCAGTGTGTACTCTTATATCGAATAAATACTTACATAATCTTTGCAATATATACATACAGGTATAAGTGTGTGTAGTGTGAAAACAAATTAATAAAATATTTAATACATATTTAAAGTACATTACTTCAAATATATTAAACAAGATTATCTATTTTCGTAAAATAAAAGTTCTTTGACTCCAACATTAAACAACTATTGTTCTTACGCAGTTACTATTTCGAATAATGCTATGTGAATTAACATGTTTAAATGTTTATGATTATTAAGTTAAATAAAAATATACAATCAAAATAACGTATCACTGTAATAAACATCATTCCATTATCATATTTTATTAGAAGTAATTCAATTGACTCTAAAAAATAAAAATAAAAATAAAAGATATAGGAGCGCAAGATCCGCCATATTTGACACTAGTAATAAGATGTTGTGAACTTGTGATCGAGAAGGAAATATTAGAGTAGATGTTGCTTTGAAGTGTAATTTACTAATTTATTAACAAAACTACGAGTCATAACCTGTTTTGTTCATGAATCTGTTAGCTGCACGGGCGCCGAACGAGATACGGGAGAAGCGCGGGGAGGGGTCCCTAGCTAACACAATATAACAAGACGCGACCACAAATTAGAAATATGTATAGGACGCCACTCGCTCATTTGTAATAAATGACACCCAAACTCACTAGAGAAATAAATGTAGGCCATACAAATTTTTCTCCTGGCCCGGGAATGGAACTTGGGCCCTCTGCGTGGCAGTCTTGCATGGTAACCGTTCGGCCGCAGTTATGAGAAAAGTAGCAATAGAATTCAAATACATGATTGCTAGTATTTAAAAAAGTAAAACCTGTGCTTTTAGCGACCGAAAAGAAAAAAAAGAAAAAAGATCGCGAAGACTTTATTCTCTTTTATAATAAAAATACATTGATATTCAGTGGATTAATATAAATATTTGTATAACTGTATTTACTATTACCTTTTACCATGGCATAGTCCGTATATTTTAATAAAAAGAGATGTTCGCGCGGGCAAATATTTTGAGTTTCCGCGTCATTGGGCAAAGCGCGGTGGCTACCGACCTGCCGGCGACTGTTTATTACAGCACCACTGTTTGCGCGCTAGATGTGGCTAAAATGTCCACATTTAATCGCACAGAGCTGTACTATTACTTTTTTCTGGTTTCTTATCTTTACTTGTGAATATAAGTAGTAGAGCTCCTTGTAAAAGAGTTCGTCCAGGGAAGTACTGCCGCCTTATTTCTGCCGCCAAGCAGTTATGTTAGCATTACTGCGTTCCGGTTTAGAAGGGTAATGTGCTGGTGAAATTAAAGGCACATGGGACTTGTCAACTTATGTCTCAGGGTGACGGGCGCAGTGGCAGAGCCCCTCAGATCTAATTTAAAACTCTGAGTGGCACTGCAACTGTTATGGACAGGCGTGTAGCTTACTATCAGGCGCACAACTTGTTCGTCCCGTCACTTGATATTATAAAAAAAATACTAAAAGCCCCACGACGGCGGTTTAGTTCAAGTTTTGTTTTACAATTATCAAAAGTTAACATACATTTAAGAAGCTTCACAAGTCTTGTGTTAATACACGTAGTATAAGTACGTGAGAACGTACTTAGTTAAAAAGCCGAGAGACCCTATACAAAGATTTATATAAACACATAGAAGAATTCGAAAAATCTGCTGACCCCACCAATGGCTCACTTGGCCGTGCATCGTCCAGGTTTGGCGTAATCACTGGTCGAGTTTTCTCAGGTGGAAGGAAGTTTTCTTTGTGTTTGATCTTTGTATTATTAATTATAACAAACAAGTGGAGCAATTTCACAAAAATATATGTACTCACTTTCGCCTTACAAATCTATTTCGTCAACCTCCTTTAATTCATTCTCCCTACATATATAAACGGAAATATAAACGGAACGGTTTAAACAATAACTAAAGTTGACAATATAACTATTATTTACACCTAGACTTTCCATAAAATTTGAAATTGTTCCATCGATTTGTGTGGAAATTTATTGTTCTAGTTTTACGAGTAGTACAACAATAAATTCTTGTTTATTTTATAGAAAGGACGTTTTAAAATTATCCGGTTTACATCTTTAAGTTTTAATGTTTAGTTTACTAGGGTCATGGTCTCCATCATCTTCATCATCAACCCATTTACATGTCCCATTGCTGGGTACGGGTCTCCCCTCAGGCGAGGGGGTTTAGGTCATAGTCCGCCACACTGGCCCAATGCAGGTTGGTGACTTTACAGTTTTTCGATGGTTGTGAAGCTTATTCGAAGTGCAGGTTTCCTTGTGATGTTTTGCCTTCACCCAAAAACTAAATGATGTTTTGCTTTTCTGTAGCCACTTCCTAGTCAACTTTTGGTTATAGTTTACTTCATCTGTCATCAAAAGGTCTTCGCAAAAGGTTCTGCCCAGCTCTATTTTAGCTTTATTACCCGGTCTGCTATATCTTGGACCTTAGATTGTTTGCGGATTTGGAAACTCGGCTACAAGTTTGATATCGAGCATATTACGCTACATGGCTCTTTGAATAAATCTTATTCTATTGCAATGGAACGAGAAAGATCTAGTACAAGAACTGTAGAATAATGATCATAAGTTTTAGATGGCCTAACGGTTTTGCAACGTGGGCATTGCACTTGGTTCGACACCCGGTAAGATTGGTCTTACTTATTTGGGAAATGAGCTTTTTCAAACTAGTTCTGGTCATAGTGTTCTGGATAATGCCTCAAAGTGCCACTTGCTCTATCAGTGCTAGCCCTACTGGTACTCATAGTACAGGAAATTATCTAGTTTTTTTAGTAGCAGTAGAGGTCCTTGTGAAATAGTTAGTCCAGGAGAGTACTGCCACCTTACCTATTTCTGCCACCAAGCCGATTTCGTAGCCGATTTTGAAGGGTATAAGGGTGCTGGTGAAAATACAGGCACGTGGGACTTGTCAACGTATGTCTGAGGGTGACGAACGCACTGGCAGTGCCCCTCTGATCTTGCGATTTAAAGCTCTAAGTGGCACTGCAACTGTTATGGACAGGCAGGCAGGGAATTTACCATCAGGGGAACGACTTGTTCGTCACTTGATATTATAAAAAACAGGTTGTTTGTGTAGTGGTTTGGAGAAAACAAATGTAATTAAAATGACCCAAGTGCATTATTAGACTATGAAGTACTCAAAAACATATAATCTCAGTACAGAGTACTAAAAAAACCGACCTCAAAAGTACGTGGAATTACATATAATTACCAAGTTTTATTGAAATCGGTTACCGGAAAGCAAACCCGGATACATCCCCTAGTTCACCACTATACGGGACTTGACACGGGAGATAATAAAAATCTTATATTGAGAGAAAAACACCTTGAATTGGAGAATAGCAAAATCAACCAATAAAATAATTGCTCCTTATAATAAAATGTAGGCGCTATTTATAAAAGTGGGTCTTAATGCGTGAACAGCCACGCTTAGATGTGGATGATTTTCTTCAATATTAAATGAGACCACTATGGAGGTACCCTCTTTCCAACAAAAAAAGAATCATGAAAATCGGTTCACAAATGCCAGAATTATCGCGTAACATACAAAAAAACATACAGTCAAATTGAGAACCTGCTCCTTTTTTTGAAGTCAGTTAAAAATAACTTACGTTGTAAAACTTTTGAAAAATTTCACAATTTTTTTTTTTTTGAGCTACTTATATATATATATATATTAACTCGGTTCGGCAGTCCGTCAATTTTTGTAAACACGAGAAATTAATGTTACTGACATTAAACAATACAAAGGAAAATTCCTCCGATCTTGGTGAACTCGAACCACTGTTCTTACCACCTGAGCTACAATAATAATAATAATAATAACGCTCACAATAGCCCAAAGCCGAAGCCTGGGGGTTTTAATGACTCGAGGTTTGTAATTTTTACCGCCCGTGCTACTTACAATGTTTGTCATCACATTACGGGGAAATAGAAACAACGATAATTTATTTCTTGTATGAATGTATATCGCTTCACAAAACAACATTTACGGATTTTGCGAATTTCGGGTTGTTTGTTTATTTTTAAACAGATTGCCAGCTATTATATAATATAAAATGTTATAAAAGCCAGAGACACAATGTATTAGACATATAATAATTTCCAAATAGTTCAATTGCAAATGTTTAGTAATAATAGGACGTATAGTGAGTTGTCGGTGGTGTACTTAAGCCTCTACAAGTGCAAAATGACGTATGACCATTCACCAAAAATGTCGATCACATGTGCTCATCTAGTAAGCCACGAGATCGCGAAATTAAGCCCATGTTTTTGTCCCTGGATAAGTTAATGAATAGCTCGAGCGGTGTTTGCCGGCCGGCTATATTTGCCGTTCCGACACTCGTTGTTTGCCCGACCCCAATAATTTAAGGAGTATATTCTGCCGTGCAATTTGCACAAAGTACATCGATCGCTGTGTTTGCGTATGTCACTTTATATCCCAATTAAATGCGGCAATTATTTTGCCTAAATAAACAATGGACTGTAAACAGTTTTCGGTTGGCGATTGTTTCTGTAATACAGGTACAGTGATTTACAAAAACATTTTTGTTTTAAGTGTACACCAATGTATGTTATTAACACATAATAACATAGAAGTAATCGTAAATAGATGTTTATGTAAACACTTTTATTCACTTCTATAACATCACTTTTACCTATTTTTATTAAAAAAAATAATTGCGCATTAAGTTATCTTTTAACTTACTTACTTTACTTATTATCATTAATTTGTGGTTGCCGATATGTGACACACGGCACTTGGGACACAGGGTTTCTCTTGTGCGGCGCTATTAGTTTGTGCGTTATTTATTTATTTGACCTCCATCTAAACGAATGGAAGGTGACGATGAGGTCGACTATGGAGCAAGGACACCTAAATAATGCCTATTTATTCTCGCCTTGAAAAGGCCCAAGTTATAGCGTTCAGGGAATAAGACTGCAGGCAGGGAATTCCACTCCATAACCGTTCGTCTCACAAATGTGGAAGCGGAATGCGGTTTACCGGCTTAATAGAATCATCTAAAACTAATAGTATAACGTATAAAACTCAACAAAATTTTAAATAAAATAGACGAAATCCAGACCGCAATATTAC
This sequence comes from Hyposmocoma kahamanoa, assembly GCF_003589595.1. Taxonomy (NCBI): domain Eukaryota; kingdom Metazoa; phylum Arthropoda; class Insecta; order Lepidoptera; family Cosmopterigidae; genus Hyposmocoma; species Hyposmocoma kahamanoa. Next base: position 17,924,739 of record NW_020653726.1, on the reverse strand, counting down.
CTGAAGTTGAGTTACGATGGCCGATGACGTCATTAAATAGACATTACGTTTTTCTAACCAACTGAAGCCGATTCCTCGTCTATAAGTGTGTTGACTTCCTAAGAAATAGCCTTTCGTCATTGACGAAGGTGAACCTTTTTACATTGCAACATAGAACATAAAATTTTAGTTGTGTGGTTTATGGGTTCTGTTGAAATTACAGGCACATGTGACTTGTCAATTTAATGTCACAGAGTGATGGGCACAGCGGAAGTGCCCCTCAGATCTTTGCGATTTGAAGGTAAGAGGCACTGCAACTGTTGTGGACAGACGTCGCTCACCACCAGGCGCTCGACATGTTCGTCCTGCAACTTTTTTTATGATACCACATAAAGAAATGGAGTTAGATCGCTAAAGACGGGGAACAGTAGAGGATTTTGGGGGCGACTTTTTCCCAGGTTAACAATGTGCCGCTGTACTAAAACATCTTCCCGAATTTTCTATTGATGCATAAAGATAATACAAAATAATCCTCTAAAAGTTTTACAACACTCTCAACAAATGTGTACACGTTTTTATAGTGATAGCCTCGTATGTGGAGTCACGTCCGTCTGTAGTCGGATCACGGCGAAACGCACGTTCGATTTTAGCTACACTGTATGTCACGCATTTTGTTTTACGTTCCACACTATTTGTTTCATGCATTCGTCGCGTTTTTGAATCTGGGTTAAAAATAAATGGTTTTTAACATAGGTACTAGTAAACCGAGGCCGATAGAATATTCAAAAGTGTTTTCTTCACCATTGTAAACCCATTGTATCGCGACGTTGTTGTAATAAGATCACATTTACAAAATGACGAGTTTCTAATAATAATAATAATAATAATAATAATTTCTTTATTCAAGAAGTTAAAGATAACACAAAACGATTATAAGGTAAGGCTATATATAACATTTGATATGAGATCCCTGACCCTCAAGATAGGGTAACCTGTGATATGAGAGTCAGTCTTCCAACGTGCGTTAACCTTACACTGAACAACGGTATTAACAAATAGTATTTTAATCACTAAAAAGAATATAACTCTAAAGACTCAAACGGTAAGAGTACGCACCGTTAATTTTTTGGATGTATGTTTGTTTGTGTATAGTGTATGAGAGAGACTGTGAATGTGTTTGTGAGTGTGTGTGTGTCTCTCTCTGTGTGTGTGTGATGTGATATTTATAGGAGTGTCAGTAAACATTTGAATGAGATATATGAACAAAAACAACATAAATGATGCAAATTAAAAGTTTAAAATATTCAATACTGAAGAAACTATCTATTTGATTTTGAGCCAGCAATTAATTTCCACGGTGGACCAGATTCTCCGTCAATTCGTAGTCCCTGGCCAGCAGCCATGAGTGCAGTACCTTTTTTGCCCTATATTTACTAAGATGTACTATTTGAATCAGTGTATTGATCCTATCATACAAATAAGAGCTTATGTATCTGTACTGTCGGCTAGCAAAAACTGTATTATAACGTAATACTGGACATACGTGGTTTTCTTCTTCTGGAGCTGTTTTTTAAGTCATTGCACAAGACAGAAGGATGGCGGCGTAGGTAGTGTTCTAGAGGAGAGGTTTAAAGATTTTTTTTATAATATCAAGTGACGGGACGAACTGGTCGTGGGTCTGATGGTAAGCTACACACCTGTCCATAATAGTTGCAGTACTACTCAGAGCTTTAATTCTCCAAGATCTGAGGGCCATGCTACGGCACCCATCACCCTGAGTGCTCACATAACTGCTTGGCGGCAGAAATAGGTAAGGTAGCAATACTTTCCTGGACAAACTCTTTAACAAGGAGCTCTACAGCTACTAATATCATAATAATATTTGGAGAATGGTAATTTTAACATTTGATTTTGAAGATTTAAACACACTACGGACCTTTCTGTGGTGTTTGACAATAAAAGATTTTTATTTTTATTTTTTATTGTAGTGAAAACATTGTTATTCACTAAAATAAATATTCGACCTTTTACATGAAAGGAAACCTCTCTCTCTCTCTCACACTAAAGGATTAGTAACAATTCATTGATTTCAAGTACTATAAACAACTTTGTTCCGTCACTTAAATAAACGCACGCCATTATGATTTCAGTTTGCTTTGAAATGTAATTGGAAGCGAAGATAAAACAAGATTATAAAGCCTTATATATACGACACCGCCGCAATTAAGGTGGTAATCACATGAAGGCTTGACGTACTTGTGTTACATCACAGTGTGGTCGCGCCATTATCCTTTGATATCGGAGATTGTTGTCAACATTATACTGTTGTTACAATTTGTGCTTAATTATAATTATGTTACTTAGAACTTAAGGTAAATTGTGTCTATTATGAACTTCACAGTTTTTTTACAACTGTTCGTTAATTCTTTATATTTTTTTTTCACAAATTTCCAGTTACTTTCCAGGTATTATCAAACCCACAAGCCTTGTTCACCTCGATTTCGCGGCCGCCATTTTTCTGCAACGACATTGTCACTTAGAAAGTGAAATAAAATGCAAGGACAGAGTACAATGATTTATTGTATCACTGCACGGTCGTGCCAATACAAACTAGGAGTATAATATAACATATAATTATAAAGTTAAGTTTAGGAATAAACATACGACAAAAATAATAATGCCTGCACTACTATTTTTGTAAACTAGTGCAGGGAAAAGCAAGTAACTATTATGGAAAAAGATTTGCACGAGATTTTAGTTTCCAAGATTTTTAATGATATAGATTGGTGAATAGGTTATAAAAAATTAAGTAAACATTCACTAAAACGTAAATTAAAAGAGTACATCTAATGTAATTCTTTATTTAGTCAAGTACAAAGTACAAATTTTACAGCAGTTTGGTGACTTTTAGTATGTAAGTTTCTTTTGTACTTATTTGAATTATAACAATAGTAAAAGTAAAAAATGTCTTCCAGAAATATTATCATTGTTATGTGCCAATACTGGGAACATATCTCTTCTAAAGAAGGTTATACCATGCTAGCCTATATCTATACATTTTCGTTGCCGGGTTACAATAACGTTTATGGAATGCGCAGGTCGGACTACATGCTGCCAAAAACTTTAAACGATCTTCCAGGCACAGTACTAGATGCAATCGAGGGTGATGTCAGGAAATGCAAAGCTATTTTAAAGAAGTACTTATCTTGGGTCGTAATGTAATTTTTCATTTTATTTGTATTTAGCTCTCTTAATTATAATATATTATCTGTATTTTAGTAAGTAGTAAGCTAATTTAAGTACCGAGCTTGTTAGCTCATCGCTAGGTGGTTAAACCATTAAGTTTTTACCTAGCGTTAATGTAATAAAATAGTTAATGTTTTTGAAATTGAATAAATTAAAAAAAAAAAAAAAAGCCAAATGCGTTTCACTTGTCTCACGTTTTCTATGTGTTGTAAACCTTCTTCGGCATGCAGGTTTCATCACGTTGATTTCGCCGTCGTTAAAGAAAGGTATTGTTCATAAATACTTACTAGTCTACATAATATAACACAAAAGTTTGTTTTTTTCGATCTGGCTGGCTTCGAACCAACTACCTCGCCATACTGGGGCTCTACCAACTGAGCTACAGAACGAGTCAGGAGATCTTACGAATTTCTCTATGTGCTTATCTGGTAGATCTTTATATTTGGTGTTAATGGGTTTTACCGCGGTGACGCCACCAGTGAAAAACCTATAAAAGCTTACAAAAAGTGTACTTGTATAAAAGGTCTCAATTTAACAAGTTAAGTATTTTAGACCAAACCACAAAGGATACCAGCTCAGTCAGATTATAGAACAAAGTGTCATCGACAAGTCACCTATGCACGCGTGCCTCGATGCTACCGTTATACAAGTCTATGATCACAACATATTTTTAGTGGCAATAGAGCTCCTTGTGAAATAATACGTCCAGGGAAGTACTGTCACCAAGCAGTAACGTGATCGTGAACTTTGATTTAGAAGGGTAAGGTTGCTGGTGAAATTACAGACACATAGGACTTGTCAGCTCATATCTCAGTAACGGGTGCAGTGGCAATGCCCCTCAGATGTTTGTGATGTAAAGCACTGGGTGCCACTGTTACTTCGTATCATAAAAGAAACAGGTACCATAGGAATTTGAAAGTTTGTCCTCTCAATTAGAAAAGAACCAACCGCTCTGCCATTGTTCTACCATCAGTCTTACCGAAATAATATATAAAGCAAGATATATGGCCTAACTAACAACTGATAAGCAATTTTCTAAATAAATTAAATTTCCTATGAATTTAGAACACATAGGGATACGTCAGGTCATCATATATTATACGAATGACATAAGAATAAGTCGGTACATAAAGCGCCTTTGTCAAGGGCCGGTCGGTCTCCGGTCACGAAGAATCTTGTCAGACGGAACCACTCGATATATTGTCCGAATCTATTTTTGAAGCCCGTGTATATCACGTCGGTTCGTCTCATCATGTAGTAGTGGTGTAGTGTTGCTGTGTAGTAATTAATATTAGTAACAGGTGTTATTCGTAACTAGTACTATGGAATTACATGACAAGATGGTTTCCGCAAACTCTACGTCGTAGCGCCTGCTTTGCCTATGGTAACTAGTACTATCATGTAAAACTATTAATACGCTGTAATATCAAAAACTCTATTTTACGAAATGACGCGGAAAGTATTTTCCTGTCATTTGTAATTTTTCTAGTTAGTAATATAAGATATATTAAAATTTGTAATTGTTCTTCCTAAATTCTGTACAGCCATTTCAATTATACCTTGCACAACGAGCTCCTAATGATATCCAAAATTTGCCATTTACAATTAACTAACCAAGGTGTAGAACTATCGTGAAAGGTATTTTATGTAGCACTTTTTCACTGCCAGGGGTTTCAATATATAGCTTGTTCAATCATTTTAATATCACAGCCATTAGTTGTTTATTTTAATAAAAGCTTTAGATGGTTTTAAAATATTTGAAACATTTGATACCAGTCTCTCTTTAGTACGTATAATAATGGTATTAGTTACAAAAATACAACCTGTATCACATCACTTCAATGCACAGAGATCGCAGCGGTCCGACCTTTTCACGCATGGATTGGGACCCAACAAGCTCCTCGGGTAGCCAGAGAGGTAAGAGGAGGAGGGGGGTTAAATATAGTCGCGGAACACAGGTGATCGGAGGGATATTTCAGATGGGATACGAGATGGGACAATACTGTTAGAGATGGAGGAGGATTTCGGGGTTTTTGGGTCAGTGACATAGTTTTATAGTTGGATGGACACTTGTATTATAAATCCCTGTTCTATAGGGTAGGTTATGAATGTTTAATGTCCTCTTAAGTGTAACGTAAGCATAAAGAAATCGTGCATGAACTCTCTCTATTTATTGTAGAACCTAGGAACCCGTCTACAGCGTCTACGGTTGCTAGGTTGGCTATGCGGCGTAGCTCGCTGTAGCGAATTACAACGTGCTACGCTGCGTAGCTTTTAAAAATAAGATTACTGGTCCCTTGTACTTTCATAATGGTTTTATTTATTTATAACTAATAACTATTTTTTATGCACGTAGATTCAATGATTTTCTAAACAACGCGCCCTGCTATTTGAGAAGTCGGTCAAAGTCTTTTGTATTTGCGAGCACCAATATTCAACGGATGTAGTACGTTATTACGTGACTATGACAGTGTCGCGTAATCGAATGCACGCCCCTCCCATGGGGCCACGGCCTCTGAGGCAATTTGCATTGGCTTGCGCCAGGGCCGTTGCGCGGAGCTAACCGCAGAGGCGTAAATAGGCGTGAAACTTGCGACATTGCATATGCTTATTCAAGTGTGCACCTCCCAGACGTACAGCCTTATATTACAGTGGTGATATTATGCATATTGAGGATTCTAAATAGTTTTACTTACATGACAAATATTTACTTTTACTGTTGTTAATACTGACTGTTTTACTGTTAATACATACATTGTTAGTGTGTTCATCTGAAGATTAATCAATTAATATAGTAATAAATATAATAACTGCCTCCGAGACCGAAAGGTTACCCTAATAGACACCACGCAGAAGCCACGGGTTCGATTCCCGATCCGGGAGAAATATTTGTATGCCGTACATTTATTTATCTCGTGAGTTTGGGTGTAATTTGTGGTCATCTATGTGTGCCCATGGCAACCACGACACACGGTTTTCCTAGTACGGGACTATGAATGTGTGCGTTAAAAAAAAGGGCCAAGAGTGAAATATAACGCTTTGACGGTGCAGTACAATAACGCATTCAGGATGTGCATTCAGCCCCATGGCTGTAGCCATCCAGAGCGGCTTGAGATTTTAGCTATTTTAACACAGACTTTTTAAACCTACCACGTGTGCCAGTCACACATAAGTATTTGATATGCATAAAACGTATTGTTACGTTGCGTAGTTTCATGTATTTAATTAGCTAAAAACTGCTTTTGTGAAAAAACATTATATAATCCTTAATTCTAGACCGCGAGTTACACGATCTTAAGTCTCCTGTAGCTGCAATTATGTCCGCTCTCCCCGCCTTTCTAACCGAAACACATCAGGGATCCGGTGCGGAATAAATAAGTGGGGTGGTAGTACTTATTTAGAAGGGTTCTGTACAGACAGAAAATCCTATCAATGATTTTTCAAAGTTTGATAGGAGTATGTTTTTTATGGCGACGCAAAATGTAAATGAGGCCAAGGTCGCTAATCTTCCTGGCTACAACCCTGCCCAAGGCCTCCAGCCTCTCTCAATATTTTACGTGAATGAAAATATAGAGGTTGTGATCCAGGTGTCGCGGGCATGCCGCTCTTTGGGGAAACAAATGAAAGTAGTTTTCGTGTCACGACATTGAAGTGAGCTTTTTGTCTATCACTTAATAAATTACGCGTTAAGCTTATCAAAAAGGTGTTGTTTAGTTTTTACTACATGTTTATGTATACCTACCAGGTTATTACAAGAAACTGTATTATTAGAAGTAGTTTAATTTGCTACAATTAACGGAGTATTAGATTTCCTACAGAACATACTTCAATGAGTGTGTCCATGAGCTCCGTCACCTCATTCCGCTCGTCCCCTTTCTACCATCGGACATCCAGACGTACGACGGGATATCATACCTTCTTCTTCCTCAAGTACCTCTCCATTATTGAAGGTCGGCAGTCAGTTTTCTATATCTTTCTTTGTCCAGAGCTAGCCTGAACAGTTGTTCCATGGTTTTCATACCGGTCCACACCCTGATGTTACGAAACCGTGACATTTTCCTTCTTTCAACCTTCCGCTTCCCAGCCACTTTGCCCATTATTATAGTGTGCATTAGTTGATGTCTGTCATGTCGCAGTACATTATCCAAATAGGCAACCTTCCGCTGCTTGACTATTGCGTAGCAACTCCACCTTCTTCGCCATATATATACCTATTTGGTCGATATTCCTTTCAAGTGTACTAAACGCGTCATCTTTTGTGATGTGCGTAGCCTGAAAATGGAATTCCCTGCCTGCGACTATGTTTCCGAGCATATACAACCCGACTATCTTCAAGGTGCGACTTCTTTGCTCCAAGGCTAGGTAATTGTCAAAAGCTTGTCCAATTTCTTCAAAAAAACAGGATTAAATTCGTATTGGCAATACCTCTCGATAACGGTGAAGAAAAAGATCGTAATAATGATGATGAACGATACCTGCATCTCGAAAACTGTTCAAAACCCTTGGAACAGTATTGGAGCAGCGTGGTACCCTCTCTAATTCTGAGCTCTACTTTAAGTATAACACATCCAAAAGAATGACATCACCTGCGGTTCTTCAAGAATGGCAATGTCTCAATCAATGTCCATAGGTTCACAACGTCTTTTTGGCAATCAATCTTTAGGAGGACTACTTCCGCTTTCCACGCAACATCCGTCCGAAACAAATACTAACGAATAAATAATACTCGATTAAATTAAAAATCGCATGTTGCGAATGAAGCTTCGTACTTGACATTGTCTTTTGATAAAAATGAAAGTAAATTAATTTGCTACTCGAACTTTGCGAACCCAGTGAAGCAATCGTGCAAAATAACTGCGCTTGTGTTGAATATTTTCTCATGCAGTTAATTAATTAGGTACAACAATAGGGGTTGTATAATAAAAATAAAAATAAATAAAAAACCTACGTTTTTTAGAGTACCTTAAATGTTGTGTTACTCTTAAATATTTTCGATTTTAGTTGTCTCGTTTTTGCTCAGTTGTGTATTTGTTTGTTGATCTTTAGCGTGTTATTAACCGTAAAGTACTAAGGCGAAATATCAACAAGAGCTATGGTCCGTGCCATAGACTCATTTAACGTGTTTGTTTGTATTGCCTTTTTAATACACATCCCGTCCAATTTTGTATTTCATTTTTTGTTATCCGTAACTTATTAACATTTTTTTATAATCTACTTATATTTAATATAACAATAATAATATTTATAGTACATATTATTGTCGTCGTTTTTTTCTTCTTATAAGTAATCCATGCGTAGTAGTGGCACATTTTATTATGTTGATTTCGAACAGCCTGTATACGCGCTTATAGCGCTGATTTTCTTACAACAGCGCGCGCTCTGCTACAAATTTCATTAATATTAATTGTATTACATCTTCATTATATTTTTTTTATACATTGTTTATATTTAATATTTCAAAAATTTATTTTACCTTGCATTATTATATTAGAGGAGTTGCAACACTCATACAAATCTGTTTAGGTTTAAATAAAATAAATATAATAAATATTTTTTTTTAAATTTGCTTGAATTTAACCTGAATAAAAACGCTAATAAAAGATGTCAGAGCTTTCTTGTGTGTCCTGGTTTGTAAATGAATTGTTACGTAATAACCAAATTGACTACGACCGCGACCCTCTGTCAAACCCGCCTTAGAAGAAACAGTGAATTTCGTTATGTTACTTTACTAGTGCTCAAGTCAAAAGAAATAAAGGCAGACATTGACGTAGAAGTGTCCCCTTTAGTCCGGAGTGACGTCAAACTTTTTCGGCCATGATTGATCGCCGCTCAATTCATCATTCGAGTTTAGATAATTAATTTTATTCGAGTTCTGTATCTGTTACGATTCGAGTTTACCATTTGTGTAGAGTTCGTTATTTATGAGATGTGTGTATTGAGGGAAAATCAATCCGTGTTATTGGTGTATTATGTTACTTGTAAAATATGATTTCAGGTTAAGCTTACATCGACTGGCGTTTTGTATACGCAAGAATGTGATTTTCCTAATAATAAAACTTTAACTACTGCACAATCCGTAGGACAGGAGAGTCTTATACATGACAGTGCGTGATTGATAGGCTTAGATAGATAAAGGTTTATATTATTTATATAGCACACAATTTTAATAATTATCAGTACAGAATACTAAAACATCCGACCTCAAATGTCATTCATCCCCAAGTTTGCCAGTCTTAGAGGTGGAATATTGTCTTCAAATTTAAATGGCACTACTTCCAACAAAAAAGAATTATCAAAATCGGTTTACAAATAAAAACGGAGTTGTCGCGTAGCATACATACAAAAAAAAGAAACAACATAAAGTCGAATTGATAATCTCCACCTTTTTTTGAAATCGGCTTAATGAAATATGCGATATTCCAAAAAAAAAACAACGAGTACTCATAACTAAATTCCTTTAACTCCTCCTATTCTTAGGAATGATACTTTCCTTTATTGAATTCGCCTTCCTTTGCTTCCAAAGAACGTTAAAGAAAGTATATTGTAAAAAGTGACAACTATGAATGAATGTACTTAGTTAATTGCCCAATTATAATTCATTTTAAGATATAATTGTCCGAATAATCTAATGTCTATGTTAACTAATTACGTTCAAGCTTAAAATATATTTTAATTATAAGTGTAACTTTGCTACGCGCAGTCTCATGAAACTACTATAGATATTTTTTTAACGACAAATACGTTTATTCTTAGGTTGTATAAAAGATATATATGTATATTATTCACAATAACTTTCTAAAAGTGAGTTAAGTGAGACATATAAATCAAAATTTCTAAAACTCGAAGATAATCACGGTTACGAGTAAACAAATTCTCTCCGTTCGGAGAGAATAAAATCTATTTCTCGAAAAGCGAAAGTAAGATTGATAGCGAAAGTTAGGCGAAGTTGGACGGAACCGCGTCCCCTTCGAGATACGATGACTACCTTAATAAGGATGTACTGACAATATTATACTGGCGGAGAGAGAGGTATAAGAAACACGATATAGACGTTAAAAATCGTTGCCTTATAAAAAAGTGAATGTGATATTGGATATTTAATAAAAGTGTTTAATATTTAATATACTTATTTGGTATCTAATATACTTTTATTGGAAGTTTGACTGAAATTCAAAAGATATACCCACGACGTACAGAAATGATATGTCGTTAGGTTTTTTTTTCTAATATCAAGTGACGGAACGTACAAGTCGTGTGCCTGATAGTAAACGACACGCCTGTCCATAACAATTGCCGTGCCACTCAGAGCTTTAAATTAGAAATAGGTAAGGCGGCAGTACTTCCCTGGACGAACTCGGTCAGTTGCAGAGGACCGATATCTTTCTCTGAGTGATCTACAATAAATGCAAAACATAAATATTATGCACTAACATACATTTTTTATATAAAAATACACTTGTTTTATCCTATAATTCCCAGCACTAAGAATAAAGCGACACGTATCATAATAAAGTTTACATATTATTCTATATATTAAATACAGGCACATGGGACTTGGCAACTTTACGTCTCAGGGTGATGGGCGCAATAGGACTGCACAATAGCAGTTTGTCCCGTCACTTGATACTACATAAAAACTTTTTTTTTGTGGACTCGCCTGTCCTTAGCAATTGAATTGCTACTCAGAGCTTTAAATCACAAAAATCTGAGATACATTGCCACTGCGCCTGTTATCTTGAGACATAAGTGGACAAGTCTCACGTTCATGTAATTTCAGCAGCACGCGCATTTGCTATTCTATTGCTTGTCATATTCGTTCCGTATCCAAGACTCTACAAATGTAGGAAACTCGGACCCCCTTCGGATGTCGCACTAAGTGTGTGCACTAAGTCCGATTCAAATGCGAGAAAATACGAAAATCGCTTGTGCACTTAGAGACAAAATGTGTGACATTTCGGACCATCATTTTTTGGATTCGGAACTGGGGGTCTACTCTCCGGTTCCGGGTCTACTCCGTTCGACATCCGTCCGAAACAATTACTGCCAAATAAGCAATACTTGACCAAATGCAAAGAGGCGTGATGCGAACGAAGCTTCATACTTGATACTTGTCTTTTAATTTTGTCGAATATTACTTATTTGACAGTAATTGTTTCGGACGGATGTCGGACGGAGATCGAGAGTAGACCCCCTGATACGCATTGGAAGTTTAACTGCCTCTGTGGCCGAACGTTAACCATACAAGTACCTGGCTCGATTCCCGGGCCGGGAGAAATAGTTGCATGGCCTACGTTTGTTTCTCTCGTGATTTTGGGTGTAATTTGTTGCTGTCCATGGCACCGGTACCGGGTTTTCCTAGTGCGGAGCAATGTTGCGTGTATGCGTTATGTTCAGTGTGTACGTAGTTGTCAAGTATTTTGTTATTAGATTATTAATGTTCTTTAGATTCTACCTTCAACAAGTAGATTTGAGAATACAGCAGTAGGCAATCCACTCCTGTGTATCATTGACGTATAAACCTAACCTAACATTAGTATGCAAACGCTCTTATCCTTTTTTCACATGATCGCCATTTAAAATGTAGCCTCCCAAGACTAACTACATCTCAGTATGAGAGATACATTCACTGTACAAACTTTAAGTGCATTAACACACGATACGCCAAGCACGCTATGCATCGAGAACGTGAGCGATTCGCAATCACACGCAAGCCTCGCGTAACTTTCACAGTGTTCACACCAAAAGCACGCACCAACTTTCCATGGTATAGATAACGTCAAAGTAGATTGGTTAATCGCGGGTAGTCGGAATAGCGATGGGTTCATAAATTGAAAGGGACACTTTTGTTTTAGTGCACGCGAGTTTGTGTACTGTATATTAAGTAAAGGGTATTAGAAATCACTGCAACGGTTTTGTTGTAAAATCATTTCAACAATATAGCATAGAGGGTTTTTTTTAAATGCTGACAACCTTTGTCTTTTGACTTTTTAACCGACTTCAAAAAGGAGGACGTTCTCAATTCGACTGTGTGTTTTTTTTTGTATGTTTGTTACGCGATAACTCCGGTATTTGTGCACCGATTTTGATGTTTTTTTTTGTTAGAAAGAGTGTACCTCCGTAGTAGTCCCATTTAATTTTGAAGAAAAGCATCCACCTCTAAGGGTGGCTGTTCACGCATAAAGATTCATTTGTATAAATAGCGCCTAAAGTTTATTTTATGGAGCAATTATTTTAATGGTTGATTTTGCTATTCTCCAATTCAAGGCGTTTTTCTTTCTCAATATACTTTGAGTAGTGAGAACCGATTTTTATTATCTCCTGTGTCAAGTTCCGTATAGTGGCGAACTAGGGGATGAATCCGGGTTTGCACACTTTCCGGTAACCGATTTCAATATAACTTGGCAAACAAATGTGATTCCACGTACATTTGAGGTCGGTTTTTTTACTACTCTGTACTGAGATTATTTGTATTCTTTTTTCGAATTTCGTTTTTTGTTTCTTAATATTTTTTTCACAATATTCGGGGAGCATAATGTAAGTTAATAAATGGGTGTTTACAAAAATAACGGCAACTTCCCAAAAAATAAAGTTGACGTAGATTTATTTCGAGGTATCGAAGACATAATAAATATAGAAATAAACTTAAAAGTTTTTATTGTACTATCTGACAATTTTTCGGTGGTAGTAAGATAAGTTCAAACGTGCAAGCTTCTCCGCGACGACTTCCACCCTCGTACAAGTTATTACCGTTTAGAGCGATCTATTTAAACATATTTTTATTTTGTATGAAAGTAAAATCTGATGACCTGAATGAAAGACGTGGAACAAATGTTGTTGTTTATGACGTTAGTAATATAGTCCTGTGAGGTTATTAGTTTTTTACAAAAAGCTATGTATATACGATAGAAATTGTCATTGTACATGTTAGCTATATATTATGTTCCATTATTAGATACTACAGGACGCACTTTGATGAATTAATTTTTTTTTTAAATTTACTTTCGAAGTCCCCAGCCAGCATTGGGTCAGCGTGACGGATTATAAGCCTAAACCACCTCAGAGACGAACTGTGCTTAGTAGTGGAACGTACAATAAATAGGCTGATGATACTGATGATTAAATTTTTTTGGAAATACTATGTTTTTAACCGACTTCAAAAAAGGAGGAGGTTCTCAATTCGTCTGTATGTTAATTTTTTTTGTATGTATGTTACGCGATAACTCCGGTATTTGTGAACCGATTTTTATGATTCTTTTTTTGTTGGAAAGGGGATACTTCCATAGTGGTCCCATTATATTTTGAAGAAAATCATCCACCTCGAAGGGTGGCTCACGCGTGAAGATTCATTTTTATAAATAGCGCCTTTACTTTAATTTAAGAGCAATTACTTTAATGGTTGATTTTGCTATTTCTCCAATTCAAGGCGTTTTTCTCTCAATATACTTTGAGTAGTGAGAACCGATTTTTAGTATCTCCAGTGTCAAGTCCTTAACTTACCAAATAGACGTAATTCCACGTACTTTTGAGGTCGGTTTTTTTAGTACTCTGTACTGATCATTATAAAGAACTAGGGTGCTGGTAAAATTACAGGCACATGGGACTTGTCAACTTATTACAATTGACACTTATTAAATGTAGCCTGGGTGAGGGCCATGGGTTTCGAGCAGCCAAGAACCGCAAAAGGCTCAAATACGCCCGCCAAACTCGTCAATGTTACAGCTTTACAATTCAAACCCTGTATCCCTGAGGGCTACAGCATAACTCCTCGCTAAGCAACTTTTAGTTTGCCTCGACAAAGGCTCAACGACCAGAGAAGACTGGCAGGCCACTTCAAATATTATAAATTTAGCTAACCGAAGAAGAAACGTTGCTGACCCCAAAATAATGTTTTTTTTTATGATAACATATGACGAAACGAACAAATAGTACGCCTAGTGGTACACGACACCCCTGTCCATAACAATTACAGTGGTGCCACTCAGAGCTTTAAATGACAAAAATCTGAGAGGCGCTACCACTGCGCCCGTTACCTTGAAACATAAGTTGACTTTACGTTACTGCTTGGCGAGAGAAATAGGTAAGATGGCAGTACATCCCTCGACGAACTCTTTCACAAGGTGGACTTCTGCTACTAAAATAAATTTTTATTGAATATATTATTTCCTTGAATTAAGTCTTCATTGGACAGGTACATAATTAAAGCTTCCTTTGTCTCCTAGCCAAGGTGAAACAAACAAGAAAAAGACGCAAAAACAAACCAATAACTTTTTATTCGAGTTCAAAAACTTGTCTACCAATTACTCCGGTAACCCACTCGACGATAGTTCTTTCGCATTGTATCATTCCCTCTGTTTTATTCCACGTCGCTCGCGAATAAAAATCAGTGACCGTAAAGTGAAGAGGTCGAGATATTGACTGTAACATCACCTCGTAAATTTCGCAATATACTTACTGTACACATGTTTATACTTGGTATACGTAGAGGTATACACGCCTTCACGCGCTGATGTCACATTTTCAGTCCAACGGAGCGTGAAATAAGTACATTTTTGTTCGTACGGCGTAATAAAAAAATAATGACGTGTTTTAAAAGTAAATCCCGTATGTCATTGACAGATGACATAAAGAACTCGGAATTCTTGAAGGAAATGTTACTACATACTTTTCTAATGAACGTATGGTAGCATCGAGTATATAACCAGAAATTGAGACGAAATGTTATAAATTTGTTTGAAAACTATTCTGCCAAATCATTACTGTGACAACTGCGCTCCGATTGGCCAGCCCGAGTTCGAAACAATTGACGGGTGTCGTCAATTGTTTCACTTCAAATTGACCAATTTAACTTGAGCTTTGCAATAATGGACGAAAATTACAAAATTACAAATTTACATATTTAATATTTAATTACCGATGAAATGTGATTCCATTTGTTTTGTAATTAGATATTTTGCTGTTTTTCCCACACCACCGAATGGTCAGTAGTTGGCGCTGTACTATTTCAGTTTTCTAATTTGTGATTTCAGCGCAAACAAGAGTTGACATTTAAAAAGGTATAAGGCCCATTTGCCTGATGAGTTGCCAGGGATGAATGGCCCTAATTTTGTCTCTATTTCTGTTTACATGCTCGATGTACGGTTGCAATATACTAAACCTATCCTACAATCGACATTAGATTTGTAATACGTACTTTGATAAACAAAAATTAATTCATTCATTCCATTTAATCATTAATAATAATGTGCTAGGCAACCACGCTAATTGCCTGGTCTCAAACTAGGGAATACCCTGTACTACGAGTGCACTTTACATAACACTCAGACCAAAACCAATTTAGAAAAGTTAATTTCCCAAATTGGTTCTACCGGGACCTCCGCATTCAGCGCCCACAATGTAAACCGTAAGACCACTGAGGTCGTCAAAAACTGTGAAAATTTTAATTGTACTTGGTGGTTACGAGCTGTTCTAAAATTTATTTTACTGTTCAGAGGCCGACAGTTCGAATTCCTGTAACAGCATGCAGCTGTATCACATATTTGTTTCTTTTTTATGATATCAAGTGAGTTGCAGTGTCACTCACATCTTTCGCAAATATCTGAGGGACACTACAACTGCGCCCGTCTCCCTGAGTTTCAAGTCTCACGGGCCTGTAATTTTACCAGCACCCTTACACTTCGAAACCGAAACGCCATAGTGCTCATACTATTATACTGCTTAACGGCAGAAATAGGTAAGCTGGCAAGACTTCCCCGCACGAGCTCTTTCGCAAGGAGCTCTACTAAGTTTACTAAGTTTAGTGAACATCGATGTGAACAAGTCTTAAAATCTGTACACACATTGTAATTCCGGGTATGGAGAGGCCGGGAAGATCAAAGTAGTCAAAAGCACAGAAGCCTTAGCATCTTAATATTGAGAATGAATTCTCTGTGTATTGCCCAATAACTTTCCATCAAAACAGCTGATGATCGCAATTATAGATTAAACAATTTCAAAATAATAATTTTTATATCTGCGAGAAATAGTTGTGTTTTGCATATAGAGGTTATGTTATAGGCGATTATCACACTAGTCCGCGCCACGCAACGGTGTGCCGAGTTGCATTTTTTAACATTACGCGTTGTACATAAGTATATCAGTTTGAATGAGACGAAGTAACGGGACGAACAAGTCGCCCACCTGCTAGTAAGTGACACGCCTGTCCATAACAGTTGCAGTACTGCAAGTAAGTTGACAAGTCCCATTCACCTATAATTTCACCAGCACCCTTACCCTTCATAACCGGAACGCGTTAATGCTCACATTATAAGTAACATATGACGACAATTCAAAATATCCAATCAAAGATGTCTGTTTCGATGTTATCAGTACACAAATAGGTTATTTTGTAACTATTTCTATGGGTGCCTCATTCTGTTGTGAACTTTTCTAATATAATTTAGTTGGTGTAATATATAAATATAGTATACCTTTTAAGTGATTGGTAGTGAACGCGAAAGTATCTTCAGGATGAATCGTGGGCGTCTTACAAGGGTCTGATGACTACCTATGGTATTTGTGGTTCAAATCCAATTATTCGTGTCATGGACTTTGAAACAAATGAAGTTTCACGTATCTATAACAGAATGCCAAAGTTTGCGCTCACCTCTGCGCCGACTACTTATTCAAACCCTTCTATGCGGAAACCCATAACTGTTGGGTCACAGTGCCTTGATCTTACGCAACAAATTAGCATAGATAAGGGTGAACCTTGGCAGAATTTTGAGCACCAAGCCGCGAGAACCCAACTTCATCTATTGAACGTAGCCCCAGTTTAAGCCCTTAAATATGTTAACCCCGTAAATCTTTATAAATAAACAAATTACCAACCACAGCATAATTAATGTGGTCCCAATATTGAACATCCAAAAATATAGACATTCTAAAGCCGTAACCAAAAACAATAGAGTATCGTTATTTACCTTTCAACCGATCTACCACCGACTGCCTTATAAATTGGCGAATTCTTCACAAAGCACTTTTAATGAGACTCCGCTCCCGAGACTTTGATGCGATAACTTTTTTCGATATTTTCGTCTCCCTTCCATTTTCTATGGGAAAATACCTGCCATCTCTTTCTTATCTGCTTATTTTGTAGTGTTATCTCTCTCGCACGTTTGCTAACGGAAATTCTCGGCATCTGCAATCAATGGGGCGTTGAAATTGAAATAAGATAGGAGGTACCAGGTCTTATAATAAGGCGTTTGATACTTGTCTTTGAGATGAGATCGAAGTGGAATCTGTTGATGCTTGCAGATTTAAAGATATCAAGCGCCGGCTTGCATATTTTAAGACTTACGACGTCATTGAAAAATCTTTGATACTTGACATACTCGATTAAACGCCACAAACACAACAATTCGCATGTTCTGTGGAGTAGCTATGCATAAATATGCCTATAGTCTATCTATAGAGTGTAGTGGTATCTTTGAAACTGCTCATGAACAAAATATTCAAGACCAGTACAATAGGGCACAAATGTAGAACATCCACGGAAATCGAAAGAAAATTCTCAATCTCTGGAAATATGGTCATAAAAACACGAAACAGGCTTTCGAATGAAGCTATTAATGCACTGAATATTTATAAATGTTCCCAAGAATTATGTGGTTGTTTTATTAATAATAACGTTGAACTCATAAATAAATTAAACATGTTGATTTTATTATAAATTGTGTTTGTATTTATTTGTAAGCCGTTTTTTAAGGTTTTAAAAAATCTCGAACAACTCGAGAAACCCGGGAAGTCAGGCTCGGGAATTCCTAAAGCTAGAGAAAAAAATATGTCGATAAATCAGAAACCCTAGTAGGCATGTCGTTTGTCACCAGTCGCACATATCATTCGTAGCGGAGCATGATATCATAAAAAAAATCATAAAAGACCTACCTGCGCTAAAAAAAACCAGGATTAGCCTTTGTCATATCGTGATTCGTGTTCAAGAATATGAACTTCCAAACATCATCTTCGCATTCGAAAACATTATCGACACATTTTCATACAATACAATCTCTCCTTCCGCTATTGATTCAGATATATCTATCAAAGCAATTTCAAAATATGTTTCCCCACGTCTGTTTGTAGTTAAAGATTTACTCTTTGAAAAGCCGTATGCTCGTTACCCATAATTAGGTAGCTGGAGGACATTTTGATAAGCGAATGAGCAATTTTAGAAATGAAAATTTAGTATATACAAATATACCATATCCGATTGGAGACCAAGGACATACACTCGCTAGGTTTCTGAAATACCTCTTTTATTTACTCCACTCGCGTCAGCTTTTTCATGTATACTTATTTATTCTTGTCACTTTTGACCTGCATCTTTTTTAAGGACGTCCTCAATATGATTGAGAAATGTACATCTAGATCGACCTTTCCCAATATGTAGCTCCGGTTTTACCATAAATTATTACTCTTTTTTTCTTTTTGATAATGTGTCAAACAATCACACAATAGACCTATTCTCAAACTAGAGAATTCCCTTGTACTATGAGTACCAGAGTAGAACCAATTTAGAAAAGTTAATTTCCCAAATTGATCCTACCGGGAATCGAACCTTGGACCTCGTCTTCTAGCATCGACGAGATCGTCTTTCGAATACAATACATTAGTATTGTACTATTGCTATCCTATACAACACAATAACTGTTTTATCTATAAATACAAATCGATGGCTTTCTAGAATAATGGCATATCTCATCGCGTCATGTTCCTCATGATTGAGGATCGTGACTTCCGCACGAAAACAGTTTCTGCATGACGACGCTGTGCCATTTGTGGCGGTTCTCCGCACAATGGAGTGCATCATGGAGACTCATGCCGAGAGCCGTATAAACTTGGTCAGATCATCTTGTGGGACACCGACCCCTTGGACGTTTACCGTCGATCTGTCCGGTAACAATTAACTGTTCCAGGTTGTACCCTGTTAGGTTCTTCTCAAATGCCTTTAATTCTATCTCAAAAGCCTTTAATTCGTCAAGATGGTGGTTTAAAAAAAGTTAAACGTGTCTGCCGCGCAAAAATAACTTTCTTTTTATAATACTAAGTGACGGGACCAAGAAGTTGTGTGCCTGGTGGTAAGCGACACGCCTGTCCCTAACAGCTGCAGTGCTACTCAGAGCTTTAACTCACAAAGATCTTAGGGGCCTTGGACATAAAATCACAAGTTCCATGTGCATGTCATTTCACCTAAAAATAACATCCGAACCTTGTGGTTATTTTAACCATTGAAAAACTCGGTGTCCCATTCACAATACAATTTAGCAGTTTCTGAACAAATCTGAGTAATAAGTCAAAAAACGAACTATTTAGAATTGGACCACTATTCGTAAAAAACGGTTACCTATCAGTAGTCAAAAATGACATTTTCCAGAAATAACGTTTGGTCGAATTTTCATAACCTCGAAAGTAATTTTGAGAGGAAAATGTTTTTTTTTCTTTTAAACCTAACCTACCCGAACCTAATCGTGACTTGCGATAAAACAACTGTTTATTTTAAATTTTTATTGAATTGATATTCAATATTTTTTTGTGAAATTACTCCACTAGTTTGTTATAATTATTAATACAAAGATCGAACACTCAGAAAAAATTCCTTCGATCCGGCCGGATTCGAACCGACGGATTTTTTTTCTGAGTGTTCGATCTTTGTTTTAATAATTATAACAACTATTTAGTTATAATTCGGCTTTCGGTGTAGTAAAAATTCGAACCAACGTTATTTCGGATAAAAAAATTTTCGACTTTGTGATAGGTTTCCGTAAAAAGCAGCAAAATACTTTAATTTCACGTACAAAACATAATTTTGACTTTATGTTGTTTTTTCTAGTAGCTCTACTCAACTGGCTATTCCATCTAATTTACATCACATGTAGAACAAGGCAACGAATAACGCGACTTTGTAGCCTGGCGTTGCCAAAATTGACGGGAAGGGAATCAATTTGCTTGCTAGAACCGTTTAACGTTGCATTGGTTGGTACCATCTACAGGGAATAGCGAATTCACAAACTACAGCACCTGTACCATGAGTGTAAAACCCCAGCATTCGGTTCCGCACGACTGCACTTGGCGGGCAACGTTATTTTCACGTCTCTGAGCGCGTGCTTTAGTTCCTTTTTCCTCGTAGTGAACGCCTAGTATCATTAGTGAGATTTAGTAGACTATTATAGCGTAGGTATTTTCGATTTTATATACGAGTAAGTGTGATATATCTGTTACGTAGTAACTATGAACATGCAGTCACTTTCGAGATATGGCAGTTCAAAGTTTAAAAGTGTTTCTCACTCATGTTTTATTTTCAAAACTTATGTAACTCCAGAGATATTTATTTATGTTTATATGTTGGATTTTTTTTGCTAATCTAAGAGGTTAGACTTTAGGAACCGTTTGGTACATATAACTCATTTTTTGATAATTTTGTGGATTGGATCCTTTTTGCTTAAGTACGTGCAAATAATCTGTGGCTCAGTGAAAGAACAAAGCGAATAATTTCTACGCTAGACAAAAAGCATAATTTTTAATGGGACACATACAGAAGGTTTAATTTTGACGATCAAAATTTCGCAGTTAAACATTGTATTACAGTCGTATTATTTTTTATTTAGCCTTCTGCTAACTCAAAATACATCTCTTGTCATATTTATTTTATAAATTATGTAGAATTATTTTAAATCGCTTTCGCTTATCCATTGGGCTATACGATACAGAGTTAGCGTCACCGCGTCGCGCGACAAGGAAGTTTCAGCATTTAATTAGTCTTTAACTTAATGGCGATTGTGTCTATGCGCGCGTGTGTCCTTGCCTTAATACTCGTAACACTCCGTTTGTGTATACTGTCCTTTATGTTAAGCTTAATGACTCGATTTGATGGACTTTAGTAATTTAATTAAAGTTTCGTTACTTTGTAGGTGTTTTAGTTTTAGGATTAGTCAATTTGTATACTTTTGTGTTCTTTCATGCATTCGCTTTCTTTATAAATACTCAATGACATTATAATATATTCAAAAAATGACATTTTATTTGTTATTTATATTATATTTTCGACGCGCAGCGAAACTTTTTAGACATCCTCTCAAACTGTTTGTGTTCTACAACCAATATGCATAGAATTTGAAACTATCATAAAAAAATCATTCTACGGGTCACAGCGAAGCCTCATTTTGAATTTCGATCTATGGCCTAAGACAAATTGAACCTTGAATAGTGACCTTTGCACAATTCGAATTTAGAATGTGTTAAGTCTATGAGAAAAATATTCCGTTGTAAAATTTTGCGCGTATGGGCACACCTGTCAAAAGGAAATAAATTAAAAAAAAAATAAAACAGCAGCAGTCTGTACTTTGGTAAGGTATTGATATTCAGCCTAGTGTTATTTGATTTTTGTGACTAATTGGCCTGTATGAGTATGCAATGCTAACAGTACTTCCTTGGACGAACTCTTGCACAAGGAACTCTACTGCTACTAAATATTATTATTGATGCAAAGATCGAAAAACACGAAGATAAATTCCTTCATTCCTACTGAACACGAACCATGTAGCTACAGTGTAGCTAGTGGAATACTTTTCCAAAAAATATATGATTATCATGATAACATTTTATTTAAAGCGGATGTCTGATATATACCCTAATTGCATGTTATATAGGGATGTGGTTCTGAAGAAAATGTAGTAAAAATCTATTACTTCGTGATTTTTATACTTTATAAACATCATTGATTGTCGTAATTTATATATAAAGTTTCTTCTGCGTATAATGTATAGGTAAGTATCTATGTTGGCAGGGAAAGCTTTTTCTCAAATATTTTTTTAAGCTCAGAAGTAATTTCGCACCAACAAACTTTCGGACTGATTTTTTTCTTAGGAAAGAGCAAGTCTCCTAAAGAAAACACGTTTAATATTTCACCGACGTCCACTCACTCGGGCCCGTTTGTTGCAGTAATCATGTTAAAATAGATTTTCCGTGAAAGTTTCCGCGAATGGAGAAATGTTTTTACCATTTTCGTTGACTTCTAGTTGCATTACAACTGAGAGGAATGACTACAGGGACGTTACAAAGAATTTCGAAGAAAATTTTTGTTGGTAGTTTTTCATATTTGTTATATGTCGTTATATGTTATGGTTATAATAGTTTATTTAGGATCTGAGAACTGTGATCACTACCAAATCTTGGAGCTAAGGCCAGTGGGTAGCATTAAAGAACTGTTTTCTGGCTTAGGCCTACACTAACATTTGCATACTCAATCAAATCTTTAAATCACTACTGCACCCATCTCACTGCAATATAAAGTTGATAAGTTCCAAGTGCCCATATTTTCAACAGCACCCTTTATTTCAGCATGTAGGTACCCCGAGTTCCTACTTTTACTTAGCTTGAGGTTGGGCACGTTCAAACTACAGTGTCCCGTATAAGCTCTAGTCAGTATTTAGAAGGTATTCCTGAATAACACCAAAGCTATCAAGTTTGTTTTGTTTCGAAAGTACATTCCGCGCATTTAAATCACCAATTCGTTAGTCGAGATGAACAGGGTATTATCTCCAAAGTACAGATTTTTCCGGATAGCAGTTTTAAACTTTCTTGTAGCATTATTTCAGTCGCTATTGTTATTTGGTTCTCTTCACCTATATGTATTTAAAGCCTACAATGTTTAACAGTATTTTCGAATACTTCTTATTCAGTTCCGCAGTTTTGACAAAATCCTGATATTGTTTCGAGAGGTCTATAATATTATAACTCTTTTGAACATAAAATATTAGCGATTCAAAGTATTAACTAAACTAGTCATGCTTAATACCTTTAAATGAAAGAAGGAATAATATTCAATTCGATAAAACTTTAAGGAACACAGTAGTATCTTAAAAAGTTACTCTGTACTATAGATTACTATAACAATTAATTGAAAAAAGTCCCAAAAAAAAGTCTTACTTTGAAATAATCTTCTTCGTTTTAGAAATAAATATTTTTAAAACACATTTTAGTTTTAATACCTTGTTCAACGAACGACGACGTCTTGACGACTACAGCTTCGTGTCTAATACCGAATACCACTGTTTTGCTCAATATTTGGGACCAAAACATGCAAAAAGTTCAGAGATACTACCCTGCCTCCCGCGCCATTTCGCGTACGATCGTTGTAAGACCTTTTTAATAGAAAGATCTCGATTTTTTAAAAAGGACTGTATTTCAAAGTAAAAAGTCCAAAATTTTTGAGTTGATACCCTTTTCATGCAAGGCAATGAATTGTCAACTTACCCTCAAGTCAAATCATCTTTTGAAGAAATACCCTTGATCACGAGTGTTTGAGTTTTCCAATTTCACACCTTTCCAGGGGTTGTGACCTTTCTTTGACAAGCAGTTTTCATTAGGATGCTTTCCCTGAATCTAAGCTAGAGGTGTTGCTCTTAAATATTCTAAAATATAATGATTAATACCAGGATAGAACACAAAGAAAGCTCCTTTGACCCTACAGGATTTGAACCTGCGACCAGGCTGTACCGTAGCGTCGCTCTGCCAACTGGGCTACAGATCGAATTAGCAGGTAGACGAAATTCTTCTGTGTGTGTTATAGATCTCTGTTTTAAGTTTCCTCGGCCGCAAAAAGCAACCGAAAAGCAACCGTCTCCCATTGGCCTACCACTGCTTTCATGGAACGAAAATTTGTATAAATACAATATTTCACTATTAGATAGTTCTATGAAGCCAAAGAAAGCACACACCACAAATAACAGTTCCTCTATCGACTACATTATCATACTAAACTTCGCATAACTTCATGAGTTACTTCCCTTCGTTCAAGAACGGCGTTCAACAAACATAGTCAATGTAGTAGAAATAACTGCCATCTTACAAAATGTTCCATTACAGAAGTCCATGTAAAACTTCAGTGCACGTCTTATGTAACCTTTTGTCTGGTAACCTTCGAAAATCCTTTCATTTGTGAGGTCGTTCCGCCAGATTAAGGACTGGCTTTATTAAATTCATATAGCGGATACGTTATTTACTACATTCGATATTTCAATAACTAAAAATTACTACAGTCATAATTGAAATATTACCGGCCGTAACACCGTCTGTGAGAAATCTATGTTTTACTCAATGTTCCATCTTTGTATTAATAATTAGAATAAACTAGTGAAGTAACTTCAGTCACAAAAACTAATTGAATATCATGGTAATAAACCACCGTGATAGATACACGTAATATTACAATTGCTACTGTCGTTGCTGTTTCGTTCGTAAGATTTTGAACCGTCTTCTGGTTTAATCTCGTTATTTTCCTCCACTGTTAGCGAGAGATCTTGAAATTAGGTATAGATACATGCCGCCACAGGGCTTCGTGTCGACCTCTCTATTGAGATGCGTTCTTTCACTGTGCTACCACCGCTAAAGACGGTCGGAAGGACTATTTTTGGCAATTCTACCCGCTTTATTAGCCATTTGCAATACTATGGGTGGATACACTGGAGATCGTGGAACTGAACATCTGTTCTTGATAGCGCTGGATATCCCTGCTCTTCTAAATAAACTGCACACTATACGAAATTGCACTGTCTGATTATTGTTAATATTTAAATTTGTATTGTCACCCCGAGATTACCTGGAATAGATTGTTATCTAACTTATTGCTTTATTGTCCGCCGCATGGGTTTTTACCTTTAGAGTTTTAACCGATTTCTGCCTAAAATCGTGGACAGAAATGGCGAATACAGACTTTGGTATAATTCCAAATTTAATACAAATTGCGATGTAATAATCTTTTTTGGGCTAAAAAGAGGCAACTCTAGACATTCCCCACCTTGCGATCCTGTGGATTATTATGAAGATTGATTCAAGTGCATACGATCCGGATACGATCTAACGATTTTTTCCAACGTGACTTTTAAACGAATCGATTTAACAGAAAGGCTAATCGAATCGTCTAGGTAAAAAAATCAATGAAAATTTTCTAATAATTTCTTTCAATTTGGTCAAAACTCGATTTACAACAAATATTTAGTTGTAAACAGCTTTTTCGCTCGATATTGAGCGATAATGGGTTTCAACCCGATTAAAACCCGGGCACTTGCCCATCTATAGTCGAAAGACGCCTACACTACAGAAAATAATAATAATAATAATAATAATAATAACGCACACACTCAACATAGCCCCGCACTAGGGAAACCCTGTGTCGCGGGTGCCATGGACACACACATAGACAACCACAAATTACACCCAAACTCACGAGAGAAATAATTGTAGGCCATACAAATATTTCTCCCGGCCCGGGAATCGAACCTGGGACCTCTGCGTGGCAGTCCGGCATGGTAACCGTTCGGCCACGGAGGCAGTCGAATATATAAAAAATCCCCAAAATATCCCCAAAGATCAACAATCACCGGTCTTACGGTCGTCAGTCGATCTTATAGGTGGTTTGCCTACGGTGCATCTTTCAGCACGCGGTAACCACTCGAGAAATTTTCTATTCTGCGAGCAATGTGCCTCACCCACATATGATGGAATGTTGTAACTGTAAACATTTGCGAGCCTAAAGAAGTATCCGTATTATCGCAAATGCTTGGAACATAAGATTTTATGTCTCATGGGACTGTGATTGCGTTGTTTCTCCCTACGGCGGAATTCAGAGTGCTGTTTTAATTTTTTTTTATACAGAAAATCTTGGCTACAATCATACCAGATAAAGTTACGCGTTTATTCCGTGAATGCGTATTCACTTTAACTTTGAATTGTAGCTTTCGGAAAACACAGACGCAGCGTATTCCATTTCCTTGTCGCAGCACAGTCTTTCGTACGAATGTGTGGTAAATGGTGGTGGTTCTAGTAGGCCAAGGCACTGTGAGGATGGAACTAAAATTATAAAGTTCTTGCGCGTGCTCTCCGAAATTTGTCCGATAAAATACCGTAACTTTTCTGCGGTGATCAAGACTTAAGGCTTCGACTGCACAAGCGAGTTTAGACACTTTGCTTTTCGCTCTGTCGAGTCCAAGGCAGCTTATTGGTACCAAGCAGAGCCGTCCGAGATGAAACAATTTACACGACCGATCTTATGCTTGGTAAAGATTTAAAACTGTTCTGGTGTGAAGTACCGCCTGACCTCGAAAGAATATGAAGATGACCTCGAAAAGATGTTCAGTTTTTTAGCAGCAGTTTTTGCCAAGTATGAGGTTGGATACTAAATTCAAAAGATGAAAAAAGATACACATAAGTGGGATAATTTGTTTCTAAATAGAAAACCACCGTGACACTCAGTCATATTAACTAAACTAACGGATACCTCCGTATTTTAGTCGAATTTTTTACCCGACATGTTTCGACCAGTCTAAAGTTGACAATGACAGCCATAGGCTTTTTCTTGCTGTTTCAGCCGACACACCTCCGCGGAATCTCATGATTAAGAACCACGAACTGGTTCGTGCATTAGTTAGTTAATAATTTTTTTTTATGATATCTAGTGACGGGACGAACAAGTCATGCGCCTGGTGGTAAGCGACACGCCTGTCCATGGCAGTTCCACTGTCACTCAGTGAAACTGCCACTGCACCTTACCCTTCAAAACCGGAATGCATTTTTGGTCACATTTCTGCTTGGCGGCTGAAAAAGGTAAAGTGGCAGCACCCTGGGCGAACTCTTGCATTTATTGCATCTTTTGAAGCAGGTTTGATCCTGACAGAGAATAAAATCACCAGTAAGATAAGTTTTAAAATAAACTTCAACAAATTCATGGCCAAGTCACAACACAACCATATGATTGATAACAAAAAATCTTTGTCCGCTAGTCGTTCATAACCATGTGTATAACCGCTGTAAGATTACTTTTCTGGGGACCTTATAACGCTCGGAATAAGCGTTTTTATCACTATATTAACTCGTATTTTACTCGTATAAGCGCGTATTAAACCTCTAATTTGGCTATTTGCACGACGCCTGCGGTCTTTCTTATCTTTTTTCCCTTTAGATTGTACTGAGGTCACTTGTGTTTTGTTTTTATACCGCTTTTTTGCCTGTATCGTTATGTCGAATTCCCTTCTCGGTGATGTAATTTTAATTAATTGAAACAACCGATGCTGATAATGTAATACATACAACCAAATTGGTATTTTTTTAGCGGCGATTGGGTTATGAATATGTATTTAGGACAAGGTTTCAAAAGCATGTTATTTCGTTATCATAGTATATTTCAATTGTGACTTTTTTACATGTATTGGCACTAGATTACTTTGTGCCAACGTCAAAATCAAAAGTTAAAAAGCGAACGGGAGGACAAATAATAAGAAAAGAATTTTAGTATTTATTTGAAATTAAAATATTCCTTATAAATAAAGTAATTTCTCATATGTATCGTAATTCCTTCCAATTTAAGTTTTTTTTTGACATGCATTATTAATACGAACCTTGGTCATTTTTGAAAAATGACCAGACCATCGACCAAATTGATATTATGCATAATGTAATTATAATATTAGGGGTTAAAGTATGAAATTGCCGTTTTATTGCAATAGGTTCTTTGAATTTTCATAGAATCTTCATGGTTTGAGGTTTTCGAATGAAACTTTTTTCAAATGGTTTCTGTGATTTTTTTTTTTTTTAATTTGAAACATTTGAATATCGACTTTCAATTGTTTTTGTTATTCAATTTAGACAAGAAAGATGGATACTGCGAAAATTCGAGTGATTTTTGAATACGAGTTCCGACGCGGAACTAACGCGGCAGAAACAGCCCGCAATATCAATGCTGCGTTTGGAGAGGGGTCTACTAATGAACGCACCGTGCGATTTTTGTTTAAACGCTTTCGTGATGGAAATTTCGACTTAAAGAACGAGCCACGAGGAAGACCGCCCACACAGGTGAATAACGATGAATTAAGAGAGATAGTGGAAGCTGATCCTAGTCAAACTACCCAGGAATTAGCGGCATGGTTTAACGTTACCTTACCCACAATATTGACTCACTTGCGTCAAATCAATAAAATAAAAAAATACGAAAAATGGGTGCCTCATGATTTGACTGATCTGCAGAAAGAAACGCGTGTTGAAACTTGTGTTGCCTTGTTGAACCGGTACAGAAATGAATGAATATTGGATCGAATTGTAACATGTGATGAAAAGTGGATTCTTTATGATAACCGGAAAAGAAAAATGCAATGGCTGACCCCAGGTCAAATGCCACAACAGTGTCCTAAAGCAAAACTTACCAATAAAAAGGTAATGGTAACTGTTTGGTGGTCTCAGCATGGTGTTATTCACTATAGTTTTCTCCGATCTGGTCAAGCAATAACGGCAGATGTCTATTGTGCCGAACTCCGAACCATGTTGACAAAACTAGCAGTAAAACAGCCCCGACTCATGAATCGATCTTCACCATTATTGCTCCACGACAACGCGAGACCTCACACAGCACGAGAAACCATTTTGACCCTTCAGGAACTGCAGTTAGAAACCATTCGTCATCCTCCGTATTCACCAGACCTTGCTCCAACGGACTACCATTTTTTTCGTGATTTGGACAATTATCTACGTGACAAGAAGTTTTCTTCCCAGGAGGCAGTACAAAATGCTTTCACACAGTTTGTGCAGTCTAGATCGTCGGAGTTCTATCGCAAAGGCATTAATAACCTTCCCATTAGATGGCAGCAATGTATAGATAATAATGGCAACTATTTTGATTAAATAAATTTGTTAAAAATTTAAAAAATAAACAATTTAGATTTTCAGTACAAATCGGCAATTTCATACTTTAACCCCTATTATATTTTATTACTTCGGCCGAATCGTACAATTAATGTCCGACTGCCCGTGGTCCATTTGATAAATCAAGGCTAAAATAGCGTGAATTTGTCACTTGGATATAATATGAATAATATGAATAATTCCCTACTTCTCGCAGGCAATAACTTTAACCTAAACTTAACTTTAACCTAAATGAAAACACTACAGTTCATTTGTTTTATTACTTTGACCAACACATGGTGGTCATTATTCATACTGACCGGTAAAAGTGCTGCATAACTCATTTGATGCGGGATTTATTAATACAGACCGGCCATTATTTATAATGACCGGGTTTATGAAATTATCCATAACGTTTATAATTAATTAAATTATTAGCTTGGGAAACCAATACAAGATATTTTAATTTAATATGAAAGTTCATCTAATACAGTACAATAATAAGTACGTCTATGACATTAACTACGGAAAATAATATACTACTTAAAAAGCTTTATATTTCGTATTCTTTTATGAAGATTGTTTTAGTTAGAAATCCCATCGTTAAAGGCAAAAAATTAGATCGAGGGCCAGTCCCTAAGGCATTGCGCTCAAGAGGCTGGCATCGTTCCCTTTTTGGACGTACTCATCTTTAGAGGAAGAAACTGCCAGCGGGGGTTCCAACTATATGAAATAAAAGCTTTGCATCCAGGGACCCAGGCTTGCCTCTATAAAAGGTACAAAACTGTAGCACTGGCTTAGGTTGGCATATATCGTCGATGTTTTATACAAGGGGCAAAAGGCCATTTCAAAAAAAACCCAGAAAATATGCATGTCCTTAATTTTTTATTGAACTGATATTTAATTATTTTTATGTGAAATTACTTTTCGTATTGGTTCGTTCCGTGGCTTAGTTGATATAGCATCTGACACGGTATGCTAGAAGACGTCGGTTCGAATCCGGCCGGAACGAAGGAACTTTTTCTGAGTGTTCGATCTTTGTATTAATAATTATGTATGACCTGTTTTAAAATTCAATTTTGGTTTTAATTAAGGTTAAGTTTTCATATCATATGAACCTTATAAGATTTTAAGGTTTAGCTGCTCTGACAAGAAAACCAGCACCACTTTAAACATGGGCTGCGATTTAAATGCTCTTTTAAATCACCATTGGCATCAGAAAATAAGGAACATACTTTCAATGGAGTAACAGTTCTATTTACAATAACTCCAAGGACGGCGCTATGGTCGATACATTTTTGTTATATAAATCACTCGTATAAACCTAATTAATTGTAAATGAACCTCTACTAACTCAAAAACATTTTCCAGTGACTCAATTGAAAGGTTTAAAGACTTTCGACCTTGTAAAGGGAAATCCTGACAACTCATTGACGTTAAAAAACATGCGCACAAAACAAACGCAAAACCACACAAGTGAAAGGGGCCGTCCTCAAAACAAGGGTTGATTTAAACAAAATTTAACCAAAACTGAATAAACTCGATCTTCAAAAGAAACCATTTATATTTTGATGAAAAGCGTTACTGAGATCCACGTAATTCGAGTACACTCCAAAACATTATATTTCATCCTTTACAGGGTCGAATCAAGGGTATAGTATGAGTAATTGAAAATACATTATTTATGGAATACAATACAATACAAATTATTTCGACTAATACCGTAGAGGTACGTAACAGTTGCAGTGGCACTTAGTGCTCTAAATCATAAAGATCTGCCCCCGGAGTATGGCTACGCATGATAGCAGCGACGCGCGCGATAAAATTGAAATAACCGCGCGCTATTGGCTGTCTCAATCAGATCTAATTTAGATAGCCAATAGAGTGCACTTATTTCAATTTTATCGCGCGTGTCGCGACTATCATGCATAGCCATGCTACGGGGGCTAAAGGGTACTGCCACAGCGCCCGTCACCCTGAGACAAAAATTGACAAGTCCCACGTCTCTGTAATTTTGCCAACATCCTTACCCTTAAATACGGAAATGCAATAATGCTCATATTACTTCTTGGCTAATGAAATAGGTAAGGTGGCAGTACTTCCCTGGACGAGAAGCTCTACTGCTACTAAATATAGGCATTAACAAGGTTATAAAGAGAAACTGACGTGCGAGCTAGGTATTACAGTTCACCAGGCCCCCACCGTATTTAAATGCACTCATTAATTGACACTTAGCAAAAAACTATGTGTTAGAATAATTTAACAAATGAAATGAACTGTGTATGTGTGTAGCTTTGGGCTTGTGAAAAAAAAAATAGAAATAGAGATAGAAAGAGAGCAAGAAGCCTGTGCCAAAGTGTGTGTGTCTGAAGTGTGTATAATAATCTGGTAAACACAATGGTAAACAAATCACGTAACTCAGAGCAATAATGAATATTGGTGTCCTTTCAATTTCAGATATTTAAAATCCACTGTAAAGTTTTTTTTTATATAATATCCAATGTTACATCATGATTGCTCGCATAAATAAGTCATTGCATTCTGCCATCGAGCATACCCCCGTTTGCCTAACGAAATGCCGCCCTGTGACATTCTTTGTTTCAATCGTTTTGGTATCGTGTTGCCAGCCGTGGAGGGCATTTTGCACAATCATCGAGGATCTTAATCAAAGTAAATAGAGCTATTACAACCTTAGCTTGACTTCTGTGCGGGTTTTTATTAATGTTTTTTCAATTACGCGATATAACCGTGCCTTTGCGACTACGTTCAGGGAAAGATCCTTTCTGAATGTGGTGCCTAAATGCACACCATGTTCGGAAAGGACATCTGTACAGAAAAAAAAATACAATATTAAATCACTGACACAAAGATCAAACAAATACAAAAATAAATTCTTTTTCTAAAATTTTTTATAATATCAAGTGACGGGACGAACAAGTCGTGCACCTGATGGTAAGCTACACGCCTGTCCAAAACAGTTGCAGTGTCACTCAGAGCTTTAAATCGTTAAGATCTGAGGGCACTGCCACTGTGCCCGTCACCCTGAGACATAAGTTGACAAATCCCATGTGCCTGTAATTTCACAACTCTTTCACAAAGAGCTCTACTGCTACTGGATTCGAACCAGCGTCTGTTGCCTCATCGTGGCTATTGCTTTTACCAAATGAGATATAAATACTTGTTTAACATTAAACAACGTGAAATTCAATAAAATAAATGTTAAAATATTTGATATCATAACAGGCCTTTTACGTGACCTTTCACATTATAGGGTTTTAGTAATTCCTAAAGGCCTTTTAACTGGAAAATAACGAAACTTTTGCGCCAGAAAACCCTAATGTTATTAAACTATAAAAATATAGATCCTGCTTTGATAGCGAGAAAGTTCGTCCAAGATAAATAATAACAAAGTTATCAACTTTGCCACTAAAATAATATACTTAGAAAAACTTTGAAATAGCGAGGGCAAATCGCGGTGAAATTTTGCTAAATTTTGGAAGGTCCATTTTGCTGTAGTTCGTCGGACACTTCTTGGAAAATTGGTTTGAGTTTTTCAGATAAACGCTTTCTTAGACATACCACCAGGAGCATCTTGGTTTCATCATGCCATGAACCACTAGGAATATCGAAAATACTATCCTAGAACAGCTTCAAGTAAGAACCAGATACTCAAATCATGCTACTAAAGGATTCTCGATCACTTTGGTCTATTGGCCTGCCAGCAACCCGACAATATCCATAGGTTGATTGTGAACAAGGTAATGTAAAAAAGACCTCGTCGCAAAGCATTTCGTCGTCGGTGTCACAACGGATCCTTTTATTTCCACTATCCTAAGAGAAGCCGAAAACCAAACCAAATATAGATTTTAAGACTTTCGTGGTTATTCGCTAAATGATTATCACTAATATCAGGTTTCTTACCACGGTATGACTTCTTTTTATTTTCATAGTCACGGGTGGACTGAGTCAAGCCGTGACCATGGAGCGTGCAACCGTTCCGAAATATCGGGAAAATAAAAAGAAGTCATACCGTGGTAAGAAACCTGATATTAGTGATAATCATTTACCAAACCAAAAGTTAACAACATTTACGTACTACCACGAAGAACTTTCAGCGATACGATTTTGGTAACAAAGAACGCAACTAAGAAGAAAAGATACCTCTTTCTTAACCTATTTCTGCCGCCAAGCTGTAATGTGATCATTACTACATTCCGGTTTTGACTTGTCAACTTACGCCTCAGGGCGACCGGCGCAGTGGCAGTGCACTTCAGATCTTTGCGATTTAAAGCCTCGAGTGGCACTGGAGCAGCTATGTACGGGCGTGTCGCTTACCACTAGGTGCACGGCTTGTTCCTTCCGTCACTTGATATGATAATAAAAAGATAAAGAGGATGAGAGGTTGTTTCTAGAAGCGTAATGTGTGAAACTTCATGTTCTGCCTCAGTATGAAACAAACGTAATTGTATGTAGGCATGTTCGATAGTAAATCAGCAAATTTTAATAAGAAACTTCGAATAGGAAGCACCTCACTAAAACCGAGAGGTTCCAGCCGCTTATGAAACCCTATCTGTTCAGATGTTCTTTTCTGCAGTCAATCTGAGCGCGGTCTATATTTAAAAACTTCAACGTCGATCTAGCAGAAATTATGATAGTATAAATTTATGACCTCGTTCCAGTCAGTCGTGACTTTAACTAACATCCCTACCTAGACCGTTTCAAGTTTCCGACTTTAATAATAATTCAACCGAATAGAGTTAAGTTCTCAATGTTAATAATTAACTTAAACGCTTAACAAGTTGAATGTTACCTTTAGTTTTGTTTAACGTTTAATAGCCACGTTTATACATTTACTTGAAAATTGAAATTGTATGGTCAGAAAAATTTATTATTTCTTTTACTTCAAAAAATTTTATAATCCGCACAGAATTATAGACAAAAAACAGAACATTTGTAGTCACTTCTCTTAGTTAGGAGAAATTACCATTTAGCAAAAAGGCCACCTGTTGTACATTAACTTATTGCAATATACTTACTTATATTACAGTTCTGTTGTTTTAATTTTTAATGTTCAATAAAGAATTTTGAACCATGATCTGGTAAAAGTTACGTAAAACGCAAGACCGGACGTTGTGATGATCTTTAGAAGTAGCCTATGTGCAACAGTGGCCATCTTTCGACTGAAATTATGACGACGATGATGATCGCATGAACTGGTATTATCGATTTGAATATAAAAAAAATCTTTTTCAGTACAATACAATACAGATACTGTAACAAATACAAAATCAAGCCTATAGACAGGTGGTCAATAAAGCCATAAGATAGAAATGAGGTAGATAGAAATATCTTTCAGATGACATTTGGGTGACACAATCTTCAAAAGTCAAAATGTTACTTTTATGCAAAAGGCAGTTAGTGTCATTATTATTGTATGATTATTGTGCTTAATTTGTCATTCAAATGGGTAGTTTTTTTATGATAAAAAAATACACTTATTTTATACCAAGTGAGGGGACGAACAAGTCGTGTGCTTGGTGGCAAGCAACACGCCTGTCCGTTGCAGTGCCACTCAGAGCAATAAATTACAGAGATCTGCGGGGCACTGCCACTGCGCCCGTTACCCTGAGACATAAATTGACAAGTCCTATGTGCCTGTAATTTCGCTTCTAATTTTCCTACATAAAGCGCATTATCCAGAAATTATTAACTACCAGGACACGTTCCTTTGAACAAGTTCAGATATCTGATGTCAAAGGTTCCTTCACCA
Source organism: Hyposmocoma kahamanoa (assembly GCF_003589595.1). NCBI lineage: Eukaryota > Metazoa > Arthropoda > Insecta > Lepidoptera > Cosmopterigidae > Hyposmocoma > Hyposmocoma kahamanoa. Next base: position 17,890,043 of record NW_020653726.1, on the reverse strand, counting down.
AACTGTGAGATATGTGCGACAACAGAAGGCGTGATAATTGAGTGTGTCACGACAACAGATTCCGGACTTAACGCTGTGTGCGGTATGCATATGCAACAGCATCTTGGCTAGCCCCTTGTCTTGGAAGGCCAGGATGTTGTACAACGTTGTGAAATTAGCAATACCTAGATTGTAATACCTCACTATCGCCCCTATAAGGGGCCACCCTTGCCCCCTTTGCCCCTATAATATGCCAATATTTATAAAGGTAAAACCCTCCTTAAAAGATAAAGAAAAAACTTATTAACTATTTGTTCCTGCGGAAATATATAAAAGTCACATTTAACTCTTAATTGTAAATATTATTTTGCAACCTGTACATGTAACAGTCAAACAGATTAAACATTTATTAGTTTAAACAAGTCGGTACTCGTTATCAGGGTAAACAATCTCGTGTCCGGAGGCGTTCGTAATCATCCCAAGTAACAAGACCTTTACATTGAGATCATCAGTGAGATAACGAGTGTTTTGTTACGAACGAGAACTAGAAGGGACGGGATGAAATCACAACTTCATTACCATAGCAAGACACCAGTGAGCAGAAAGGCTGCTGACTCCGCAACCCACCTTTTATATGGCGATTTAACTCACTTAACATTCCGCGGCGAATTTCGCGAATTTTGCGCCCTCCCTGTCTCTTATCATTCCATTTATGAATATATTTGTGTGTCTCTATTTTATGGGAGTTTTCGTATAAATTCATGGAACGAATGCACGGGCGTGCTGTATAATTTGATTGAAAACAGAAGCCTGCTGTCAGCAATTTCACTAGTGGCGGGGAAGGAGTGACGATGAATGAGTTTAATATTGTAATAACGTTACTGGAAATGAGCTGAAATTGTACGAAAATGGCCGGCTTTTTTCTTCTTTTCCTTACGACTGAGAGAACGTTAGCTTTTCGACACAGACGTTAACAGTTCGAATCCCTATAGCAGCATGTACATCATACATTTGTGAATGTTTCAGAGAAATAAATACCTCTTATAACGTAAAGCAAAATGAAGGAGATTCACTACCAAACAAACATGTGAAGTCCTCAACACGCAATGCTCTTCTTCGACGTGAACCGTGTTCAATAGGGAGACGTATCATCATCATTTCAGACAAAAGACGGCCACTACTGGACATAAACAAAAGATTGCCACAACAACCGGCCTCGTGCTGCTCGCGGCCAGCGAATTCCCGCCACTTTCATCAGTCCACCACTCGAGAATTCTTCGGCCCCATCGACTATCGCTTGTAATAAATATATAAATAAATAACGCATATATTCAGAGCCCCGGACTAGGAAAACCGTGTCACGGATGCCATGGACACACACATAGACGACCACAAATTACGCTCAAACTCACGTGAGACATAATGGTCCTATGGTCACGATCACCTTTAAAGGGCCCGAAACGTTAGTTAGTTTGAAAAAACAAATATTCGCGATTTAAATCCAGAAAAATAGTTGCATTTCCTATAATCCCAAAAAAAGCCTAAGAACTCGATATTACATAGGATTGTCAAAGTTTAAGAGTCTATGAACACGGCGTATTTTATGCACGCCGACGACGCACGTTTCATGAACGCGCGTTTATGGCGTCGTTAACGCGGGTCGTCTGCGCGTATACGCGCTGCAGATGCGTAGTAATGAATTGATTCAAACGCGCACAAACATCGCGTTGCAAGCAAGAAGCTTTTATACTCCACTGGAGTTTACACTTAGAATTTCATGTAGTTGCTTCATTTCGAGAAACTAACTGCAATTAACAAACAATACTAAAATAAAAACTGTCTTTTATCAAAATGCGATACATACACACGACCACAGCGCATCTGCGGTGCAGATAAAATACGCCGTGTACATACGCTCTAAAATTATAGCGGAAAGGGAGTGTTAATTGCATGGGGTCAAGAAAAATACGTCAAGTATCTCCTAAAATTCAGCTCTAATAACCAAGATGATTAAGGGAGGCACCACACTACTTTTTTTACTTTACATATTATGTATATAATGTGTGGTGTCTGCCTAAAGAATCAGCAACACCCGCGCGACCTGAACTAATTACATACAGCGTCTTCGGAAGTTTTATTCCGTTCTTCCATTACGCATAGCAAATAACCGCGTTACATAAATATTAAGAGGGCCCTGTGACGGTAAATGGTGAGCCTTTATCAAAGGTTTATTTTAAATAACATGATAGATTACGTGGTCATAATCTCATTACAATTTAGAATGGCGCAGGCACGAATTCAAGGTACAGCGTACTAACGTATAAAATTTACAAATCTTGTTTCGGTTCACGTATGAAATTCAAAGAGCAATCTGGTTTTAGTATCTTACCAAATCCGTAGAGATTAAAATTACGAACATGCTTATGCGTGATATAGCCCAAATGCGTGTTTCAAGTGTTTACCCGATGTTGGAAGTAAATTTGGGAGATATAAATTAAATGATTCGTTGTACAACAAGATACGAAAATACACATAAAGAAAGAAAAAGAAACAGGGGTGACCTAAAAAATACGCTTAAAAAAAATATCATTTAGAATAATTTCTGTTTGGATCCAGCAGGACCGAAGAAATTTTTTTGTAAATAATTTTATTATAACAAGTTAGTGGAGTAAATTCACAAAAATAATTGATTATCACGGTGGTCATACTTAAAAATTACAATTATTATAACATCTCCAATCAGTCGCTGGTAGCTGTACAGGTACCTGGCTGAGTGAAGAAATAGATTTGTCACAGATGGCGCTGCGGCAAATAAGTCCTTAAAAACTAGATACAGAGATCTCCAATAAGCACACAGAAAAATTCGTAAGGTCCGCTAGTTCGTTCCGTGGCTTAGTTGGCATGAGGTCTGGCACGGTTTGCTGAAAGATGCTGGTTCGAGTCCAGCCGGATCGAAGTGTAGTTTTTCTAGTGGAGTAATTTCACAAAAATTATTTAAATTCATGGTGGTGGTAAAAACACTAGACACTCTCTAGACATTCAATAAAAAACTTTAAACGTTACAAACAAAATGTAATTTTAAAAGTCACAAACGTAAACTCAGTACCACTGCACAGGCATTGTGATTGACAGAGCAATGAATAATAATAACCTACTGTAATTTTTTTTTAATTTTCACCCATTTATTTCGGCAGGAAAAAGTTCTACCATACAGCCTCATCATATATTAAGTGTTTTATTCCTTATTTTGGTGGAATTTGGTGGATCATTTCATGTCATAGAGGGTCAGGTTTAAACTCCTGCCTATTTCTGCCGCCACGCAGTACAGGCACATGGGATTTGTCAATTTATGTCTCAGGTTGGCGGGCGCGGTGGCAGTACCAAGAGACCCACGACTTGTTCCTCACGTCACTTGATATTATAAAATTAAAAGGTAAGGTACTTCCCTGGACAAACTCTTTCACAAGGAACTCCCTGCTACTATTAATTTTAACGCCATCTATCGCAATAGTTGTGAATTACTTGATTAAAAACTTTACGATTAATGACTTTGAGAAATACAATCAACTATTACTTCTTGAACAAGTGCTTACATGTCTTTAAATATGGGAAAAAATGTGCTTAAAATAGAAGCGAATTAAGAAGGAATTTACTACTTTTGTTTTTCACATCCTGCCCCAAGCAGCTGGGAACGTTTAACTTTTGAATAACTGTAGTACTTATTATTTGGTAACAGTTGCTCACTAGTCGGTCTTTGACGAGGTGATCTAACAGCTTCTTAACGAAGAGTGGCGTTTGCGGCCTGTAGGGGGGTTTTGTGGAGGGTTCCCTCCACAAAAGGCATAAAACCGTAGTATTGGCTTATTTAAACCTTTTACGGTCCTCGGCTGCTCTGCAAAACTAGCACTACCTATGCCTGCATAGATAGAGAAGGGGACCACAGTGTCCATACAGTTGCAACTTTTACTGTTATTCACACATTTCAGTCAACAGAAAAGAGGAGTTATTTTTTGTATAGCATTTAAAAATATAAAAATTGTACCCTATAAAAAAATTGACTGATGACTAACAGATGCTGCGTATATAATATACAGGCAATGGTTTCCAGTTGGACCGGGTACACAGTCTGCAGAGCTCTACGCGCTACGTGGTATATAGATTTTGAAACATTTTTAAAACATACGTATTTGTTTTGTTTTATTACGATAAATGAAAATGTATATACGATGTATTTATGTTATGTGACGTAATATACGATGCACACATAGCCAGTAATTGTTGAGAAGCCCCATTTAAAACAGACATATACCCGTCATCAATTCAAACATTTTGCCAAACAAAAATGCTTTCCGTTAATTCTGTGCGTCATTGTCACAGTGGTGGTTTTATGTGTTCATATGTCATCCGCATGAACAAAAGGGGACGTTAATTTTAAACCAAAACTGGGTTCAGTCGTAAACTCCTAAAACTCACGTCTACTTCAAGAATAGAATGATAAAGGGTGAATGCTCTATGCTTTTTATGCTTTCCTGTGACGAAAGTTTTTGAATGAAGCTGTGCTACGAAAGATAATGGATTGTTTGCGTTTACTATTGTTATATGTTTCTTGGGTCATTTGTTTTATAACTTATACTTAGAGTGGTAATAGAGCTATGTAGATATCTCTGCTATTCACAAATAGTGGCCGTAAACAAAATAGTTCATTGTTTGACTCCGAGCTTTTCATTTGTTAAAGTAATCTGTATCCAGTTAGTCGATTTAAACCGCTTAGTTTTTAAACTAAGGTGAAATTACATTCATTCGATAATAAATTACGCTGTGACAATTTGGGGCAACGGCGCCGATGTAAAACGCGTTCTGGTGATACAGAAAAGATCGATAAGAATAATTATATCCAAAGAAGAATGTCCGCAAAAATCTTTTTTGTTAAATTGGGGGTCATGACAGTAATATCATTGTTTATTTTTAATTCCTTGAAGGAAGTATATAAAAAGAAGAATAGCTTAAAAAGAACCAGAGACATACATACTTACAATACTAGAAACAAAAACAAACTGATAGTACCAAAAACGAGATTGCAAAGAACTGCTAAGTAAGGTTACTGTCTAAAGATAGAATTATACAATGAACTACCACCGACTATATCCGAATTGCCCGAATTAGAATTCAAAACAAGGATAAAAAAGTTTTTAATTGATAATCCATTCTATAAAATTGACGAATATTTTGACCTTGTGCATTAAAAAAAATGCTCATTATTTTATAACATTTAATGTATCTATTAATGATTTATTACTTATGCGATTTATTTCACAACAATATATTATTATTAAATAATATTTATATTTATGTGTATATTGTGCAAATCTGTGAATTTACTTCTAGTAGTATGTTGAGTGTGTGCGTGAGTGTGTTGAGTAAATGACTTTGATAAGATATTTTGTACTATTGACGTGCTAAATGTTACGAGTTTTGTGACGTGGCAAATAAAGAATTTGAATTTGAAATTTAAATTTGAAACTAATATTACAAGCCGAGTAAGCTAGCTTTCAAGCAGTTAGTCCACAACTTCATGTTGGAGTCTCAATCTGCTTCACATTAGTTGACTGCCTCCGTGGCCGAACGGTTACCATGCCGAACTGCCACGCAGAGGTTCCAGGTTCGATTCCGGGGCCGGGAGAAATATTTATATGGCCAACATTTATTTCTCTCGTGAGTTTGGGTGTAATTTGTGGTTGTCTATGTGTGTGTCCATAGCACCCGCGACACAGGGTTTCCCTAGTGCGGGGCTATGTTGAGTGTGTGCGTTATTATTATTATTATTATTAGTCTGTGCGTTATTTATCTATTTTTGTTTCTCGTGTTATGCACTCCTGTTACATGTTCTGAACTCATCTCTCCGGTTAACTAGTAGAGAAAGCGTAATGGCATCAAGTCCGCCATTTGCACTACTTTGTATAAATAAAGTTTAAATAAATAAATACATTTGAACTAGTCGAAAGCTTGTTTAAGTAGCAGAAAGCTCCTTGTAACATATTTCATCCAGGGAACTACTGCCACCTTAACTATTTGTACCGCCGAGCGGTAATGTGCACGGCGTTCTGGCGTGGCGTTCCAGTTTTGAAGGGTACGGATGGTGGTGAAATTACAGACACATTGGACTTATCAACTTATGTCCCAGAGTGACGGTGGCAGTGCCCCTTTTGTGCCAGTTTGCGATTTAAAGCTCTGAGTAGCACTGAAACTGTTATGGATCGGGCATGTCGCTTAACACCGGGCGCACGACTTACTTGTCCTGTCAGTTGGTATTATACAAAAAGAGCCAGCCAAGCCAATACAGACTTGTAAACACAAAGTGTACACTTACTTTTTTTTAAGTACCAGACGACTACACCAATTATCTGGTCACAAACTACGGAATACTATATACTTTGAGTACCAGAGCAATGGCTTGCACTACGTAGCATTAGTCGGAACACCAGAAACAAATCAGAAAAGTTCTTAGGATTCCGCGATATAGGAAATGAAACCATATATATGAAGACTGGCACGTTTTTGGCTAATTATTGAGAATCCGGTTTAAAATTTTTTTTGGTCAATTTCATTTTCAAATTCAAACTATAAAACTGAGCAAAAAATGTCCGTCTGTGTTAAAAAAAGTAATTCAATACCTGATTTTCTGTAATTGACGAAAACGTACTTACTCCCTAGACATTTTTCGCGTATTTTTGTTTTTTCAAACAAACCAACGTTTCAGGTCCGTAACGTTATACGCGATTTAATAGTGTCATTTAAATGAAATCCAATGAAAATTAAATGCAAACCGTTGGGCCACCGCTGTCGTAATTAGCAATGTGCTCTTCAATTTATTTAATTACGTGTTTGTTATAACATTAATACTATAAAATATCGAAATTAACATTCATATTAACGTCGAATTCATTATTTATTGCATCACTCCAAACAACCAAAATAATAAGTATAATACAATCCATAGACCAGCGTTTAATCAAGGCAAAAATTCTCCCTTGTCTCTACCCTTTATCAGTCACTTGTAGGAGTCCCCCATAAAAGCATTTGACTACATAAGTAATATTGTATACAGCCAATGCTTTGTTACGCATTTATGAGCAATAAGCCTGTAATAAAACTTACATTTATGTATCTTCTTATTGCTTATGTGTTCTGCATTGCAACTGAAGGAATTTTGTCGTTTAGGACCAGTTTGTCATTTGTTTTTTTATTACTGGTGTTTTTTGGGAAAGTGTTTATATCGGTGACGCTATGTTACAACGTACCTGATCATACAGACCTGAGATTAGATTCGATTAGAGTATTTTCGATCTATATCCGAGTATTTTTAGTAGCAGCAGAGCTTCTTGTCAAAGTTTTCGTCCACAAAACTGCCACCTTACCAATTCCTGCCGCCAAGCAGTAATGTGAGCAATACTGCGTTGCGGTTTTGAAGGGTAAGGGTGCTGGTGAAATTACAGGAACATGGGACTTGTCAACTTATGTCTCAGGTTGACGCGCGAGTGGCAGTGCCCCCTAACATCTTTGCGATTTAAAGCTCTGCGTGGCACTGAAACTGTTATGGACAGGCGTATCGCTTACCACCGATGTGCGGCTTATTCATTTAGTCACTTAGCGTTATAAAAAAATTAAAAAATGTATAAAATAACAATTCATTAATAATATAAAAAATAATACTGCCGTCCTAACTAAGAGGCAATAACTAAGCCAAATCTGTTTTCGAGAAAAACGTGGTCAAAGAAAATAATTTAAAATTTACCGTTGCTTCAAAACTACGCAAGGTATAGCGATATGGCATATATCAATAGAAAGGTAAAAGAATGAAGAATGAAATTGTAAGCTGACATATTTATGTATGTATGTTAAGAATATGTATGATAATATTTCAAAAATATACTTATGTTTAGTAGCTGAGGCTTTTTCCTTTTCTTCGACATAGATTTAAGCATTGTTTTATCTTAAATATTGTTGTGTTTTCTGTTGAAGAATAAGGTCTTTTTTCTTTATTTTATACAGATACGTTAATTTCCTACATTTATAAAATTGGAATGAAACAAAGAAAATTCCTGTATTATTTATTTATTCAAATCCCAGATATATGAACCCTTAATCACGTTTCGATTCACTATAAACAATAGAAATAAAATCAAACCTTGCCTTATATTGAAGTCAGTTAAAATTCAGTCTCCTTATTACAATTACTTAGTTGACGAACTATAATTTGTAATAGATATTGTATATATAGTAGTAATAGACACTGCACTTATAATTAGCTCTAAGATGGTAGATTTTGTAAAACATAAATAAAATAAGTGCAGCAACTATTAGATACTGCGTTTATTGTAACTAATCCTACTGCACTTTAAACTAGCAAATGTTATATATTGGACTAAGTTACTGCAGATTCACTTCCTGTATTACAGGGTTCCCATGAGAATTTTGACACGTGAGTTAGAGCCAAATATAGATCTTGTTTTGGTGTTAACGATTATGTATTTAACTCAATTTCGTCAAAAATGCTAGTTATTGCGCTGCAGTAATTGTTGTCATTAAATTACATATCAAATATCATTCTTCATCAAGGATCGCCAGAAGTCGATAACAAATACAGAACCCGAGGAACTAGAAGGAAATAGTACAAAAGTATAAAATAAAAAGTAAAATAAAATAGAAAATCCTCAATAGCGTTACATTTTAGTTCCCCTGCTACTGCGCCCGTCATTCTCAAACAAAGTTGAAAAGTCCCTTGTGCCTGTAGTTTCCATCCTTTCTCTTCGAAACCAGAATGCAGTAACGTGAGTACTGCTTACTGGCAGAAATAGGTATAATAGCAGTTCTTCCCTGGACGAACACTTTCACTATTACATTTACTACTACTAAATAAATAACGTACACATTCCTAGCCCCGCACTAGGGAAACCTAGTATTGCTATGGCCACAAATTACAACCAAACTCACGAGAAAAATAAATGTAGGCCATAATAAATATTTCTCCCGGCCAGGGAATCGAACCGTCAGAGGTCACGCCTCTATTAGGTGGCAGCCCAGCATGGTAACCATTCGACTACGGAGGCAGTTAAAAGCTTGATATGCTGTTGACAATACGTAATGTAAAACAATAATAATTTCAGTTAATTACATGTGGTAGTTCAAAATGACTGTGACACACTTTTGCTCTCGTTTTCCGTCCAAATGTCCGTCCGAAATAATTACTGTTAAATAAGTTTTACCAGTAATTATTTAACCATTATATTGAAAGACGCATGATGCGAATGAACCTTCATACTTGACATTGTCTTTTAAAGCCGTCATGGTAACCGTTCGGCTACGAAGGTAGTTATATAAAAATGTCCTGTCAATTGAGAATCACATGTTTTCACACTAACCTTTTACTCTTCCACTTCTTCTAGTATCTCTCTAATAGTTTAGTAGCAGCAGAACTCCTTGTGAAGGAGTTCGTCCAGGGGAGTACTGCCACCTTTCCTATTTCTGCTGCCAAGCAGTAATGCTAGCATTACTGTGTTCCGGTTTTGAAGGATAAGGGTGCTGGTGAAATTACAGGCACATGGGACTTGTCGACTTATGTCTCAGTGTGACGGGCGCAGTGACAGTGCCCCTCAGATCTTTGCGATTTAACGCTCTGAGTGGCACTGCAACTGTTATGGACAGGCGTGTAGCTTACCATCAGGCGCACGACTTGTTCGTCCCGTCACTAGATGTTATGAAAAAAAAGGTGGGCAGGCAGCATATTTATCTTTATCTTGGTGAGACTACACAGGTAAACCGTAAATGGTGGTTTCTTTCTTCAATTGAAAAAATTTAAAAATGTATATAACATTAAAAAAAAGAACTCTAAACATCTGAAAATAAACCAACGCTTTTAAACTTCATATGTAATCAGAATATGCCATTTGAGCACCAGCTGGTGCATATTTTTATAGCGCTGTTTTGTATATCTAATAATAAAATTATATTACTCTGTTTCTGTCTGTTTCTAGTGTTATTGTAAAGTTGGTTGTAAAATGCATGCGTTGTGATACTCAAACGATTATTGTCGTTATACATTGATGTATGACGTACGTTTGTAGACAGGAAACTTGTTTACTGGAAAAATCCGGTCGGATAAAACTAATACACTCAAATCAGATCCGAAATTATAACTTTTTTTATAAAAAAACGACCTCGAAAGGTCGTGGAATTACACCTATTTGTCAAGTGTTATTGAAATCAGTTACCGGAAAGTGCGCGAAACCGGAGTTATCCCCTACTTTGCCACACTTAGAGGTGGAATATTTTCTTCAAATTTGAATAAGACCAATACTGCGGTACCGTCTTTCCAACAAGAAAAAGAATCATCAAAATCGGTCCATAAGCAATCGCGTAACACGTTTTTGTGTGTACTAAAAAATACACAGTCGAATTGAGAACCTGCTCCTTTTCTGAAGTCGGTTAAAAATAGTTTAATTTTTCACTTCAACTCGATACATAGTACGAATTAAGGAATCGAAGTCCATCAAATATAGCAAAAATAATTTGACAATAAATTTTTATGCTTAATTTAACTTTTAATTTCAGTTCTTGACAAAAAATCATTAAAATTGTTAATACAAAGATTGAACTGATTGAAAAGATTGAATACAGGCTCAAACCTGGGTCTGTTTTGCCAATCTTGGACGACCGCTCTACCAAGTGAGCCACAGATCGAGTCAGCAGACCTTACCAATTTCTTTGTGTGTTTGTTACAAATGTTTGTTTTTTATTTTAACGGCTTTTTTGACGTTCATTAAAATCAATATTACAATCTATGTTAAGAGTAAGTTGTATGTTAGGCGCTGATATATAGACTTTCAAAAAAGCGTGAAACACACTGAGAGCGATTGCGGGTCGGGCGCGAGTCGGGCGCGAGTCGGGCGCGGGTCGGGCGCGGGTCGAGCAAGGATCGGGCGCGAGTCGCGCGGATCAAGTGTTATCGTTCATCGCAGCAAACATATCGACAGCGGTATACATTACTGTTATACTATTTAAATCTTAAAACTCTAATATAGCATTAAAAGGGTAGTGTGTGACACGTTAAATTTGTCCTCTACGGGCACTAAAAATGTACTTTAAGTAAAGAAGAATAGTAATTTTTGCGTGAAAAATTATGATAGACAATAACATTAATAATACGAGGAATGAAAATTTACAGGTTGGACATCCACGTGCACACGTTAAGTAGCAGTAGAGCTCCTTGTAAAAGAACTCATCCAGGGTGGTATTGCCACCTTACCTATTTCTGCCGCCAAGCAGTAATGTCAGCATTACTGTTTTCCAGTTTTGAAGGGTAAGGGTGCTGGTGAAATTACAGGCACATGGGACTTTTCAACTTATGTCTCAGGGTGACGGGCGCAGTGGCAGAGCCCCTCCGATCTTTGCGATTTAAAGCTCTGAGTGGCACTGCAACTGTTCGTCTGACTTGTTCGTCTCGTCACTTATTGATATAAAAAAAAGTGCACTCGACCTGTCTAAACACATCAATCTAATCAAAGGATATGACAATGAAACGATTATTATCGCGAACATTAAGCACGACAAAGCATTCAAAATGCTGCATACCGACGAGCCATACTAATATGTGCTTTAAGTACTCATGTTTTAGATAGTGTTATAACTATTCAAATTGTAGTAGTTACTGTTGCGTGTTGTATTGCTGCAATACAAAATAACTGTTCATTGTCTTCTTAGAATGTTGCATAGCATTTATAATAGAATGACGCAAATGGTATTTGTGGTAATGTTGCCGATTTTAATTGAATATTCGTCCTGCAAAAACTCAACTGCCTCTGTGGCTAAACGGTTACCATGCTGGACTGCCACGCAGAAATCTCGGGTTCGATTCCCGGGCCGGGAGAAATATTTGTACGACCTACATTTATTTCTCTCGTGAATTTGGGTGTAATTTGTGATTGTCTGTGTGTGTGTGTCCATGGCACCCGCGATACAGGATTTTCCCTAGTAATAACGCGCATAATATCAACACGCACACACTCATAGTCCATAGTCATAGTCCGCATAGGGAAACTCTGTATCGCGGGTGCCATGGACACAAACATAGACAACCACAAATTACACCCAAACTCACGAGAGAAATAAACGTAGGCCGTACAAATATTTCTTCCGGCACGGGAACCGAACCCGGGGCCTCTTGCGTGGCAGTTCAGCTTGGTAACCGTTCGGCTACGGAGGCAGTTAGTCTCAATCTAGACCACAGAGAGTCTGAAAGAGAAATAAAAAATAAAATTACATTCTTACACCGGAGCGTCACAATTTATTCTTCTTATCGTATCTATGGCATACACTATAATGCTTGCCATCGAAGGATTTTCCAAACGACGTAAGGTACTGATTGTTGCCCAGTGTGCACCAGGTGCACAGGGGCCTTACCATGATCGCTTATTAGGATTCAGTTTAGGACCTAAAATTAATAGTGAGACAGCGCTACATCAAGTGTGTATCACCATCCCCCTTTTTTGTCGTTACGAACCTATACTGAATTGTAAAGTTCATGATAAGGCCCCAGGAGAGGAATGGTACGTCGTGTGGGGAGACTCCTTTCGTGCACCCCTGTCACGATTTATGAAAATGTAATTTGACAGCTTCTGTGTACGTTGATAACAAAAACTCATGTTAGTGACCCATTTAGTTCTCGTAGGTTGTTTCGATGTATAATATTTGAAATGTATAAATGTTTCAAACAGATTTTTAGCAGCAGTGGAAGATTCGTCCAGGGAAGTACTGTCACCATAACTATTTCTGCCGTAAAAGCAGTAATATGAGCGTTATTGCGTACAGGTTTCGAAGGGCTTGTGAAATTACAGGCACATGGGACTTGTCAACTTACCTTCAGGGTGACAGACGCAGTGACAGTGCATCCCAGATTTTTGCAATTGAAAGCTCTGAGTGGCACTGTAACTGTTATGGACAGGCGTGTAGCTTACCATCAGGCGCACGACTCGTTCGTCCCGTCACTTGATATTATAAAAAAAAAGATGAGTAGTAGATTGTCAAAATGGTGATTTTAAGTGTATATGTATTAATAGCAACAAAGTTCCTTGTGAAAGAATTGTTCCAGGGAAATACCGCCGGATCGAAATATTTTTTCTAAGCGTTCGATCTTTGTATTGTTAATTGTATCGAACTAGTGGAATAATATCACAAAAATAATTAAATATCATGGTGGTCAAACATCGTGACATTCAACAAAAAGCTTAAAAATTACAAACACCGAGTACCTATATAACCAGAAATAGAGACGAAATGGCAACTGGGGCTCGTCAGGCGAATGGGCCTTATATCATATTTACATATCAACTGTCGTTTGTGCTGAAACACAAATTAGAAAACTGAAATAGTAAAGCGCCAACAACTGACCTGTGTGTACGTCTCCGTATATTCCAAAAACATTCGGTATTTATAGTAATAAAGATGATATCTGTAACAATGGGGGAACGGCTGTTTCGTTCGATGGTGTGGGAAAAACAGCAAAACATCTAATTACAAAACAAACGGAATCACATTTCATCAGTAATTAAATATGTAATCTTGCAATTTTCGTCCATTATAGCAAAGCTCAAGTTAAACTGGTCGATTTGAAGTGACACAATTAGCGACACCCGTCAATTGTTTCGAATTCGGGCTAGCCAATCGGAGCGCAGTTGTCACAGTAATGATTTGGCAGAATAGTTTTCAAACAGATTAAATGACATTTCGTCTCTATTTCTGATTATGTACTCGATGATTACAAATAAAATAGGTATAATTTTCAAAGTCACAAACGTAAACTCAATGCCTCTGCAACAGCAAAGTAGGCATTATGATTGACAGAGCAAAGAATAACCTATTGATTGCCATTTTTTTAAGTTTTTATCATTTATTTAGGCAGGCAAATGTTCAACCATACAGCCTCATCATATATTAAGTGTTTTATTCCTTGTTTTGATGGAAAAGTTACATCGTTTCATATATCATGCAGGGTGGTTAATACATAAATGTATAAGGCAGGGTAAGCTCCTGCCTATTGTGAATATTCCTGCGTTCCGGTTTTGAAGGATAGGGGGACTGGTGAAACTACAGGAATATGGGACTTATCAATCGTCCTGTCTCAGGGTGACGGGCGCAGTGGCAGTGCCCCTCCGATATTTGCGTTTTAAAGCTCTGAGTGTCACTGCAACTGTTATGGACAGGCGTGTCTCTTACCGCCACGCCCACAACTTGTTCGTCCCGCCACTTGTTAAAAAAAGTATGCTGTTTACCCATGAAATAAAGAATATTTTAGTTTGTATTACGTATTTGCCTGGCTCAAAGAACCTTAAAGGATTTTGATCTCATAAAACCGTTTTTAACATTAAATAACCAGTTCACACTTACATAATCTACTTTAGAGGATATGCGAGCAAGTTTCATACATGCCAACTTGGATCCTATTTTAGATAATAACTAATAAAACTTAATTGTATTACTTAGACATGATCTAGAAAGTTATATCGAGGATCGTGGTTTGTCAGGTTCCCGTTAAATTACATGGTTTCAATGTAATATGGGCTCAGTAACTTGCGAATTTCTATATAGAACGACCTACCATCATTATCATCAGACCATTATACGTCCCATTGCGGAGTACGGGTCTCCTTTGAAATGGTTTGGCCCATTGCTGGTTGGAGATTTGACACGTTTCTAAAGTATCCAACTTTGTACCATTTCAATATATATTTTATTGAATATCACTATGTTTTTACTATCATGATAGTCATTCATTTTTAACCATCTTGAAAAAAAGAAGGAGGTTCTAAATTTGACTTCATTTTTTTGTGGCATTTGTGAACAGATTTTAATGATTCTTTTTTATTGGAAAGAGGGCACCTCAGTTTTAGCCCTTTTATATTTGAAAAAAATAGGGTGGCAAACTAGGGGATGAATGTGGTTTCGCGCACTTTTCGGTAACCGATTTTAATAAAACTTGGCAAATACATGTGATTGCACGAACTTTTGATGTCGGTTTCTTTTTTATAAAAAAGTTATTTGTGAAAAAACACCTATACTTTGTTGTTATTATTGATACCGCGAAAATATTAATTTATTTAGTCTGTGATTGATACAAACATCGAACAAACGCAAAGCAAAATTCCTTCGAACCACCAATTGTTTTTTTCGCCAAACCGACAATTTTTAATTTACAAAAAACAAAGATAAGATATATTTTTTTAATACAATAAAACATATTTTTCATATATAAATACACCTTGATCGTAGAAACAAATGAAGAACTTTTTTCTTGATATCATATTTTAGCAGTAGTAGAGCACCTCGTGAAAGAGTTAGTTCAGGGTAGTATTGCTAGCAGCGGAACGGGAGCGAGAGGAAGATCCTTCCTCTCATCCTATTCGTCGCAAACGCTGGCTTATACCCGCCGCCCTGAGAGTGAACCCTGGGAGTCAAAAACGGGGGCTTTTGTCACTCATTACATAAGGGTTCACGGGTTGGTTGGTGTGCCAAGTATGCCCAGCATGCCACTAACGTTGGAGGGGGAATCGTGATCCCCCAGGGGTGAGTCCGCAGACGGAGCTCGTAAACCACGTGGCCACAGCCCTGTCACTCGCGGGGTGTGGAAATCCCCGGGGGTTTTTAGTGATTAAGAGTCTCACATTACCACCGCGCGTCCCTCTGATGCGGTGGTTCTATGACGGATTTGCCCCCGGAAAAAAAGGGTAGTATAGTGTATTCCAATAGAATTGAGAGTGGACGTAAACAAACCAGTTGGGTTAAAATTCTGGAGAAATCACTTCTGGATTTTTATCTTATTTGATTTATATATTTTTATCATATTCTGGATTTATGTCCACTCTAAATTCTATTGTGATACACTATAGTGTATTCCAATAGAATTGTTTGTTTACGTCCACTCTCAATTCTATTGGAATAGACTATACTACCACCTTACCTATTTCTGCCGCCAAGCAGTAATGTCAGCATTACTGTGATCCGGTTTTGAAGGGTAAAGGAGCTGGTGAAATTACAGACACATGAGACTTGTCAACTTATGTCTCAAGGTGACGGGCTTGTAGCTTGCCACCAGGCACACGACTTTTTCGTCTCGTCACTTGATATTATAAAAAAATATATATTATTTAGAAAAAAATACATGTTGCACCTGTTAATTCCGCTGATTAATTACTTTAATATCTTAGTTATTCTGAGATCGTTTCAACGAATCTTTCGGTTTTTTACGATATCAAGTGATGGGACGTTTATATTACGTGTTAATGTTTTTATAAAAAAACTTGAGGATGAATTTCAAAGTCTTCACTAGTTTACAATTCCGCCCACGTAACGATCGCACTATCACCCGTCAAAGCTTAAGACATGTTCAATTTCACGCCTCGCCGTCCAATTAAGAGATTACGGGCTCGTGTTCGGCTCAGGCAAATGAGTGACAAACTACTCTAAAGAAACATGATGTACATGTATCACATCTGATTATACTCCGTCCAACCATATATCTAACTTTTGACATATGCATGCCTCCGAAGTTCCGTAATTATTGACATACAACAGTAGACAAAAAAATGCAATACTTTCTGGACTCTCTTATTTTTTAATTTTAGTGAAGCGACGTGCTCTTTAGCTCCAATATTTATCGAGCCGAAGATTATTCAAGTTGATTAATTTTGGTACCT